>NC_138768.1:855618636-855776136 GCF_965119305.1 Pelophylax lessonae
CACACAGAATGTTCACTACACTCCCGGCCACTTTATTAGGTACACCTGTTCAATTGCTTGGTAACACAAATTGCTATTTAGCTAATCACATGGCAGAAACTCAATGCGTTTAGGCATCTAGACGTGGTGAAGATGACTTGCTGAAGTTCAAACCGAATATCAGAATGGGCAAGAAAGGGGATTTAGGTGTTGGGTTGGTCTGAATATTTCAATAACTGCTGATCTACTCGGATTTTCACACACAACCATCTTTCAGGTTTACAGTGTCTCACAAAAGTGAGTACACCCCTCACATTTTTTGTAAATATTTTATTCTACCTTTTCATGTGACTACACTGAAGAAATGACACTTTGCTACAATGTAAAGTAGTGAGTGTACAGCTTGTATAACAGTGTAAATTTGCTGTCCCCTCAAAATAACTCAACACACAGCCATTAATGTCTAAACTGCTGGCAACAAAAGTGAGTACACCCCTAAGTGAACATGTCCAAATTGGACCCAAAGTGTCAATATTTTGTTTGGCCACCATTATTTTCCAGCACTGCCTTAACCCTCTTGGGCATGGAGTTCCCCAGAGCTTCACAGGTTACCACTGGAGTCCTCTTCCACTCCTCCATGATGACATCACGGAGCTGGTGGATGTTAGAGACCTTGCGCTCCTCCAACTCCCGTTTGAGGATGCCCAACAGATACTCAATAGGGTTTAGGACTCAATAGGGTTTAGGTCTGAACACATGCTGGCCAAGTCATCCCCTTTACCCTCAGCTTCTTTAGCAAGGCAGTGGTCGTCTTGGAGGTGTGTTTGGGGTCATTATGTTGGAATACTGTCCTGCGGCCCATTCTCCGAATGGAGGGGATCATGCTCTGCTTCAGTAGGTCACAGTCCTGTACATGTTGGCATTCATGGTTCCCTCAATGAACTGTAGCGCCCCAGTGCTGGCAGCATTCATGCAGCCCCAGACCATGACGCTCCCACCACCATGCGTGACTGTAGGCAAGACATATTTGTCTTTGTATGCCACATCTGGTTGCCGCCACACATGCTTGACACCATTTGAACCAAATAAGTTTATCTTGGTCTCATCAGACCACAGGACATGGTTCCAGTAATCCATGTCCTTAATCTGCTTGTCTTCAGCAAACTGTTTGTGGCCTTTCTTGAGCATCATCTTTAGAAGAGGCTTCCTTCTGGGATGGCAGCCATGCAGACCAATTTGATGCAGTGTGCAGCGTATGGTCTGAGCACTGACAGGCTGACCCCCCACCCCTTCAACCTCTGCAGCAATGCTGGCAGCACTCATACATCTATTTCCCAAAGACAACCTCTGGATAGGACGCTGAGCACGTGCACTCAACTTCTTTGGTCGACCATTGCGAGGCCTGTTCTGAGTAGTACCTGTCCTGGTAAACCACTGTATGGTCTTGGCCACCGTGCTGCAGCTCAGTTTCAGGGTCTTGACAATCTTCCTGCACGGGAGCTAACTAGAGACGAGATCTATGTCCTATCTCTTGGTCTTAACTTCTGCACATCCCAGAGAATTGACAAATTATCTGCTATCAAGGATTTGCAGTTATTTGCTCGTAAAATCATGCTACAACTCCCTTATGTGAAATCTGAAAAACACTCAGCGGAAAACTCCCCTGAGCGTTTTAACAACTCAGGAAAAAAGAGCCTAACAGGACCTACCGTAACTCTACTCCACGAGGAGGGAGACTCACGGGACCTTATAGATCGCATTGATCTCGGGGGTCTCCTGGATCTCCCTTCCTCCTCCCTCCTCCCCTGAACTAGCACATTGCACTTTGAAGAAAAAAAAAAAAAAAAAAAAATCACAAAAATTTCCATCAGTCTATTCAAACCCCAGTCTGGCGGCTTTTCTTCAATGTGCCACCAAAGCCATAGAATCCATAAAAACTCCCGACACCTGAGACTAATATGTCTCCGCATCATAGGGCATTAAACTCTCTGATTTTTTTTCTATTAAAATAACAAACATGTTATACTTACCTGCTCTATGCAGTTGGTTTTGCACAGTCCAGATCCTCCTCTTCTCAGGTCCCTCTTTGCTGCTCCTGGCCCCTCCCTCCTGTCGAATGCCCCCACAGCATGCCGCTTGCCATGGGGCACCCGAGCCGAGTTTCAACTCCATGTATCCATTGAGACACAGAGCTGCCGTTCGGCCTCGCCCCCTCTCTCTTGATTAAGTTTGATTGACAGCAGCACCACTGCTGTGTCTCAGCCAATCAGGAGAGAGAGTGCCAGTTGACAGAGACACTCGTGGACATAGCTGGATAAAGAGGGGACTCAGGTAGGTATTAGGGGGGCCGCTGCACACACAAGGCAGATATAGAATGCATTAAGATAAAAAAAAACCCTTTAAGAAATAGGTTAGCAGTTTGCTAGTTACCTTTTTTTTTTTTAAAGGATAAGTGCCGGTTGACACATATGCGATGCAGGAAACCTGCAAATCCACTGCGGGTTCCCGCATCACATTCAACTCGCAGGCAGCTCACACTGCCATATGTGAATCGCTGGGGGTGTCAATACAACGTTTACAACACAACTAGATCAGTACACATATCGCAGTGCGAACTGTCAGTTTGGACATGAATTGGATCCAATAGGTGTGAACACCCATGCGATCCGATTCTGCTGCGGACCCAAAAAAGGCTCCAGTGCCAGTTGTGTCCTAATGCAATGCAAATTCAGCCATATAATCTGTATGGCTGAATTTGCATCGTACAGACATCGCAATGTGATTTTCAGAGCAGTGCGCTCCGAATCACATGCGATGTCTGTTATTGCATATATGTGAACCGGGACTCAGTTCCCCTTCAGGACATGTTACATTTTCTAACTGTATGTAGACTAGATTCACACCTATGCGTCTTGCAGCAAATTTGCAGCTATGCAGAAACACACTGCAGTCCATTTAACACTAGTTCCTATGGGTCACATTCACATCTATGCAGTTTCCACTGATGCGTTTTTTGGAAAGGGGCAGGAACTTTATTTTTTTACTTGCAGCACAGTGCATTTTTGACTCCATGGAATTGCATCAAAAACACACACAAAAAAAAAAAAAAATGCATGTACATGCAATTTTGGTGTGTTTTCCTGCATGACAACAGACACCTCCTCCTTTCAACATTAACACATTCCAGAGATTTAAAACACAATAAAAATGCATTAAAAACGTGCATGAACAAATGGAAAAAGCACCAAAAACACAGGTCTGAAAAAAAACACATCAACGGCACATGTATAGATGTAAACCTAGTCTTAGCGTGGAACATGCAACACGTTCCAACTCCTGCCACCTCTCCCCCAGATTCCTTTCCCCCATGACAGTGGGCAGGGTGTGGGTGTGTGGGGGGGGGGGGGGGGAGTTTTTCAGTGTCAGAAAAACGCCGTGGGAGCTCTGTCCCGTACCGCACGTCACTTCTGGGTTCCTACGCGTTACGTCACGGAGTTACGTGACTTCCTCAGTCTTATCGTGGAACATGCAACACGTTCCAAGACCTGCCACCTCTCCACCCGATTCCTTTCCCCCATGACAGTGGGCAGGGTGTGGGTGTGTGTGTGTGTGGGGGGGGGGGTTCTTCTCCCTGAACCCGCAGTCACTTTATGAAAAGAGCACCACACAGCCAAGTCATTCATTCAGTTTCCTGTGAATGCATAAACTACAAGTATCATCTTCTACTCAATATATGATATATGGTTCCTGCGCTATCGTGGATTCTCTCTTCGCCACCCTAATGCTGCACCACAGAAACTGGTACTATGAAACAGTTATAGATATTGATTTTAGGGGGGTTGTGATGTGTTTCATCATTGTGCAGTATTCCAAAATGTTATTAAATAAAATATAGCAGACTTACATTTAAAATAGCCTTTTCCAGTGTCAGAAAAACGCCGTGGGAGCTCTGTCCCGTACCGCACGTCACTTCCGGGTTCCTACGCGTTACGTCACGGAGTCACGTGTTTTGAATGTATAAAGTGCTTGTGTTTAGTTTTCACCTAAATATTCAATTATCTATGTGCAAGAATGAATTTCTAAAATCCTGTTGCATAGGTTTCATTCATAAATCCATCCTTGATTCATATAAATATAAATATAAAGTGCTTGTGTGAATATCTTATTCCAATAATTTGGATAAAAGTGAAACAGTGCTTCTTATAGGTGCTTCTTGTGAAAAAAAGTGCTCTGTGCATCCAGTGCCAATATAAATAAATTTAAATCAGTATAAATATCAATTAAAACTTCAACGGAAAAACAATGCATCACATATGTGTAAAATAGCACATACACATAATCAATGAGTGTCCGATCCAAACGGTGCACCAAACAGTTCTCAATTAACTGGCTGCACCAGATAGCTTGATATACAGAAAAAATAAATCAGTAACGGTGATTGGGTCGTGCGATTTCTTTTCCTCCACCTTGTGCTGTGATTTCACTTCTAGGTGTGCTATATTCTCACCTCAAATCAGAGGATAATACGCCTGTATTATATGCCTGGGTGGATGGTGGTTCCTTTTCCTCCTTTATTCCAGCGTGGTGTCTGGTGGCCGCAATCTCTTCCCTGGGATTCCTTTGTTCCTTCCCGATTTTGTACTGTCTGTGGGGATCTTTTAGTACCTTCCCTTGTGTGCGATCTCTTTGGGTGTATGTCACCTCCTTAGGGCTCATTAAAGTGATGGGGTCATCAGTGTGCAGTATTCCAAAATTTTATTAAATAAAACATAGCAGACTTACATTTAAAATAGCCTTTTCCAGTGTCAGAAAAACGCAGTGGGAGCTCTGCCCCGTACCGCACGTCACTTCCGGGTTCCTACGCGTTACGTCACGGAGTCACGTGACTTTCTCAGTCTTAGCGTGGAACATGCAACATGTTCCAAGTCCTGCCACCTCTCCCCCCGATTCCTTTCCCCCCATGACAGTGGGCAGGGTGTGGGTGTGTGTGTGGGGGGGGGGGGGGGGGTTCTTCTCCCTGAACCCGCTGTCACTTTATGAAAAGAGCACCACACAGCCAAGTCATTCATTCAGTTTCCTGTGAATGCATAAACTACAAGTATCATCTTCTACTGCAGCAGATGGGCTTGTAGTTTCAATGGGCAGCGGGGGGCGCTGTTGAGTGCTCTCACGGACCACTGACATATCCTCAGACTTTTAAACAGAAAGCCCATACTAAAAAGGTACAGGCAGAAAGTCAGAGGACATGTCTGCAAGAGCCCACATTACACCCATGATCTACTGATTGCGGGTGCAATGCTTTCCAGGCTTCTGCTGGAAAAAATAATGGATGCACATTTTTTTTTCCCCCAACAAAAATATGTGCATTTATTATTTTTTTCCATAAAAGTGAATACATCCTTTAATTTAAGAAGTTTGTTTTACAAACAATGCATGCATACACTGCCTTTATTGTTTTTTTTTTTTTTTATACAATATGGATTTTAACCAAGGAAAATAAAAAATATAATACATCAGTTTTTGAAATCTTAAAAAAAAAAAAAAAAAAAAAATTTAAACTACTCAAAATAATTCTAGTGCTCTTTGCTCTTTTATGAGAAGTAAAAGCACTTACCTCTGTTACAAAAAGTGTGCGTGGATCAATGATGTCCAGGAAGTGTCGAAATCTTCCATAGAATGTGCTCTAAGGGAGAAGAAAAAAAGAACCAGAACATTAGATTGGCGCACTCCATCGATTCAGGTCAACTACGGCACTCTTCAAGTGTTTGGAGTGATTGTAGCCATAATAGTGCACTTGCGAAAGAAACAACTGAGTACTATCCATGATACTTTAGGCTTTTGGGTATCCCCTTCAAAAGGCACTGATGAGTACTGCTTGGACCTTGAAGAAGGGGACATACCCCGAAAGCTTGTCCTAAAAAATTGTATGTTGGTGGAAATAAAAAAAAGCATCACCAACAGTACTCAATGGTTTGTGTACACTTCAAGTGAATACTAGGGAACACTTTAACCACTTAAGCCCCGGAGGATTTGGCTGCTCAAAGACTAGGGACTATTTTGCAATTTGGCACTGCGTGACTTTAATAGACAATTGCGCGGTTGTGCGACGCTGTACCTAAACGAAATTGACGTCCTTCTTTTCCTACAAACAGAGCTTTCTTTTGGTGGTATTTGATCACCTGTGCGATTTTTATTTTTTGTGCTTTAAACAAAAAAGAGCGTCAATTTTGAAAAACATAACAATATTTTTCACATTTTTTATATGAAATTCTCAAAAAAAAAAAAAAATAGGTAAAAATCAAAATTTTTGAACATTTTAGGCCAATTTGTTTTCTGCTACATATTTTTGGTAAAAAGAAATCGCAATAAGCGTATTTTGATTGGTTTGCGCAAAAGTTATTGCGTTTAATAACTATGGGAAAGATTTATGTCATTTTTATTGTTTTTTTTTTTAATGAGTAATGGCGGCGATCTGCGATTTTTTTTGCGGGACTGCGACATTGCGGCAGACAGATCGGACCCCTGACTGACATTTTTGACACTTTTGGGTGTACCAGTGACATTACTACAGTAAATCAGTGCTAAACATATGCACTGTTACTCTAAAAATTACACTGGCAGGAAAGGGGTTAACTTTATTAGAGATCCAGGGGTTAAGTGTGTCCCTAGGGTCGTGCTTCTAACTGTCAAGGGGTGTGGCTTTTGATGTAACCACAGAGACATACGATCCTACACAGCAGGACTGTATGATCTCTGCAGTTACATCAGGGAGAATGACAGACGGCTTTGTTTACATCAACCGCCTGCCTTTCTCCCTCTCCAGCGGGAGATCGCGAGTGACCGGCGAACATCGGAGCCGCCGGTTACTCGTCCGGGGATGCCAGGGAACGAGCGGGGGCAGGAGTGCGCCTCCAGCAGCGCGCGCTCGCCCCCTACAGGCTCCTGGGCGAGCGACGTAGTACTATGTCACTTTGCCCAGGAGGGGCTGACTGCCGCAGTAAATGTACTTGCGGCGGTCGGCAAGTGGTTAAAATTAACCTAACCTCAAAAAATGTTATAGGGAGAGTTTAGAAATTATAATTGTGTCCAAACATTGTCCTGATCAGATTTGGAGCAAGATTCTGAGGTCACTCCTGTGTTCTCCTTGCTGGAGAGAAAGCTGTAGCGGAGAACCTGTAGTGCAAGCATCTCCCTGCTTCTGTTTCATTCATCCCATGGATCTGGGCTTTCCCCACCTCTTCTGCTGCTTCTTTTATTCCCAATGATCAGACCACCAGTCATGAAGAGGGCCAGTTCTGACATGAGAAAGCAAAGGCCTTCCTCTACCAAGATGGCCAATTCTATACAGAGACAATGAAGAATAAGGCATGGTAAGTTAAAGCTGAACTTCACCCTGAAAAGGAAGTACCGCTTTAACAACTACTTATTCCCCCCTCCTCTCCCGCTTTTGGAAGTTTTTTTTTTCTTTTGAGGAGTGGGTATCTAGTTGTAGCAGGTACCCGCTTCCACTTCAACTGCCTAGGCCGCATGTGTCAAACCTAACGGCTGCTGGCCAAATGCGACTCCCCAGGCCATTTGATGTGGCCCTTGCACCTCTCCTGCAGCTATGGCACCCCCTGGTCTCTGCCCTCACCTCAGCAGTCGACAACAGAAAGGAAAGGACAGAACTCCTCCTACAGACTTTGCTCCTCTGTGCAGCCTCAGCACCCCCTCATCTCTGCCTCCCTGGTCTCAGCATTCAGCAGACTCCAGCAGTTTACTCCAGCTCTCCTCTGAACCTCCTTCAGACCCTGCACTTTCTGCTTCCAAGGTGCACCCCTAGCTTCTTCCTGGCAGCGGCACCAAGTAAAAGGGGTGCATTGTGATGTAAGGAAGGGTGAGGGACTCTTGACGTCTGATGTAAGGGGGAGCCGAGTGCTCTGGACATCTAGTCTTACAGATACAACCTTTGTCCTTTGAGGGTAACTATAATGCTGATGTGGCCTGCAATGCTGATGTGGCCCGCAATGAAATGAGTTTGACACCCATGGCCTCGGCGATCGCCCTCTCCCTTGCCCACAACCTTCTGGGACACGTCACAGGTCCCAAGAGGCTTCAGAGCCATTCATACAGCGCAGTGTGGCTCACAAATGCGCAGTGGGAAGCGGACTTTGAAGCTGCAAGGAGTCACAGCCGGCTTCCCTTAGTAAACGTGCTGGCGCCGGGGGACACAAAAAACGGCAAAGAACCAACCCAGGTGAAGATAGAACTGGATCTCTGGCCAGGTAAGGGTCCTGTTTTTTTTTTTTTTTTTTAGAATTCAGCAGCTACAACATTTTTAGTTGCTGACTCTTTAACCGGTTGCCGACCGCCGCACGACTATATACTGCGGCGGTCAGCCCCGGCCAGGCAGAGTGACGTACCGTTACGTCACTTCCCTGTCACTTCCTTGTGAGCCAACAGCGGGCGAGCGCGCGTCCGCCACGGCTCATTCACAGGGAAGTTAGTGCGTGTGACCGGCGGACCTGATGTCCGCCGGTCACTCGCCGATCGTCGGTACAGAGGGAGAAAGTCAGGCGGCTGATGTAAACAAGCCGCCTGTCATTCTCCCCTGTGTAGAAACAGTGATCAGACGGTTCTACTATGTAGGACCATTGATCACTGTTCCTACACTAGTAGCCACAGCCAATCACAGTAGAAAGCACGCCCCTTGGGACACACTTAACCCCTCCCTCCCCAATAAAGTTAACCCCTTCCCTGCCAGTGTCATTTTGCAGTAACAGTGCATATATATAGCACTGATTACTGCAGTAATGTCACTGGTACCCCCAAAAGTGTCAAAAATGTCAGTCAAGGGTCCGATCTGTCTGCCGCAATGACGCAGTACCGCAAAAAAAAAAAAAAAAAAAAAAATCGCAGATCGCCGCCATTACGCGTTAAAAAAAAAAAACACCAAAAATGACAGAAATCTTTCCCGTAGTTAGTAAACGCAATAACTTTTGTGCAAACCAATCAAAATACGCTTTTTGCGATTTTTTTTACCAAACATATGTAGCATAAAACAAATTGGCCTAAAATGTTAAAAAATTTTGATTTTTACATTTTTTGGGGGGGGAATTTCATATAAAAAAAAATGTGAAAAATATTGTTATTTTTACAAACTTTACGCTCTTTTTTTGTTTATAGCGCAAAAAGTAAAAATCGCACAGGTGATCAAATACCACCAAAAGAAAGCTCTGTTTGTGGGGAAAAAAAGGACGTCAAATTCGTTTAGGTACAGCGTCGCACGACCGTGCAATTGTCCGTTAAAGTCACGCAGTAAAAAAAAAAAAAAAAAAAAAACCCTGGTCAGGAAGGGGGTAAAATCTTCCGGGGCTTAAGTAGTTAAGCAGACCATAGAGGAGTCATCTTTTTCTGGTTGAACGAAAAAAATAAAAAATGACCCAATCCCCCCATACACACACTCAATGTGGATGGGGGAATTCTCCCCGCTGAGCTATTGTATTCTGACAGCAGGGGGGGAGACCGGATCTTCCCAACCAGCACAAATTCACCAATTCCCCCGCTTGCCACAAATAGACACCCAACACACAGCGTCACATCTGAAATCACCTACCTCTTCCCTGAAATGGGAAATTTCTTCAAACATTTATTCTTAAGTAGGTCAACCAGCTCTGATCACCAGGTATTTATATGTATGGGAATGGTCACCAATGGACTAAGAGTTGTCCAACTGTCAAGAAGGTCTTCCCGATCCTTCTCTCAAACTTGGTGGACCCTTCTCATTACTTGGTGGATACAAATGTAAACAAGCATTCACCCAATTCCAGCCATTATGTGAATGGCCTGGGGGAGAAGGGGGGGGGGGGGGTGAAGATGCAACCACAGCTCCAGGGTCTATGAGATCCACAGTGCTTATATCTAAGTGCCTGTGAAGAATAGCGGGAGCTCTACTATCCCGGCTAAGCAGATTTTAGGATGTACTGCTTGGCATTTTTCAACTCGCAGGCAGTCCACTTCACACTGCTATATGGGAATCGCTGGGGGTGTCAATACAACGTTAGCCACACCCCCAGATCATTTCGCAGTGCGAACTGTCAGTTCGGACAGGAATCGGATGGCATAGGTGTGAACACCCATGCGATCCAATTCTGCTGCGGACCGAAAAAAGGGTCCTGTTGCGTGTTGTGTCCTAATGCAATGCAAATTCAGCCATACAATCTGTATACAATCTGTATGGCTGAATTCGCATCGCACAGACATTGCATGTGATTTTCAGAGCAGTGCACCCCAAATCACATGCGATGTCTGGAATCGCATATATGTGAACCGGGACTCAGTGTTGGGTTTGGGCAGGATGCATGGTATAATCAATCAGAAGTAAATCTAAAGAGTTAGGCCATACACTATACAATTTTCTTGATCAATTTTCCTTTAGATTTACTAAAACCAAATAATATGAGGTCAAACCTAAATACTTTCAATTTGTATGCAATCAGGAAGGCCCTTGCACTTCACAGTTTAACCACTTCCCGCCCATCCTATAGGCAAATGACGGCAGGAAAGTGGCTGCATTATCCTGACCAGACGTCATACGACGGCGGCAGGATAATGCGCTCTGCGTGCCCCCCGGGGGCACGCAGAGCGGCGATCGGTGATGCGGCGTCACTGACACACCGCATCTCCGATCTCGGTAAAGAGTTTACTGACGTAGGCTCTTTAACATGTGACCAGCTGTGTCCAATCACGGCTGGTCACATAGTACACAGGAAGAGCCGTTGATCGGCTTTCCTCAGTACGTGCCTGACAGGTAAAGGAGAGCTGATCTGCGGCTCTCCTGACGGGGGGGGGGGGGTCTGCACTGGTAATCAGATCATTGATTACCAGTGCAGACCCTCGGGGGGGGGGGGGTGCCACTAGAACCACCAGGGATGCCCACCCATGACCCCAGGGATGCCCACCCATGACCCCAGGGATGCCCACTATGGCCACCAGGGATGGAAATCAGGGCTCAGGGAGCCCACCAGTGCCCTCCCCATCAGTGCTGCTCACCAGTGCCCATCATTGCCATCTATCAGTGCCGCCCACCAGTGCTGCCTATCAGTGCTGCCCGTCAGTGCCGATTATTGCCACATATCAGTGCCCAGTAGTGCCGCCTATCAGTGCCCATCAGTGCCACATATCAGTGCCCAGTAGTGCCGCCTATCAGTGCCCACCAATGCTGCATATCAGTGCTACCTATCAGTGCCGCCTATCAGTGCCACCCCATCAGTGCTCATTAGTGCAGGAAAAAACGTATTTATTTACAAAATTGTATAACAAACAAAAAAACTTTTTTTTTTTTTTTTTTTTTTTTTTAAACTTTTCGGTCTATTTTTTATTTGTTTAGCAAAAAAAGAAAAAACCTTGCGGTGATCAAATACCACCAAAAGAAAGCTCTATTTGTGGGGGGGAAATGACATAAATTTGGTTTAGGTACAGTGTCGCATGACCGCGCAATTGTCATTCAAAATGCAACAGCGCTAAAAGCTTAAAATTGGCCTGGGCAGGATAGGGGGTGAAAGTGCCCGGTATTGAAGTGGTTAAGGTAAATCTAAAGGAAATTGAACTGGAAAATTGTATAGTGTATGGATACAATCTATTTTTCAGCTTCACAATGCTCCCATATTTGGTGAATCTTTACAATCAAATCCAAATAAAACTGATAATAAATTTATAAAACGCATGGCGCTTTTTTCTGCTCCCAGAGGAATGACTTTGGAAAACAGAGATCTTGCATAATGTGAAATACAGCTTTAGATACGGTGCAGTCAGAACAGATCAGGGGAGCGGTAATGCGGGGAGTCTTATAACCGTATCGCGGGCAGGCGTTCCAGAAGGTGGAAAATCAGATTAGGCCCTGGAGAGGTGGAATCGGATCGCTGCTGTTGTGTTCAGCATACATGCCGGTCTACAAGCCAGGAGTACAGCTGGGGGACGTTTACAGGTTACATCAGGCGTAGCCATCAATCTGACCTGATTTCCGGAAATAGTAACACTCGGCTCTGCGGAGAGAACATCAACCTGGATTCCACCGCTGCTTCTGTAGGGCATGTGAACAAAGGCACCGATCGCTGCTGCTGCTAGGACACCATATCTAAAGCCAAAACTTCACTTCTGGTCTTGAAGGTAACATTGCATCCCGAAAGTATTCACAGCGCTTCACTTTTTCCAGATTTCGTTATGTTACAGCCTTACTCCAAAATGGATTAAATTCATTATTTTCCTCAAAATTCTACAAACAATCCCCCATAATGACAACATGAAAGAAATTTATTTGAAATCTTTGCAAATTTATTAAAAGGGGAAAAAAATCCCATGTACATAAGTATCACAGCCTTTGCTTAACACTTTGTTGAAGCACCTTATGCACCAATTACAGCCTCAAATCTTTTTGAGTATGATGCTGCAAGCTTGGCACACCTATTTTTGGGAAGTTTCTCCCATTCTTCTTTGCAGGACCTCTCAAGCTCCATCAGTTTGGATGGGGAGCGTCAGTGCACAGCCATTTTCAAATCTCTCCAGAGATGTTCCATTGGGTTCAAAGTCTGGGCTCTGGCTGGGCCACTCAAGGACATGTACAGAGTCGTCCCATAGCCCCTCCTTTGTTATCTTGGCTGTGTGCTTTGGGTCGTTGTCCTGTTGGAAGATGAACCTTCGCCCCAGTCTGAGGTTCAGAGCGCTCTGGAGCAGGTTTTTATCAAGGATGTCTCTGTACATTGCTGCATTCATCTTTCCCTCGATCCTGACTAGTCTCCCAATTCCTGCCACTGAAAAACATCCCCATCGCGTGATGCTGCCACCACCACCATGCTTCATTGTAGGGATGGCATTGGCCAGGTAGTGATCGGTGCCTGGTTTCCTCCAGACATGACGCTTGCCTTTCAGGCCAAAGAGTTCAAACTTTGTTTCATCAGACCAGATAATTTTGTTTCTCATGGTCTGAGAGTCCTTCAGGGGCCTTTTGGAAAACTCCAGGCGGGCTGTCATGTGCCTTCTACTGAGGAGTGGCTTCCACCTGGCCACTCTACCATTCAGGCCTGATTGGTGGAGTGCTGCAGAGATGGTTGTTCTTCTGGAAGGTTTTCCTCTCTCCACTGAAAAACACTGGAGCTCTGTCAGAGTGACCATTAGGTTCTCGGTCACCTCCCTGACTAAGGCCCTTCTCCCCCGATTGCTCAGTTTGGCCGGGTAGCCTGCTCTAGGACTCCTGTTGTTCCAAAACTCCATTTACGGATGATGGAGGCCATAGTGCTCATTGGGACCTTCAATGGTGCAGAAATTTTTCCGTACCCTTCCCCAGATCTGTTCCTCAATACAATGCTATCTCGGAGGTCTACAGACAATTCCTTGGACTTAATGGCTTGGTTTGTGCTCTGACATGCACGGTTAACTGTGGGACCTTATATAGAAAGGTGTGTATCTTTCCAAATCGTGTCCAAACAACTGAATTTACCACAGGTGGGCTCCAATCAAGTTGTAGAAATATCTCAAGCATGATCAGTGGAAACAGGATGCACCTGAGCTCAATTTTGGGTGTCATAGAAAAGGCTGTGAATACTTATGTACATGGGATATTTTTCATTTTTAGTAAATTTGAAAAGCTTTCAAACAAACTTCTTTCACCTTGTCATTTTAGGTTATTTTGTTTTAGAATTTTGAGGAAAATAATGCATTTAATCAATTATGGAATAAGGCTGTAACATAGCAAAATGTGGAAAAAGTGAAGCGCTGTGAATACTTTCTGGATGCACTGTACAACTTTTCTCAAAAGTGATGGAAATCCCCTCTTAGGCTAGTTATGCATGCTTATTTTCCCACATCCACACTAAACAGCATGGGTGGCTATTTTATACAAATCAGCCATGCCACCCCTGGCTGCCTGAATACCCAAAAAAGGGACTTCAAGTGGGTGTAAATGCAGCCAGGTATACAGCAGAACAGACAGACAATCTTGCAATTAAAAAAATCAGGCAGGGTCTGACTTTTTAAGATTTAATGCTTGCTGAACGTGGTTGGGGTGCAGGGTGAGCACTCCAACCAAGCTGCTCTGCCCAGAAGGGCAGTAGACCTCCAGGCTGGGATATTCTTCTAGACAAAAAACCCTGCCGTTCCAGGCCCCAGGCTATTTATGCCCCCCTCACCTACCTACTGTGCTCCCCCCACCCCCCCAGGGTTGGCTGAAACCCACATAAATATTCAGGCCCAGGGTCTGCTTCTTCCAACCACTATAATCTAGATTCCACTAGAAGGCAAGGAGAAGCAGTGGAGCCTGCAGCCAGTGACACCCAGAATAGCCAAAGATAATCACATACCCTTGCAGTGATTACAGGGGAGCTAAAAAAAAACTTAATATACCTGAATATTTCTAGCAACCTATTTTAGGAGAGTGTTACATATGTATTAATGCCTTGATGCTGTCCTCTAGTGTCAATTCGGTTTTACTGCAACATGTTTATTACTGTATTTCTGAATGGTATAATCCAGTTACCCTGTATGTTAGGGCAAGTTAGTTTAGTCAACAGATAGACCCACCCGTTCTTCTTCATGTTCCCTTACTAAGCTAGCAGCCTTCAAAGTTGGCATAAGGCTGGAAAGATGGTCTCGTTACACTTCAAATTACCGGTAAACATTCCATATACTGCATTTAAAAAAGTAACACTATGTTGGAATAAACTGCCATGTCTTTACAAAGAGCTAAGCTGTCTGTGGAGGATGCATATTTAGCAGGAGACCATACTGGTCAGACGGAGCAAGGTCCAAAGAGAAGGTATGTCAATGCATAAGGTGCTTGAAACATAACAACTGGCATCCACAAGGAAGAAGAAAAGGCAGCAAGGGAGGTTGGCTCATGTTGTCAAAGTCAAGCAGAAAACAGCAGCTGTTATCAGATTGATGGCGATGGGCAACCAAGGCAACCCCCCCCCCATTCTACATACTCAGCCCTTTGGATGTGATAGTCCCTGCGACAGATATAAACCACTCTGGATATAAAAGGGTTAACACGTCATCAACATATTGCACCCAGCGCTGGTGCGTGTGCGTAGGTGGGACATTCTTATATTTTTACGCTCCTGAACGATTATTTCATCAACACAGATGAAATGTAAATGATTAAAGATAATGCAACATATTTCACACTCCTAATCGAGCAGCTTGAAATGAACACTTTGAGCCGAGTCCAAAAACCCCACCGCCGAGTTTTACTTCCTATTCTCCCAAGTACAGGAGAGGAGTCTGTACAACTCTGCAAGACTAGAGAGAAGGCCGGAGGAGGAGATTTAATAAAAATGCAACTACATGTAAAAATAAAAATTCATAGAATAGTAGATCAACTCCTCGGCTTTTTCCAGTGGGATCGTTCTATTTTCCCTCTTCGTTCTTCATTCTTCTTTACACCATTTTTTACTAGCAGATATATCAGTCTGGATGTCTCATCACTTCCTCAAACTCAATCTATCCAAAACCGAACTTATAATTTTTTCTCCACCACGCGTCCCTTCCCCTGATCTCTGTCAAAAATCGATGGCACAACTATCAGCCCATCCCCACATGCCAAGGTCCTTGGTGTAGTCCTGGACTCTGAACTATCCTTCAAGCCCCACATCCAAGCACTGTTGCCTCAACCTCCGCAACATCTACAAAATACACCCCTTTCTAACCAAAGACACAACAAAGCTCCTAGTTCACTCCCTGGTCATCTCGCGCCTCGACTACTGCAATTCTCATTGGCTTACCTCTACACAGACTGTCCCCCCTTCAATCCGTCATGAATGCTGCTGCCAGACTCATCTACCTTACCAGTCGCTCAGTGTCCGCTACTCCTCTCTGTCAGTCCCTCCACTGGCTTCCGCTCACCCAACTAATTAAATTCAAAATACTAACAACATCTTACAAAGCCATCAACAATATAGCCCCCAGCTACATCACTAGCCTAGTCTCAAAATACCAACCGAATCGTTCGCTTTGTTCCTCTCAAAACCTACTGCTCTCTAGCTCCCTGATCACCTCCTCCCATGCCCCCCATCCAGGACTTTTCCAGAGCCTCTCCAATCCTATGGAACTCCTTACCCCAATCTGTCCAATTAGCTCCTACTCGATTAGCTTTTAGACGATCCCTGAAAACCCTCCTCTTCACAGAAATCTATCCTACCCACACCTAACAACTATACTTCAATTTTCTCCATCAGCTCATGCCCCACAGTTATTGCCATGACCCTCCCTTCTAGATTGTAAACTCTAACAAGCAGGGCCCTCTAATTTCTCCTGTAATAAATTGTATTGTAACTGTATTGTCTTCCCTCATATTGTAAAGCACTGCGCAAACTGTTTGTGCTATATAAATCCTGTATAATAATAATAATAATAATAATCATCATCATCATAATGCTAGTTTCCCGATTATCAGTCCTAGGGTGACAACACACTATGAGCAGTTCTCCAGGCAAAGGCAGCATAGTCACCCTAGGGTGCAAGCCCCCTGTGGACTGCAAGCGGACATCCCAAGGCACAGCATGCCATTCCATAAAAGCTTTTTTCTTACCTGCAATGTAAAGGCTTAATGTGCTAGTATGCATCGCAATCGCATACTAGCACATCTTGTGAAACTTACCTGAAAACTAAGCCTTTCAGTGATGTTATGTCATTGCTGGAGCCCGCTTCCATCTTCCCCCGTCTCGCTTCCGGGTTCGCAGACTCCGGCTCTGTGACATCACTCCCGCGCATGACACAGGGCTGGCCATTCCTTCAGAACGCATGCGCCAGTGATGTCGCTGCCTACGTTTACAATAACTATCTCCTAAACGGTGCACATGTCGGAGAGGTTTGCACTACCTATAGGTAAGCCTAATTATAGGCCTACCTGTAGGTCCAATTTAGTGATGGAAGTTTACTTCCTCTTTAATCCCCTTTGGGATTAATAAAGTATTCTGAATCGGAAAGAGACTTGCACCTGCGCAAGTGGGCAAGTAAGGTGGCTGGGCACAATGCCAAGAAGTATTCGTATTTGAGTACTGGTAAATAAATGTTTTAGCTGCCACACACCTATCCTGGCCCTGTAATTAGCAGCTAAAAGCAGCCTCAGCTCATTCCATGAAAGCCATGCCTTCTACGCGTTTCACCTCACCCTGGGGCTTAATCATGGTATTCTATGATTACACCCTGGGAGCAGGGCAAAACACGTTGGTGGTATGGCTTGGATGGAGTAAGCCGAGTCTGCTTTTGCCTGCTAATTACACAGCCGAGATTGGTGTATGGCAGCTGAAACATTCCATTAGCTCTACAGCAGGGCTTGAAAAAATTTGCTTGAAATCTAGGAGCCAGCTAAAAAAGTTAGGACCCAGTTTTTTTTCACGCATGCCGAATGGCCGGCTTCTGTCAGACCGGCTGCCATACACACGGGCCAAGTGGCAGCCAGTTTTTAACAAACCGGCTTATGTTGCCCTCATTCGACCCCTGTGTACTTTGTTTACTTCTTCTGAGAGATATTAAAGGAAAACTCTAACAACCATGACCACTTCAGTGATTTGAAGTGGTCATGGTGGTAGGAGTCAAACACTGCCCATGTTGGGATATTTACAATTATCTGCTGAGGGCTAGTTGCACCCCTAGCACATGAGGCCTACTGCTGGCGGGTACTGCTGGTGGATACTGCTGGCGGGTACTGCTGTGGGACATGCTGGCGGAGAGTGTGAGGAGCGGCACTGGAGGAAGCATGCAGAGCCAATGCTTCCTGTATCTCCCCTCTCACAGGCTGAGTGCATTTGATATCACTCAGCCTGTGACAGGATGGTGCCGGAACTTTACAGCAAGCATCAGCTCCGTTCTGTCACAGCTGTCAGACACCGTTCTCTCACCACACATCCCAAGTCTTCTGCATGCGGGAACAGCACTTGCAGGCAGGGCCGCTGATAGGGGGGGACCACCGGTCCTTCTGTAGGGGGCCCTGGCCCTGTCACTTATCAGGGGGGCCCGGCCGGCAGCTTCAGACTTCATGTAGAATGTGACTGTGTACAGTCAGTTAGTGTACATAATATACTGTTCCCTGCCAGAGTCCTGGGTATTCATATTCCCTGCTGGGCTGAGGGGGGGCCCCATCTGTTCCCCTCTAGAGCAGAGAGATCGCTGCAGCCTCTGGGGACTATTTTTTTTAATTTCGGGCGTCCCCACGGACTTGCACACACTTTCTTGTAATGTGGAAGTCCCGGCTCTGTAAGTCCCCGCTGCTGGCCTGCACATTGCCTGACTTCTTTAGCCAGTAAGTGCTGAGGGAATCAGGCAGAAGAGTGCTGGCAGGCTAGGGGCAGCTAGTTGGAGCCTGGAACTGGAAACGATCCGTGCAGGGCAGGCACACAGATGAGTCCTTGTGTGATCTCCACTCAGCAGCTTGTCCAGCAGTGCAGACACAGAGGGATCTGGCATAAGTCACACAGGAAAGGTACAGTCTCATGACATGACACAGCACACACCTTTCCCCATACCCTGGTTTATTGCCTATTTTAATATATATATTATATTATATCATATTATATTATATATATTTATATAGCAGGGAGCAGCCAAATATGGTGATCATTATCATCATGATGACAGTCACACTCACACAGTACAGGTGCTTTGAGCCACAGAGCCTGTACTGTGTGATTATCATGATGATAATGAAGATCATCATTGAAGAAAGAACAGTGAAATGCATATATATATATATATTTTTTTTAAAGGGTATGTTTATTAAACTTTTGTAGACATTGCAGCAACAACAAACACTCAGGCTCGGTTCACATTTGTGCGATGCGGGAAGGCTGCGAATATGCAGCCTGTTCCCGCATCGCATCCGCACAAGAGGCAGTTCACACTGCCATATGCGATACGCAGGGGGTGTCAATTAAATGTTAACGACACCCCCAGTTGGATCGCATATCGCAGTGCGATCTGACAGTACGCACAGGATCGGATCGCACAAGTGTGAACCGCTGTGTGACCCAATCCTGATGCGGCTGAAAAAAAGGGTCATGTGCGAGTTTGGTGCGGATACAGTGCGAATTCAGCCATACAAAGTGTATGGCTGAACTCGCATCCGCACAGGAGATCGCATGTAATGAAGGAGCAGTGCGCTCCAAATTACATGCGATCTCCGCAGCCGCAATAATGTGAACCGGGACTTAGTAAGTGGTAAAACAAAACTTGCAAAACAGGGCAGTGCACCGAGGCGCAGCTCAGACAAATACAAACAAAAGAAAGAAAGAAGAGAGATCCATTTATCCATGACAACAATGCTTAATGAAAGACCAAAATGGTCCAGCCGGCCATATATGGTTCGAATCCCGGCAGGTTCAGCAGGAACCAGCCGAGATTCAAACCATCTATGGACAGGCAAGTTGATCCACTTGATAGACTTGCATACAACCAGCCTGTCAGATTTCACATGCAATTATTGCTAGCAGCTAGCAAGTAATCATTGTGTTCTCCTAAAGGGGACCAGGTGGCAGAATCATTGTTTTCTCCTGACTATGGTTGCAGGAAATAAAATCGCATTATCTATGGCCTGCGTTAGGCCCCTATCACATTGGATGGACTCCGCTTTGTTCAGCGGAGGATCTCTCTACTGATCAGAGCAGAGTGGGCAGATGACAGGTCCATGTCCACTCAGTTTATGCAGAGCAGACATGGACAGAGCCCACTCTACTCTATGGGCAGTGGGGTGTAAATGGACTCCATTGTCTATTTACACCCGACCACCTAGATGGAGCAGGACAGACCCCCTTAGGGTTTTTTTATCGGACCAGATCAGAGGTAGGCAAGTTTAAACAGACACAAGTAGGTTTACATCCGCTGCTCCATAGAGGTAAATTGAGGGTCTGATTGGGTCCACCCAGGGCTGCCAATAAAGGGGGTACCATCGGGCCTCCTGTAGAGTTACTTATCAGGGGGGCCTGACCGTCAGCTTCCGACTTTGTTTCGAAGATAACTATCCCTGGAAGACAAAGCTGCATTTTTTAAGGCAGGTGGGCGGGGTCATGGGTGGGGTAAGGGGCGGGCTTTTGGGGGCCCCATCAGATAGACTGTACGGGGCCCCGTGATTTCTAACAGCTGCCCTGCTTGCAGGTGTCAGGGAGACGCAGCCCGCATGCGGGAGACTCCTGCACCTCGCAGGAGACTTGGGATGTCTGGCGACAAGACACCTGCCGCAGTGTAACCCAGGCGCCAAGCCGCTAATTCTAGTCACCAATGCGACCTGGCGCTTGGGGTTTCTCGAGCCCTGCTCTGCAGCATGCTTTGAATCAGGACGGACTCACTCTCAGCCTGCCAACTCATAACAGAATCCACCTCATGAGACTACAGTAGCCCGAGTTGGGGACCCTAAGCTATATTAAGAGTCACAGTATTGGGGTTCTGCCTACTAGATAAGGGAGTGTTTATGTATGCATGTATATAGCCAGGCCTTCAATAAAAGTGAATATACAAAAAGTAAAAACGACAAAAAAAGTACACAGGATGTATACTTGGTTCTCCTCTGAAGAAAAGGGCCATGGCCTTAATTCCCCGGGGCTCAAGACTCCTGACTGGGACTGAGGTACTGGTGGTCCACCTGGCCAAAACTAGATAGACCCTGGCCCTGATCCCCCAGGGTACAAGATTTCTGATGAGGTCTGGGGTACTCTTGGTCCACCCGGCCAAAACCAGATAGACCCTGGCCCTGATCCCCCAGGGTACAAGATTTCTGATGAGGTCTGGGGTACTCTTGGTCCACCCGGCCAAAACCAGATAGACCCTGGCCCTGATCCCCCAGGGTACAAGATTTCTGATGAGGTCTGGGGTACTCTTGGTCCACCCGGCCAAAACCAGATAGACCCTGGCTCTGATCCCCCAGGGTACAAGATTTCTGATGAGGTCTGGGGTACTCTTGGTCCACCTGGCCAAAACCAGATAGACCCTGGCCCTGATCCCCCAGGGTACAAGATTTCTGATGAGGTCTGGGGTACTCTTGGTCCACCCGGCCAAAACCAGATAGACCCTGGCTCTGATCCCCCAGGGTACAAGATTTCTGATGAGGTCTGGGGTACTCTTGGTCCACCCGGCCAAAACCATATAGACCCTGGCCCTGATCCCCAGGGTACAAGATTTCTGATGAAGTCTGGGGTACTCTTGGTCCACCCGGCCAAAACCAGATGGACCCTGGCCCTGATCCCCCAGGGCCCAAAACTCCTGATAAAGACTGGGATACTCTAGGGCAGTGATGGAGAACCTTGGCACCCCAGATGTTTTGGAACTACATTTCCCATGATGCTCATGCACTCTGCAGTGTAGTTGAGCACCATGGGAAATGTAGTTCCAAAACATCTGGGGTGCCAAGGTTCGCCATCACTGCTCTAGGGTCTCCAGCCCATAACCTGATGGACCCCATTCTTCAGGGGACCAGCCAAGGCAAGGTCCACCCAAGTACCAGATGGGGTGTCCCGAAAGGGAGACACACAAACTAGGGCTAATTTAAACAGCAGCCACTTCAAGTATTTTTTGGTGTGTGGGAGGAAACCAGAGTATCCAGAAGAAAGCCATGGAAAAGAAGGGAAAAAATGTAAACTCAAGGCAGATAGTCTCCTAGCTGGGATTAAAACCAATGACCACCCATTGCTGCACTGCAAGGCAGAAGTGCTAACCACTAGGTCATTTAGAATGTTTATGGGAGGGTTTAATTATACATGCGTTAATGGATTCAAGTTCTCTTTTTTAAAGAAGCACTGCCACTATTCCCATCCAGGGCAAAGTGAGTGAGTATCTGCAGATAGCTAAACTTCCTAGACAAATATTCCTATTCATGCTCATCAGCTATTGCACAGGTCCTAATACCCCAACAGAAGGTGGGAGGGCTGTGCCTTGACATCATCCCACTGCCTAAGCATTGAAACCAGTTTGCGCTAGAGCTTAAGCAGACGAGGATGTTGCAATGGGGGTGAGGAAGCATGGCTAGGGATGGAATAGTGGACTATGGGAAGAGGGGAAGGAAGAATGACTGGGTAAGTATATACAGTATCTCACAAGTGAGTACACCCCTCACATTTTTGTAAAGATTTTCTTATATCTTTTCATGTGACAACACTGAAGAAATGACACTTTGCTACAATGTAAAGTAGTCAGTGTACAGCTTGTATAACAGTGTAAATTTACTGTCCCCTCAAAATAACTCAACACACAGCCATTAATGTCTAAACCGCTGGCAACACAAGTTAGTACACCCCTAAGTGCAAATGTCAACATTGGGCCCAAAGTGTCAACATTTTGTGTGGCCACCATTATTTTCCAGCACTGACTTAACCCTCTTGGGCATGGAGTTCACCAGAGCTTCACAGGTTGCCACTAGAGTCCTCTTCCACTCCTCCATGATGACATCACAGAGCTGGTGGATGTTAGAGACCTTGTGCTCCTCCACCTTCCATTTGAGAATGCCTCACTAGGGTATAAGTCTGGAGACATGGTTTGCCAGTCCATCACCTTTACCCTCAGCTTCTTTAGCAAGGCAGTGGTTGTCTTGGAGGTGTGTTTGGGGTCGTTATGTTGTAATACTGTCCTGCGGCCAACTCTCTGAGGGGAGGGGATCATGCTCTTCTTCAGTATGTCACAGTAAATGTTGGCATTCATGGTTCCCTCAATGAACTGTAGTTCCCCAGTACCGGCAGCACTCATGAAGCCCCAGACCATGACAACTTCACCACCATGCTTGACTGTAGGCAAGACACACTTGTCTTTGTACTCCTCACCTGGTTGCCGCCACACACGCTTGACACCATCTGAACCAAATAAGTTTATCTTGGTTTCATAAGACCACAGGACATGGTTCCAGTAATCCATGTCCTTAGTCTGCTTGTCTTCAGCAAACTGTTTCCGGGCTTTCTTGTGGCTGGGTAAGTACACATTCCTGGGGAGGGGGCAGTGGACCATGGGGAAGAGGTAAGAAAATTTGGCTGGGTAAGTACACATTCCTGGGGAGAGGGCAGTGGACCATGGGGAAGAGGTAAGAAAATTTGGCTGGGTATGTACACATTCCTGGGGAGAGGGCAGTGGACCATGGGGAGGGGGGTGAGGAAGTCTGGCTAGGTAAGTACACATTCCTGGGGATGGGGCAGTTGACCATGGGGAAGAGGTGAGAAAGTACACATTCCTTGGGAGAGGGCAGTGGACCATGGGGAAGAGGTGAGAAAGTTTGGCTGGGTAAGTACACATTGCTAGGGAGGGGGCAGTGGACCATGGGGAAGAGGTGAGAAAGTTTGGCTGGGTATGTACACATTCCTGGGGGGGGGGGGGGCAGTGGACCATTGAGAAGAGGTGAGAAAGTTTAGCTGGGTAAGTACACATTCCTGGGGAGAGGGCAGTGGACCATGGGGAAGAGGTAAGAAAGTTTGGCTGGGTAAGTACACATTCCTGGGGAGAGGGCAGTGGACCATGGGGGAAGAGGTAAGAAAGTTTGGCTGGGTAAGTACACATTCCTGGGGAGGGGGCAGTGGACCATGGGGAAGAGGTGAGAAGGTTTGACTGGGTAAGTACACATTCCTGGGGAGAGGGCAGTGGACCATGGGGAAGAGGTAAGAAGATTTGGCTGGGTAAGTACACATTCCTGGGGAGGGGGCAGTGGACCATGGGGAAGAGGTAAAAAGTTTGGCTGGGTAATTACACATTCCTGGGGATGGGGCAGTTGACCATGGGGAAGGGGTGAGAAAGTTTGGCTGGGTAAGTACACATTCCTAGGGAGGGGGCAGTTGACCATGGGGAAGAGGTGAAAAAGTTTGGCTGGGTATGTACACATTCCTGGGGAGGGGGCAGTGGACCATTGAGAAGAGGTGAGAAAGTTTAGCTGGGTAAGTACACATTCCTGGGGAGAGGGCAGTGGACCATGGGGAAGAGGTGAGAAGGTTTGACTGGGTAAGTACACATTCCTGGGGAGAGGGAAGTGGACCATGGGGAAGAGGTAAGAAGATTTGGCTGGGTAAGTACACATTCCTGGGGAGGGGGCAGTGGACCATGGGGAAGAGGTAAAAAGTTTGGCTGGGTAATTACACATTCCTGGGGATGGGGCAGTTGACCATGGGGAAGGGGTGAGAAAGTTTGGCTGGGTAAGTACACATTCCTAGGGAGGGGGCAGTTGACCATGGGGAAGAGGTGAAAAAGTTTGGCTGGGTATGTACACATTCCTGGGGAGGGGGCAGTGGACCATTGAGAAGAGGTGAGAAAGTTTAGCTGGGTAAGTACACATTCCTGGGGAGAGGGCAGTGGACCATGGGGGAAGAGGTAAGAAAGTTTGGCTGGGTAAGTACACATTCCTGGGGAGGGGGCAGTGGACCATGGGGAAGAGGTGAGAAGGTTTGACTGGGTAAGTACACATTCCTGGGGAGAGGGCAGTGGACCATGGGGAGGGGGGTGAGGAAGTCTGGCTAGGTAAGTACACATTCCTGGGGATGGGGCAGTGGACCATGGGGAAGAGGTAAGAAAGTTTGGCTGGGTATGTACACATTCCTGGGGAGAGGGCAGTGGACCATGGGGAGGGGGGTGAGGAAGTCTGGCTAGGTAAGTACACATTCCTGGGGATTGGGCAGTTGACCATGGGGAAGAGGTGAGAAAGTACACATTCCTTGGGAGAGGGCAGTGGACCATGGGGAAGAGGTGAGAAAGTTTGGCTGGGTAAGTACACATTGCTAGGGAGGGGGCAGTGGACCATGGGGAAGAGGTAAGAAAGTTTGGTTGGGTATGTACACATTCCTAGGGAGGGGGCAGTGGACCATTGGGAAGAGGTAAGAAAGTTTGGCAGGGTAAGTACACATTCCTGGGGAGAGGGCAGTGGACCATGGGGAAGAGGTAAGAAAGTTTAGCTGGGTAAATACACATTCCTGGGGAGGGGGCAGTGGACCATGGGGAAGAGGTGAGGAAGTCTGGCTAGGTAAGTGCACATTCCTGGGGATGGGACTATGTACAGACAGTATTACTTTGCCCTGAATATAAAAAGTAACCGCATCTGCCGGGGGCAGTGGAATGAAGCCCACATGTCCAATAGACCTCCTAAATTTAAATAAAAACATAGATACCCTCTAAACTGAGAAACCTATACATCTGAATAATACAATGATGTACATATGGTACAGCAAAGGTGTAAAACAAAAAAAAGGTGAAAGTCACAATAAAAAATTGCTGTGATATAAACACCTATAATATGTGCTTGCTGAAAACGCACTTAATTTGGACCTTGCCGCGAGTCATTAAAAACTTGCGGGAATTTTCCTCTAGAAGTAGAGGAATGACACAGAATCTGTCAGCTTGTTTATCAGGGATGATCTTTAGGCGAGCGATGCCTCCTGGTTGCGTGGCCCCCGTGTCCTGCCAAACGCTCTGAGCATCAGCTGCAATGTCTGTCAAAAAGCGCACACAATATGTCTCCCCCTCACTCTCTCCCCGTGTGCGCTCCTCCATCTTCCAGATCTGACATCATGCTATATGGCAGCTTGCACACATATTTCCTCTGAAAAACGCCCAGCATGAGCCCTCTCATCTGTTCGCCCATTTCGCATTTATTTCCCCATGTTTCAAAGGAAAAACTAAATCGTCATACCAGCATATTTATTACTATGACGTTTACCTGAATTTTAATGCCAGTTTTATTGCAGGCTTGTGCTTTCATATTTTAGTAAATCTTATACCTTGGTTTGCAGAGTCGCCCCCAGCTGGCCACCTGTATATTAGGAAATGTGCCCAGAGCATCCCTGCTGAAGGACTGCCAAGACTGAGATCAGTTAGTTTACGGAGAGCATGCTGGTCATAGTGAGTCTGAGCCTTGGATAGGCTTTTATTGAGAGGAGCAGTAAAGAACAATCACAGCAAAATATTACTAAACAGGAAGCAATGCCACCATATACTTAATGAGCAGATGTGGTCATCCCACGTATATATCTAATTACAAACTAGGCATAAAAAGACGGGTTTGCAAACAGCTATACAAGCAGATAAAATGTACTGTATAGGAGTCCTGCAACACAGCTGCAGACTTGATTTCGCTCTACTTCAGCTACACCTAACTTATGCCACGTTCTAGATCATTCGTTAAAAAATTAAAAAAAATATTGCGATCTCGATTCAACCCCCCTCATGATCTTTATCCAGCATTTCCACGATTCATACAGTGCAGAGCTGTTCTCGGCTTACTCACAGCGCTGTCAAAAAAAAAAAAAAGAACCTCCAGCAAATGTTTATCAACATTGCTCAGTGCTGGGGGATAACTATAAACAATGTATCATTTCGTTCTTTTAGATCAAAAGGGATGAACTTCGGTCTGTAAATGAGGGCAGTTCAACCACTTAGGCTCCATTCACATATAGGCGTTTCGGATCATGGGCAGAATATTACGCGATTCAGAACCATTGCAAATCGTGGGACGCCCGAGTGGAGAAGGAGAAGAAAAAAAGGAGAGAGGAGGAGAAGAAGAAAAGTAGAAGAAAAAAAAAGGAGAGAGAGAGAGAGAGAGAGAGAGAGAGAGAGAGGAGGAGAAGAAAAGGAGGAGAAGAAAAAAAAAAAAAGAAAGGAGCAGAGGAAAAAAAAGGAGAGAGAGGAGGAGAAGAAAAGGAGAAGAAAAATTCATTCAAAACACGATTCATACAGTGCAGAGCTGTTCTCGGCTTACTCACAGCTGTCAAAAAAAATAAATAAATAAATAAATAAAAAGAACCTCCAGCAAATGTTTATCAATAGTGTTGAGCGAACACGGACTGTATTATTCGTGTTCGTACCGAATAATTGGATTTTTTTTACCCGAACACGGACACGGACACTTTACTGTATGTTCGGGTAAAAATCCGTGTTCGGTCGTTTTATTTCCGGGTTTTGCATGCTTTAGCGCTCTTTTCATGGCGGGCTTTCAACAGCCAATCAACAATCGTTTAACTGGTGTGCCTTAAGCCATCCCAGCCATGCCTGCAAATGTCTTAGTAGCTGTGATTGGCCGTCTGAAGCATGTGACCAAGTCTTTATATGTTCGAGGCAGCCGCCGCAGCAGCGTCATTCTGCTGCTTAGCTAAGGGACAGAGCACACATCAATGTGCTGGCTGCTGATTAGGGAAAGATAGGCAGGAAAAAACCATTTGTGTCCGGATAGAATTGAGGGACAGGTCGGAGTGTTTAGGCAGGGCGAGTTGTAGGCATTTTAGGGATAGAGTCTGCTGAATTATAGGGTCAGTGTCTTCTACAAAGTACAATCGATATTGCTGTGTGGGGGGTGGGGTGAATCTGCACTCAATCCTGATCTACGATCTCTTCTCAATCCTGTTAGGGACAGAGTCTGCTGAATTTTAGGGAAACTGTGTTCTACAAACTACAATCGATATTGCTGTGTGGTGTGGGATTGGAGATAGGCAGGTGTCAGTGATCCACATCCATTTTTCTGTGTGTGAGCTGCAGTGAACACAATCTTTTTGGGCTGCAGTGAACACAATCTTTTTGGGCTGCAGTGAACACAATCTTTTTGGGCTGCAGTGAACACAATCTTTTTGGGCTGCAGTGAACACAATCTTTTTGGGGTGCAGTGAACAAAATCTTTTTGGGGTGCAGTGAACACAATCCTTTTTGGTGTGCAGTGAACACAATCTTTGTGGGGTGCAGTGAACAAAATCCTTTGTGGGGTGCAGTGAACACAATCTTTTTGGGGTGCAGTGAACAAAATCCTTTTTGGGGTGCAGTGAACAACATCCTTTTTGGGGTGCAGTGAACACAATCTTTTTGGGGTGCAGTGAACAAAATCCTTTGTGGGGTGCAGTGAACACAATCTTTTTGGGGTGCAGTGAACACAATCTTTTTGGGGTGGAGTGAACAACATCCTTTTTGGGGTGCAGTGAACAAAATCCTTTTTGGGGTGCAGTGAACAAAATCATTTTTGGGGTGCAGTGAACACAATCTTTTTGGGGTGCAGTGAACACAATCTTTGTGGGGTGCAGTGAACACAATCTTTTTGGGGTGCAGTGAACACAATCTTTGTGGGGTGCAGTGAACACAATCTTTTTGGGGTGGAGTGAACAACATCCTTTTTGGGGTGCAGTGAACAACATCCTTTTTGGGGTGCAGTGAACACAATCTTTTTGGGGTGCAGCGAACACAATCTTTGTGGGGTACAGTGAACAGAATCTTTGTGGGGTGCAGTGAACACAATCTTTGGGGGGTACAGTGAACACAATCTTTGGGGTGCAGTGAACACAATCTTTGTGGGGTGCAGTGAACACAATCTTTTTGGGGTGGAGTGAACAAAATCATTTTTGGGGTGCAGTGAACAACATCCTTTTTGGGGTGCAGTGATCAAAATCCTTTTTGGGGTGCAGTGAACACAATCTTTTTGGGGTGCAGTGAACAAAATCCTTTGTGGGGTGCAGTGAACAGAATCTTTGTGGGGTGCAGTGAACACAATCTTTGGGGGGGTACAGTGAACACAATCTTTTTGGGGTGCAGTGAACACAATCTTTGTGGGGTACAGTGAACAGAATCTTTGTGGGGTGCAGTGAACACAATCTTTGGGGGGTACAGTGAACACAATCTTTTTGGGGTGCAGTGAACACAATCTTTGGGGGGTACAGTGAACACAATCTTTTTGGGGTGCAGTGAACACAATCTTTGTGGGGTGCAGTGAACACAATCTTTGGGGGGGTACAGTGAACACAATCTTTTTGGGGTGCAGTGAACAACATCCTTTTAGGGTGCAGTGAACACAATCTTTGTGGGGTGCAGTGAACAACATCCTTTTAGGGTGCAGTGAACACAATCTTTGTGGGGTACAGTGAACAGAATCTTTGTGGGGTGCAGTGAACACAATCTTTGGGGGGTACAGTGAACACAATCTTTGTGAGGTGCAGTGAACACAATCTTTGTGGGGTGCAGTGAACACAATCATTGTGGGGTGCAGTGAACTCAATCTTTGTGGGGTACAGTGAACACAATCTCATACTTCTGAAGATTTGAGGGTGCTGCCTGTTCCATACTCCCCCTACTCCTCATCTAGCCTTTTAGGGGTACAAACAATAGTAATTGGGGCCTAGTGTGGTTGTGTACGTGTGATATACATACACTTTTTTTGGATCATATTTTCTATTCCGCTATTTAATCAAAAACCTTTGGGGATCAGTTAAATTGGGGGATAGTCTGTGTTGGTACGTGTGAGAGAGATCCACCTTTCCAAGTTGTTGGGGTTCATCTCATACTTCTGAAGGTTTGAGGGTGCTGCCTGTTCCATACTCCCCCTACTCCTCATCTAGCCTTTTAGGGGTACAAACAATAGTAATTGGGGCCTAGTGTGGTTGTGTACGTGTGATATACATACACTTTTTTTGGATCATATTTTCTATTCCGCTATTTAATCAAAAACCTTTGGGGATCAGTAAAATTGGGGGATAGTCTGTGTTGGTACGTGTGAGAGAGACGTACGTGTACGCTCTCAGATGGGAATGCCAGTACGTGTGCTGGCATTCCCATCTGACAGCGGGGCAACAGTGGAAGCACAAGGCAGAGGAGGAGGAGGAGGAGGTCGCCAACGCAACCAGGGCACCGCCAGCACCTCAGAAGGCAGGGTTAGCATGGCCGAAATGTGGAAAAGCTTTGTCAGCACGCCACAACAAACAGCAGCACCAGCAGCTCAGATGGAACGTCTTAGCAGGAGGCAGCATTTTACCAACATGGTGGAGCAGTATGTGTGCACACGCCTACATGTAGTGAATGACGGGTCTGCCCCCTTCAACTTCTGGGTCTCCAAATTGGGCACATGGCCTGAGCTTGCCCTTTACGCCTTGGAGGTGCTGGCGTGCCCTGCAGCCAGTGTATTATCTGAACGGGTATTTAGCACGGCTGGGGGCGTTATAACAGACAAGCGCAGCCGCCTGTCCAGAGACAATGTGGACAAGCTCACGTTCATTAAAATGAACCAGGCATGGATCCCACGGGACTTTTCCGTACCTTATGCAGAATAGCAATGGATACCGACCTTACCCATCCATTGTTCCATTTTTGCTCTTTCTCACTCTTTTGGGGTGTACCCTCATTTAAAATTTTTGAAAAGAAGCAGTGTTGGCTACCTCGTCCTCCTCCTCAGGGCCAGATTAATGTAGGGGCTATTGGAGCTGCAGCTCCAGGCCCCTACCTTTTATATAGGCCCCGGGTTGGCCATATTCACTGTTACCGCTCTTCTGTCACTTGTAAACACAGAAGTCTGGCTTCTATGCTCGCTTCCCCAGGCAGCACCCTCAGAACCTCCCCACACAGCGTGAAGGCCGGACAAGGAGGGACAGTTGGCGATGCATGGATGTGTTTATGGGCTTCAGAGACAGCATCCCATGTTGAATTAGGCATGCATGGCTGCACCCTTCCTCCTCTGGGTGCATGGCAAGGCACGGCCCTTAAGGCCCTTCAAAATCCTCAGCACCAAGCCCATGATGCTGTTAATCCGGCCCTGGTCCTCCTCCACCGCCGCTTCCACCTACACCGCCCATAGGTGTGCGCAGCCTATTGCATTAAGGTGTGCACCCCAAAGTTGAAATACACATGCATGTGTTTGCCAGCAGGGAGAGTAATGTATCGGGGCCATGTACCTGTAGGCAAGGAGAAATAGAGCAGAGCAGGTCCCAGGGAGATCTTTCCCATCTCCTCACTGGCAATGCTATGTGCCCTAGGTGATTAGGGTGTGCCCAGGCACACCCAGCACACCCTGTGCGCACGCCTATGTCACCGCCACATCCACCACCACCTCAACCTCCCTCCTACTCCATATGGGCCTCGTCCTTCAGAGATGAAGAAGAACATTGTTTTATTTTTCTGTTTTTTTTTGTTGTTTTAAGTTATTTCCCTATCCACATTTGTTTGCAGAGCACTTGCCATGCTCTTAATTACGTTTTGCTGCCATTTGCAGCACTCTAGCCCTTTCCTTTGGTGTTTTAGAGCCATTTTAGTGCCTTAAAGTTCGGGTCCCCATTGACTTCAATGGGGTTCGGTGTCCGGGAAAAGTTCGGTAAAAGTCCGGGACACGGACCCGGACTTTTTTTTAAAGTTCGGCCGAACCCGTCGAACACGGACATCTAGGTGTCCGCTCAACCCTATTTATCAACATTGCTCAGTGCTGGGGGATAACTATAAACAATGTATCATTTCGTTCTTTTAGATCAAAAGGGATGAACTTCGGTCTGAAAATGAGGGCAGTTCAACCACTTAGGCTCCATTCACATATAGGCGTTTCGGATTGTGGGCAGAATTTTACGCGATTCAGAACCATTGCAAATTGCGGGACACCCAAGTGGAGAAGGAAAAAAAAGGAGAGAGGAGGAGAAGAAGAAAAGGAGAAGAAAAAAAAAAAGGAGAGAGAGGAGGAGAAAAAAGAAAAGGAGAGAGAGGAGGAGAAGAAAGGGAGAGAGAGGAGGAGAAGAAAGGGAGAGAGAGGAGGAGAAGAAAAGGAGAAAAAAAAAAGGAGAGAGAGGAGGAGAAGAAAAAAAAGGAGAGAGGAGGAGAAGAAAAAAAAAGGAGAGATGAGGAGAAGAAAAAAGGAGAAAAAAGAAGAAAAAGGAGAGAGGAGAAGAAAGAAGAAGAAAGAGGAAAAAAAAAAAAAAAAAAAAAAAAAGAAAAAAGGAGGAGAGGAAAAAAAAAAAAAAAAAAGAAGAAGGAGGAGAAGAGAAGGAGAGGAGAAATAAAAGGAAAGAAAAAGAAAGAAGTTGTACACACAGTTTCTAGTAGTACATACAATTGCGAGGCGCACACAGCACAGTAATGATGGAAGATTTGATGGACAGATAAAGCAATAGACAGACAGATAATCAGGATTTAGAACTAGAAGGGACGGCTGTGGAATGGTTCATTGATGGTCACCGATACGGCAGACTGTCTTCCCAGCCCCCATACGCCAGGCCTATAAATACATCCTGGGGATTCTGCCTGGCTGGGTAGCAGCTGAGTTCAGCAATTAACAAATTAGCATGTTGGCAGATAGCGCGCGGCGCTGGGCTCTTGGTCAGAACGAGAAGGAGTCTTTCCTGGATGAGCGGCAGACTTTGGAAAGATTTCTCGCCGTCATAAGGAAAGTTCGCGTTTATTTAATACAATCGAGAGATTGTTGGAGGGATTTGGTCTACCTCCTGATACAACACTGCTACATTATCAGCCTGTTTAGAATCGGAGAATACCTAATGGGATCCAAACACGACAACTGCTCATACACCCCTTCACTGCTGGTGCGAATCAGGAAGACGCAGTGTACGGTCTGCATTAAAGGAGACCAGTCATTAAATGGTGAACCCAATGCACGTACATTGGGGCTGCAAAAAGGTGCAATCTTTATTGCAGAGTAGGTTTAGTCCCCACCCAAGATAGACTTTCCCCTTTGTATCCTAAAAAGCTACATGTGCCTTTCTATTGAGGAGCCGATAGAAAGACATGTTAAAAGTTTGCAAAGGACAATCTGGATGTGCAATAGAGTTACTGGGAAACATTTAATAGACACTAAAAGTCAATATTATTGGAGGAAACGCACAACACTGAGAAAAGAAAGTATTGTGGACTACCACCAAACCTTCATCCCAACCGTGAACCATGGTGGAGGAAACATCATGGATTCGATGTGCTTTGAAGTCTCAGTGTTTTGTACAATTTGCTGCCATGGGACAATAAATTCTCAAGCTGTATAAAAAAAATGACTACAGAGTTTTATGGTAGCAATCTCTGTTTAACCTCTTGCCGACTGCATAATGCATCTGTACAGCAGCAGGGCAGGTGGACCTTAATGACCACATAACACACATACGGATCTATGGTGCACTGGGGAGCAGGATAGACTTCCCGATCACATGACCACTTTGATTGGCTGTCAAAGTGGTCACAAGAATAGGAGTTCATAAGTAAGGATAGTATTCAGTATGTGGGTCCATTTATTTTACATTGAGTGGCACACACATACATACACAGTACTGTGCAAAAGTTTTAGGCAGGTGTGAAAAAATTGCTGTAAATGAAGAATGCTTTGAAAATTAGAACTGTTAATAATTGAAGGGGGGTTTTTTTCTTTTGCACACAAAGAGTAGGTGTTGCCACCGTCCCTGATGAGTATATATTGGGGTTTTTTGGTGCCTCAAACCAACTATAAATGGGACTTTACGGGCAAGTGAAAAGAAGTGTGTGTAATGAAGGTTATATAAACATAAAAGCTTAATTAGGCAGTAAGAAAAATAGTGTTTGAAAAAAATCAACAGAAATTTTATTTACATAAAATTATTATTGGTTCCATAAATGGTGAATAATGTGCTTGGGTTAGAGGCCCAAGTGTGAGGAAGTAAAAAAGAGGTTGATTCTGAAAGAATCAGTGACAATAGTGCAAAAGTGACATGTTCTTGAGGAGTTTGTGGGGTTGTTTTTCCCATAGATATTAAAAGGAAAATTGATCCCCGCAGGAGGATCCTCAATATTCGCTGACGCGTTTCGGCTCATAGGCCTTTTTCAAAGCGTTAGGGGGTCACTGTATGCTTGTTCTATAAAGAGGAATATATACCTTCAGTATTGTTTATCAAAGATAAGTACACAGCATTTTGTAAAAATAATTGTGTTCCACGTACATGGGTGCTGCTGGCGTTGACTGCATATTGCTCCCCTGTCCTTTTCTGTAGTCACAACGAGATCATATTCTGCGTGCAGCCTGGGATGATGGTAAGTAATTAATGTATATATATATAGGAATATATGAGTATATTGTATCCAATATAAGTATATGTATGGTATATATATGACCACTTACAGTTTATTTGCTGGCGGAGGGTTAACAACCACTTCCTCCAAAACGGGTGAGCCTTGTAGTTTCTCTTCACCTGTTTGTACCAGAATCTATTTCCAATCTGTAGTATAATATATGTATGTACTATAGTAAACAAGTTTTCATAATGGTGCTTTAGTGCTTAGAAACGTAAGGTGACTTCAATTGTGCTCAAACTTTTATTAGTAGTAGCTAGGGAGTTTTCCCTTTAAAAACTTACAATTATTGGTTTGTTCTTTGGAGAAAAAAATTCATCCGGCTGGCGCAGGTTACGACTGTCCCCTTCTCTCTGCACGAGAGAAGTGAGGACTGTTCGTCGATCCCCGGCCTTTTAAAGCCCTCGACGCATGCGCAGTAGTTTCTGCACATGGGACGGCTTTAGCTGCGAGCATGAAAAGACGTCAGTACGTACTCCTGCGCTGGGTGCGCGCGCAGGTTGCTGGGGCTCGTAGTGCTGGACGCTTCCTGGTCGCCAGCACGGAGGGAGGAGCCCACCCTTTCCCGAAGGTGATTGGTGGATCCCCAAACTGCCCCTACGTGGGTACGCAAGGGCTACCCGTGCTGGGTGTGACTAAACTGACTGGGGCCGGCCGTTCTGTAGTACTGACAGCTGCATATCACGTACGTGGATTGATTTATGGATAAGTTGAAACAACAAGATTATACATATGCCGTACCCGGCGGTTACAGAATGCAAAATACAAATAAAGATAAGAATAAGAATAACGGGGTATATACAATGGATTAATTATGCAGTAATCAGAATAGTACAAAATGTTATAATGTAAGCAAAGTATAAATTTAATAAAAGCAAAAGAACATTAATCCCACTTCAGGGACCTTATGGGTCAGGAAAGAGCAATCCCAAAGCCCGGGCACTCCAGGGTTATCCCGAGGCCATGCCAAGCAGGGTCGGATGCAGGCAAGCAGCACAAAAAATGGGGTATTTTTTCTCTAGGGGGAGTTTTTTAAAACCTCAAATGAGTGGGGAAAAAAAATGTGGGGAAGAATTAGAATCCCACATATGATTGTTTCCCAACATAAAGACGAAAGTAAGGATAAGGGATGGATGGATGGTTAGTGTCTAAGTAATCATAGACAAATTTATCAAGATCATGGGAGTGTATTGTGTGGAGGGAGGTTATTTATGTCTGTACAGAAGTTAGTTTGGATATTTGATTTTTGAGAAAGAATCTTATTTCAATCCGTCTTTCCTGAAGCGAAGCCCTCCAGGAAGGGACGAAAACTCTCGTTCTCATTCAGCCCAGGTGGTTTGGTGGCTTGGAGGCGTCTTATCCACCTCATTTCCATTTGCAACAGACGTTTGTTCCAATCCCCCCCTCTATACGGAATGTGGATCCTTTCCAGGGCTGTAAAGGTGACTTTTGGCATGATGTTCTTGTGATAATGTGCTACGTGTCTGCCCAGAGGTACGTAAAAATTGCACATCTGCATGCTGTTGATATGCTGATTGACACGTTTCCCAAACTCCTGTTTGGTTTTACCCACATAATAGGATTGACATTGGCACATCATAAGGTAGACCACCCCTCTTGTGCGGCAGTTCACAAAGTGCCGAGGTGTAAAGGATTCTCCATTTGGAAGTATTAAGTTTGTGCATTTTTTTATCACATTACATTGCCCACAGTTACCACAGGGGAATGTACCTTTTAACTTGCAGGGATCCCTTCTGGTTTCCTTATACTCGCTATGGGTGAGCGACTGTTTCATGGATCCAGCTTTTCTATATGTGATCTGAGGATTTTCTGGTACGAATGGTTTTATGGTGGAGTCCTCCTTTAAAATTTGCCAGTGTTTTGTTATAATATTCCTTATTTCCGGGTGGTCGTTTGTAAATCTCATGATGACCCTTGTTTGATTTTCTGATTCATCTGATGTTAGTTTCTTTTTCTTTTTAAACAGGATGTCTTGTCTTTCTAGTTTCTTAACCCTGTTGAAGGCTTTTCGTAAAGTTGTCTTTGTATATCCCCTCTTTTTAAGTCTGGCTGTCAGGGAATCAGCTTCTTTTTGAAAATCCTGTTCAGTGGTACAATTTTTCCTTAGCCTCAGAAATTGGCTATACGGGATAGCGTTTTTTAGTGAGGATGGATGGAAGCTGGATGCGTGTAATATAGAATTACCTGCTGTTTCCTTCCGGAATAATGTGGTTTTAAGAAGTCCATCCTTATCCTTGATGATCCATATATCTAGAAAGGGTATTTTTTCTTTATCATAACTCATGGTGAAATACATGTTATATTTATTCTTGTTCATAGCCTGGAGACAGTCTTTGATCATATTCTCCGTGCCTGTCCAGATAATAAAAATATCATCAATGAATCTTTGCCAAATGATGATGTTGTTGGCAAAGATGCTGTTTTCCTCTAGGGCTAGGAATTCCTGTTCCCAGGCTCCCAAAAATGTGTTCGCATAGGACGGGGCACAGCTTGTGCCCATTGCGACACCACATGTTTGCAGGTAGTATGTACCATTAAACACGAAAAAGTTGTTATTAAGGATATAGTCAAGCATCATGATAATAAAATCATTAAATTTTTGATCATGTCCACTCTGTTCTTCAAGGGTTTGTCTGATGACTTCCATTCCTTTTTTGTGTGGAATATTATTATACAGTGCCTCAACGTCGATCGTAACCAGAAGAGCATCGACTGGTATGGTGATATCTTCCAGAATTTGAAGGAGGTGTCCTGTATCTCTGGTATATGAGGGGAGTTTGGTTACATGCGGTCTTAGATATGCATCGATAACCTTGCTAATATTTTCGGTTAGATTGCCATTCCCCGAGATGATGGGCCTGCCTGGCGGGTTGTCTTTATCCTTGTGGATTTTGGGTAGAGCGTAAAATGTCGGGGTTCTAGCATGTTTGGTTCTAATATACTGCCAGAGTGTCTCTGAAATCATCCCTTGGTTTCGTGCTCCATCTACTTTTTTGTAAAAATCTTCTTTATACGTCTCTACCATGATAGGCATGATCTTTTTGTAACATTGAGTGTTGTCCAATATTCTCTGACACATATTTTTGTAGTCGTCATTATCCATTATAACAATGTTCCCCCCCTTGTCGGAGGGTTTGATTGTTATGGATTCATTGTTTTTTAGTTCATGTAACGCAGTTTTTTGTTCCTCTGTGAGGTTCTGTTTTATGTTTTTACTTTTTAGTTTCTCGAGGTCTTTTGTGGTCTCTCTGACAAAAAGGGCGATTGAGGGGTTCTCATTAAGTGAGGGAAAGATATGCGATTTTTTCTTGAAAATGGGGCCTTGAGCTCCTTGAGGATCTTCTGCCTCCTCATTTTCATTTCCAGTATGTGTATCCCCGTCATTCCAGTCGTCCATGGCTCCTTCTTCAAGTAATAGGTTAAGATCTCTAATGGCCCTAAATTCAGCGGCTGTTAAGCTGGTAGGGGGTGTTTCATCCATGATTGTTTTTTTATTATATTTAACTTTGAGGAGTAATTTCCTTGCAAATAAATTAACATCTTTTACGATTTCAAAAGTGTCCGTTCCCCTGTTGGGGCAAAAAGAAAGTCCTAGGGATAGCACTTCCCTTTCGGCTTTGGTTAGGATGTGTGATGATAAGTTAATGATTGTCAGCCCTTCGTATTTCATGTCTTCATTTTCCGTTATTTGTTCGTTTGTTTTGTTTTCTGCTTCACCCCTAAAAAAGGCCTCTGTGATTTTGGGTTATCATGTTTTGGTTGTTGTGATCTGGTAAACATTTTAGGGTATTTTTTCGCCGTAGCGGTGGCTCCTTCATCGGCGAAGGGGGTAGTTTCTGAAATATTTGGTTCTTCAGTTTCTTGCGAGGATTGGTCATCATTGTCTTCAGTAGGTTCAGGATTTTCTGGGGGTTTATTGTGACCCCTGCGTCTAAAAGGTTGTTGTTCCTGCCCTGACGTATAGGCTGAGGAGTCTGATGAGTATTGTGGGCCGGGATTCCTTGATGTCCTGTATGTAGTTCTCCTATTTTGTCTATTGTTAGCCCATCTATAGGCACGGTTTTGTGCGAAGGCATTTTTAACTCGCCAATATTTCCGTTCCTTTTTCTTAAGCATTTCTTTGCTAAACTCTTCGATGTGTTCTTTCAGTTTTCTCTCCTGTTCACTATATAGTGATGCATTTCTCAGGGGATTAAGTTTCTCATATATTTGTTTTATTTCTGTATCGAGGTTTTCCATCTGTCGAGCATATTCAGTTTGTAGGAGAATCATCAATTTTTTAGAACAGTCATTAAGGATCTCTTCCCATTCCTTCTTCATTGTTGCTGTGATATTGTCCATTGTCGGGAATATCTGAATTCTAAGGCCAACCGGGTTTATATTTTCCATTACATATCTTTCAAAACTTTTGATGTGCCAAAATAATGCTGATTTTCGTTCGAGTTGTCTTCTAAGTGTGCTGAATAGAGCCAAAACATCCGATTCCTGCTGCTCATTACCTCGGAAACTCCTCTGGATGTCAAGCATCAGGCTGCTCCATCCATCTCCGATCAAGTTCCCTGTGGGTGGGTCCTCCCTTTCGGGAGCACTCATGGTCTCTCACTGGAGTGGGAGATTAGGGCTCACTGGTTGTGTGGGTTACCTTTACCCTTGGGGCTCTTGGTCACACCAAGGGAGGTAGGGATCCCTACTTTCAGGGCCCTTAGATAAAAAGTATAAGATGGGGTCCTGCTTTGGATCGACGTTGAGGCACTGTATAATAATATTCCACACAAAAAAGGAATGGAAGTCATCAGACAAACCCTTGAAGAACAGAGTGGACATGATCAAAAATTTAATGATTTTATTATCATGATGCTTGACTATATCCTTAATAACAACTTTTTCGTGTTTAATGGTACATACTACCTGCAAACATGTGGTGTCGCAATGGGCACAAGCTGTGCCCCGTCCTATGCGAACACATTTTTGGGAGCCTGGGAACAGGAATTCCTAGCCCTAGAGGAAAACAGCATCTTTGCCAACAACATCATCATTTGGCAAAGATTCATTGATGATATTTTTATTATCTGGACAGGCACGGAGAATATGATCAAAGACTGTCTCCAGGCTATGAACAAGAATAAATATAACATGTATTTCACCATGAGTTATGATAAAGAAAAAATACCCTTTCTAGATATATGGATCATCAAGGATAAGGATGGACTTCTTAAAACCACATTATTCCGGAAGGAAACAGCAGGTAATTCTATATTACACGCATCCAGCTTCCATCCATCCTCACTAAAAAACGCTATCCCGTATAGCCAATTTCTGAGGCTAAGGAAAAATTGTACCACTGAACAGGATTTTCAAAAAGAAGCTGATTCCCTGACAGCCAGACTTAAAAAGAGGGGATATACAAAGACAACTTTACGAAAAGCCTTCAACAGGGTTAAGAAACTAGAAAGACAAGACATCCTGTTTAAAAAGAAAAAGAAACTAACATCAGATGAATCAGAAAATCAAACAAGGGTCATCATGAGATTTACAAACGACCACCCGGAAATAAGGAATATTATAACAAAACACTGGCAAATTTTAAAGGAGGACTCCACCATAAAACCATTCGTACCAGAAAATCCTCAGATCACATATAGAAAAGCTGGATCCATGAAACAGTCGCTCACCCATAGCGAGTATAAGGAAACCAGAAGGGATCCCTGCAAGTTAAAAGGTACATTCCCCTGTGGTAACTGTGGGCAATGTAATGTGATAAAAAAATGCACAAACTTAATACTTCCAAATGGAGAATCCTTTACACCTCGGCACTTTGTGAACTGCCGCACAAGAGGGGTGGTCTACCTTATGATGTGCCAATGTCAATCCTATTATGTGGGTAAAACCAAACAGGAGTTTGGGAAACGTGTCAATCAGCATATCAACAGCATGCAGATGTGCAATTTTTACGTACCTCTGGGCAGACACGTAGCACATTATCACAAGAACATCATGCCAAAAGTCACCTTTACAGCCCTGGAAAGGATCCACATTCCGTATAGAGGGGGGGATTGGAACAAACGTCTGTTGCAAATGGAAATGAGGTGGATAAGACGCCTCCAAGCCACCAAACCACCTGGGCTGAATGAGAACGAGAGTTTTCGTCCCTTCCTGGAGGGCTTCGCTTCAGGAAAGACGGATTGAAATAAGATTCTTTCTCAAAAATCAAATATCCAAACTAACTTCTGTACAGACATAAATAACCTCCCTCCACACAATACACTCCCATGATCTTGATAAATTTGTCTATGATTACTTAGACACTAACCATCCATCCATCCCTTATCCTTACTTTCGTCTTTATGTTGGGAAACAATCATATGTGGGATTCTAATTCTTCCCCACATTTTTTTTCCCCACTCATTTGAGGTTTTAAAAAACTCCCCCTAGAGAAAAAATACCCCATTTTTTGTGCTGCTTGCCTGCATCCGACCCTGCTTGGCATGGCCTCGGGATAACCCTGGAGTGCCCGGGCTTTGGGATTGCTCTTTCCTGACCCATAAGGTCCCTGAAGTGGGATTAATGTTCTTTTGCTTTTATTAAATTTATACTTTGCTTACATTATAACATTTTGTACTATTCTGATTACTGCATAATTAATCCATTGTATATACCCCGTTATTCTTATTCTTATCTTTATTTGTATTTTGCATTCTGTAACCGCCGGGTACGGCATATGTATAATCTTGTTGTTTCAACTTATCCATAAATCAATCCACGTACGTGATATGCAGCTGTCAGTACTACAGAACGGCCGGCCCCAGTCAGTTTAGTCACACCCAGCACGGGTAGCCCTTGCGTACCCACGTAGGGGCAGTTTGGGGATCCACCAATCACCTTCGGGAAAGGGTGGGCTCCTCCCTCCGTGCTGGCGACCAGGAAGCGTCCAGCACTACGAGCCCCAGCAACCTGCGCGCGCACCCAGCGCAGGAGTACGTACTGACGTCTTTTCATGCTCGCAGCTAAAGCCGTCCCATGTGCAGAAACTACTGCGCATGCGTCGAGGGCTTTAAAAGGCCGGGGATCGACGAACAGTCCTCACTTCTCTCGTGCAGAGAGAAGGGGACAGTCGTAACCTGCGCCAGCCGGATGAATTTTTTTCTCCAAAGAACAAACCAATAATTGTAAGTTTTTAAAGGGAAAACTCCCTAGCTACTACTAATAAAAGTTTGAGCACAATTGAAGTCACCTTACGTTTCTAAGCACTAAAGCACCATTATGAAAACTTGTTTACTATAGTACATACATATATTATACTACAGATTGGAAATAGATTCTGGTACAAACAGGTGAAGAGAAACTACAAGGCTCACCCGTTTTGGAGGAAGTGGTTGTTAACCCTCCGCCAGCAAATAAACTGTAAGTGGTCATATATATACCATACATATACTTATATTGGATACAATATACTCATATATTCCTATATATATATACATTAATTACTTACCATCATCCCAGGCTGCACGCAGAATATGATCTCGTTGTGACTACAGAAAAGGACAGGGGAGCAATATGCAGTCAACGCCAGCAGCACCCATGTACGTGGAACACAATTATTTTTACAAAATGCTGTGTACTTATCTTTGATAAACAATACTGAAGGTATATATTCCTCTTTATAGAACAAGCATACAGTGACCCCCTAACGCTTTGAAAAAGGCCTATGAGCCGAAACGCGTCAGCGAATATTGAGGATCCTCCTGCGGGGATCAATTTTCCTTTTAATATCTATGGGAAAAACAACCCCACAAACTCCTCAAGAACATGTCACTTTTGCACTATTGTCACTGATTCTTTCAGAATCAACCTCTTTTTTACTTCCTCACACTTGGGCCTCTAACCCAAGCACATTATTCACCATTTATGGAACCAATAATAATTTTATGTAAATAAAATTTCTGTTGATTTTTTTCAAACACTATTTTTCTTACTGCCTAATTAAGCTTTTATGTTTATATAACCTTCATTACACACACTTCTTTTCACTTGCCCGTAAAGTCCCATTTATAGTTGGTTTGAGGCACCAAAAAACCCCAATATAGAACTGTTAATAATATATTTTTATCAATTGACAAAATGAACAGTAAAAAAAAAACAGAAGAGAGATCCAAATCAATATTTGGAGTGACCACCCTTTGCCTTCAGAACAGCATCAATTCTAGGTAGACTTGCACACAGTTTGTGAAGGAACTCGGCAGGTAGGATGTTTCCAAACATCTTGAAGAACAAAGCACAGATCTTCTGTGGATGTAGTCTACCTTGGGTCTCTTCCTGTAATCCCAGACAGACTCCACAGATCAGGGCTCTGTGGGGGCCAAGCCCAATAAATTGGGGGAATGCTGACATATTAGTATGGATGTAGCGGCATTTCCTCATACAGAATTTTTTTTTAAAACCGAGCTTGTAATTTGAATGAATGATGAATGTTGTTGCCAGACTCATCTACCTTACCACTCAGTGTCTGCTACCTCTCTCCACCAATCCCTACACTGGCTTCCCATCCCCCAGAGAATTAAATTGAAAAATTCTAACATACAAAGCTATTCACAAAACTCTTCCCTCTGCTACATCCCCAATCTTGTCTCCAAATATCACCCAAACCGTCCTTCCAGGACCTTCTGCTCTTTAGCTCTCGTCTCCTCCTCCCATTATTGTCTCCAGGACTTCTCCCATCCTCTGGAACTCTCTTCCTCAATTTGTCTGGCTATCTCCTACTTAGGCCACCTTTAGGCAATCCCCAAAAACTCATCTCTTCAGGGAAGCCTATCACACCTCCAACTAATAACTCAACTTTTATCACTTCCATCAGCTCACGCCCAACAGTTATAACCTTTTGTACCACCCACTCCACCCTATTAGATTGTAAGCTCTTATGAGCAGGGCCCTCCTAACCCTCCTGTATTTTATTGTAACTGTACCGTCTCCCTTTAGAGATTGTAAAGTGCTGCGCAAACTATTGGCGCTAAGTTAATCCTGTATAATAATGTATTAATAATACATGTAGAAGTGAAATGGAAAATGTTGGCTCACATTGACAAACCAATCATTGCCACATCCCTGGGTCATAGAGAATAAGTAAATAAAAATTAGTCAGGGGTAGTCTTGGCATTCAACCAAACCAAAAGGCTGGGGGGATACCAGATTTCCACCTCACTAAGGTGTGGGATTTTCAAGGACTGTGATATGGTCCGTGAGATTAGTAAGAGAGTATAACAAAAAACAATTGTAAAAAGGAAACAATTTTATTCAATATACAAATACAAACATTAAAAACATAATTTGGCAAGAAGTTGCATATCCAAACATTATTAGAAAGGTAAATAGTAGTATGGATCACATAGGTCCTACATGTTTCGCCGAGGTGTAAATCCTCATAAAGTGGCTTCTTCAGGGACCAGGTAGGTGTAATCACATTACTGATTCATTTCATACATGATATGACATCTGCTGAAAGTGACGTTAGCCCATGGTGTGAAGGCATAGCCTGAGTGTTGACCCGGTAATAGCCAGAACGAGTTCGGCAGAGACCGGGATCCCCAAAAATTGGTGGGCATTGGACCGGGTTACAGCTGCAGGTGGAGTAAGTGGGTCTAGGGGGGGTAAAATACATTTTACCTCCCTCTGCACGCTGGACCAGGGGACAGTAAGCTCCTGCTTTACGCTAGGCAATACTCCTTGGAATATTGGTAAAATTTATTTTACCTCCCTGGACCCACTTAATCCACCTGCGGGCTGTAGCCCGGTCCAGTGCCCACCAATTTTTGGGGACCCCGGTCTCTCCCAAACTCGTTCTGGCTATTACCGGGTCAGCACTCAGGCTGTGCCTTCACACCATGGGCTGCCGTCAATTTCAGCAGATGTCATATCATGTATGAAATGAATCAGTAATGTGATTACATCTACCTGGTCCCTGAAGAAGCCACTTTATGAGGATTTACACCTCCGCGAAACCTGTAGGAAGGACCTATGTGAACCATACTGTTTACCTTTCTAATAATGTTTGGATATGCAACTTCTTGCCAAATTATTTTTTTAATATTTGTATTTGTACACTGAATAAAATTGTTTCCTTTTTACAATTGTTTTTTGTTATACTCTCTTACTAATCTCACAGACCATATCACAGCCCTTGAAAATCCCACACCTTAATGAGGTGGAAATCTGGTATCCCCCCCAGCCTTTTGGTTTAGTCGAATGCCAAGACTACCCCTGACTAATTTTATTTACTTATTCTCAATAATATTAATAATAGTTATTACATACCATCAAAGGCAATACTTCTGCTGACCCCAAAACGTAACTGGTCATTCTTCCCATGGACCAGGGGTCTCCAAAATATCTAAAGAACAGGCCAGTTTATGGTCTTTCAGACTTTGTGATGTAGGACTGGAAGCAGATTGTTGCCAGTAGAAAATGTCCCGCATCAGTGGGAGTAAGAAATTCATCAGGCTTTGTGGTCAGGGGGAGGAAGAGTGCCCCATCACCGGTGTCCGTGGGAGGAATAGTGCCCCATCACTGGTGACCGCGGGAGGAAAAGTAGCCCATTGGTGTCAGTGGGAGGCATAGTAGCCCATCATTGGTATCAGTGGAAGGAATAGTGCCCCATCATTGGTGTCAGTGGGAGGCATAGTAGCCCATCATTGGTGTCAGTGGGAGGAATAGTGCCCCATCATTGGTGTCAGTGGGAGGCATAGTAGCCCATCATTGGTATCAGTGGGAGGAATAGTAGCCCATCATTGGTGTCAGTGGAAGGAATAGTGCCCCATCATTGGTATCAGTGGGAGGAATAGTGCCCCATCATTGATGTTAGCATGAAGAATAGTGTCCCATCACTGGTGTCCGCAGGAGGAATAGTAGCCCATCATTGATGTCAGTGGGAGGAATAGTAGCCCATCATTGGTGTCAGTGGGAGGAATAGTAGCCCATCATTGGTATCAATGGGAGGAATAGTGCCCCATCATTGATGTTAGTGGGAGGAATAGTGTAACGCTCCTGCGTTTTATGTATGATGTGGATTTACAGCTGCAGAAATATTCCACTTCAGTAGTCATGTAGAGAAACGCTGAGACACCAATCCCAACTCCCAAAGACTCATCATGTGTGGATGATCTCAATTCAGCAAGTAAATACACACACTCAATAAGATGTTCCTAGAGTGACTTATGTATATAGTAACACAGTGATGATAGGCTGAAGAGACAGGTTGGGTAGAGATGGTAGATGACAGACACTTGAAAGGAAATGTTCTTGAAAGTAAGATAGTAGCAGATGGGATGCAGATAGGTTAGCAATCATGTATGGTAGCAGATGATAGAGTAGCAGGTGAACATACAGGAGAGACCAACCCAGTGCAAGAGCAGATGGTAGTAGGCTCAAGAGCTAGCAATCTTAGATAATGCAGATGTAATAATAGTCCTTAGTATGCAGAGCTAGATAGTGTAAGCTTTAGTATGAAGGTTATAGAGGTTTCCCCTGTGGGGTACTTATCACTAGTAGCAATGTAGCAGAGGAGAGGTTCGGCAAGAGCGGATGATCCGGTAGCGGGATACAGGGATCAGCGCAGCGTGGTTCCGACAGCGAGGTATGCTTGCAAGCATGAGAGCTTCAAGACAGGTTAGCATCAAGGCACAAAGCAGGTTGAACGAACACATGTGAGTGAGAGCTGGTGATTTAAATAGCTGTTCAGTCCGGCGCCTCATGATGATGTCAGCACTCTTAAAGGGAAACACACCTATATGTGCTTCATCTATCTAGGTAGATGGAAAGCACCCGGAAATGATGTGATAGGAGGCACTGAGAGTGCCAGAACCTTACAAATAGTGCCCCATCATTGATGTTAGTGGGAGGAATAGTGCCCCATCACTGGTGTCCGCAGGAGGAATAGTAGCCCATCATTGGTGTCACTGGAGGGAAATGTCCCATCATCGGTGTCAATGGAAGGCATAGTGTCCCATCACTGGTATGAGTAGGAGGAATAGCGCCTCAGAGGACTGAATAACGTCACACTAATTCCAGGACTCGGGCTACAAAGCAGAAATAAATATGTGTACTAATAAGAACGGCAATGGGATTTATTAAAGAGATCCAGACAGGTCTCTAAAGATGTTAAACTCGCTCTATCCCGCCAACGAATAGCTCTTATACTCCCCCCTCGCTGGCAGTCTGTGTCTTCTATTCCAAGGCTCAACAACTCCCAGGCACCAGGTCGCCATGGTGACAAGAATTTGCAGCCTGGAACCTGGGCTTTTGTCAGCCCATTCACTGTCCTGGGTCCCACAAGGTCGGTGCCGCAGGTAGGCTATATGGATTACAGGTTTCCGCTATCCACCATTAATATGAGATTGTCTGCATCATTAAAATGTGTCCCCTCGGCTCGCCCACATAGCAAACTAGCTAACTGGACAGGGGCTCGGGAGATTCCGGGTAAAGTCAAGAGAGAGGGACTTAAAAGTGTACTTCAACTACCCATTGGCTGAGGAGGTAGCAGGAGGTGGAGCACAGCCTCCAACTTCCTCCAATAGAGGAACAGAATGCGGTGTCCTTCACTTCAAACAAATTATCCCGCGGGCTTCCTGTGTTGTTGTGACTGTGGTGGAAAGAAGCTGCAGCAATGATTGCGGAATAAAAAGGAGAAAGTGTTTTGCCCCAACAGGAATCAAAATTTGCTAGAAATTCCTTTCTTCGTTCCTTTCTCAGCCCCTGGTTACATTATTATTAGAATATATTATTTCATAAAACTGCTCAGAGCCAACCAGAACCTCCTATCCGGCCTCACGCTCCAATTCATGGTATACGCACTCCATAGCGCCTGGCAGGATCACCAGGGATATCACACAAAGGAAGCAATTCAAAGAGAAAGAATATTTTTAAGCACAAGTACATGGTACCAGGGCTTTTTTCAGCGGGAACGCGGGGGAACGCAGATCCGGCACCTCCAGCACTGAATGTATGTAATGGCAAGGGGTGCTGGGCTTTGCTATGGGTGTCTTGATGCTGGCTGGTGGGGGATCTATTGTTGCTGGAGGTGATATATTTTTGCGGGGGGTTTATTGTTGCTGGGGAGGTCTACTGTTGCTCCTGGGGGACCTATTGTCTCCGGAAGGGATCTATTTTTACAGAGGGGGTCTATTGTTGCTGGGATTGGTCTTATGTTGCTTGGGGGGGGTCAGTTGTTGCTGAGCGGGATCTACTGTTGAGGGAACCGTCTATTGTAAATGGCTGCTGGAGGGTCTATTGATGCTGTCTGTGGGGAGATCTGCTGTTGCTGCTGAGGGTCTATTGTTGTCTGGTGGGTATTTTGTTGTGGCTGGTCCATTGTTGCTGGTGGGATCTACTGTTTCTGTGGGGGTCTCCTTTGTTGTTATTTTACTGCTTTTCTTATTATCATTAACAAATCCCATACAAATTACTTATACAACAAATGATACTTGATTCTTTATTCTCTAAAAGGGGCAGTATTGTGAGGTGGGTAGGGGATGGAACCTAGGAACGGTGCTCGGAGGTAGGTAGGGGACGGAGACAAGGGGTAACTCCAAAAGTGAGAGTTCCTGCACCTATTCTCTGAGAAAAAAAGCCCTGCATGGTACAACAGACACACATCAGGAATATAAAATGTTGGGGTAACTTTAATGTCAAACAGGTAATTATATAAGTGTGACTTGTACGATAAGGGTGACCCAACCTTTACAGAAACTGCCACATTTGTTGGTCGGAGCTGTGCAGCCTATATAATGTATTGTGCTTTCAAGCATATTAAAAAAAAATCATGACGCAAAGCAGACGTTACCTTCAGAGAAAACCACAAGTCAAAGCAAGCAGTACATTTAAAGTGCTTTGAAAAAGTATTCACACCCCTTGAAATTTTTCCACATTTTGTCATGTTACAACCAAAGACGTAGATGTATTTTATTGGGATTTTATGTGATAGACCAGGGGTCTTCAAACTATGGCCCTCTAGTTGTTCAAGAACTACAATTCCCATCATGCCTGTGCATGTTGGAGTTTTACAATTTCCCTTTATGGGATGTGTAGTTCCGCAACAGCTGGAGGGCCGTAGTTTGAGGATCCCTGTGATAGACCAACACATAGTGGCACATAATTGTGAAGTGGAAGGAAAATGATAAATGGTTTTCAACATTTTTTACAAATAAATCTGTGAAAAGTGTGGCGTGCATTTGTATTCACCCCCCTTTTACTCTGATACCCCTAACTAAAATCTAGTGGAACCAATTACCTTCAGAAGTCACCTAATAAGTATATAGAGCCCATCTATTTGTCATTTAATCTCAGTATAAATACAGCTGTTCTGTGAAGCCCTCAGAGGTTTGTTAGAGAACCTTAGTTAACAGACAGCATCATGAAGCCCAAGGAACACACCAGACAGGTCAGGGATAAAGTTGTGGAGAAGTTTAAAGCAGGGTTATGTTATAAAAAAAATATCCTAAGCTTTGAACATCTCACAGAGCACTGTTCAATCCATCATCCGAAAATGAAAAAAATATGGCACAACTGCAAACCTACCAAGACATGGCCGTCCACCTAAACTGACCGGCCGGGCAAGGAGAGCATTCATCAGAGAAGCAGCCAAGAGGCCCATGGTAACTCTGGAGGAGCTGCAGAGATCCACAGCTCATGTGGGAGAATCTGTCCTCAGGACAACTATTAGTCGTGTTCTCCACAAATCTTCCCTTTATGGAAGAGGGGCAAGAAGAAAGCCATAAGAAGTCCGGTGTAACGTGAGAATTACCTACCCCATGAGAAAAACCTACCCTCGTCACTTCCGGCCAGGAACAGCTGAGCAGCGCAGCAGTGCGCATGCTCCCAGCCCCGGATACCTAATGAAAGAGCTGAGGACCTGACTAGTGCGCATGCGCACTAGTAGGAAATTATCACGGTGTCCGTGAAAAAAAACCTACCCACGCCACGCTTACATTAAAACAATGCTGTGCTGCAATATAAGTCATCTCCGCTCCTGTCCCTGTCACTCCCCTGATCTTGGCTAGTAAATATAAAAGCGGGTCTCGGCTCCGTGATTTATGTTCTCATACACCCGCCGCCACTTTTATATTTACTAGCCGAGATGAGGGAAGTGACAGGGATAGGAGTGGAGATCACTCGTATTGCAGCACAGCTGTTTTAATGTAAACGCCGAAATACATACAGTGCCGTGCAACCGGAAGTGATGAGGGTAGGTTTTTCTCACGGGTAGGTAATTCTCACGGAACACCGGTTTGCATTTTGCGGGAAACCATGTGGGGGACACAGCAAACATGTGGAAGAAGGTGCTCTGATCAGATGAGACCAAAACGCTAGGTGTGGCGGAAAACTAACACTGCACATCATCCTGAACACACCATACCAACCATGAAACATGGTGGTGGTAGCATCATGTTGTGGGGATGCTTTTCTTCAGTAGGGACAGGGAAGCCGGTCAGAGTTGATGGGAAGATGGATGGAGCCAAATACAGGGCAATCTTAGAAGAAAACCTGTTAGAATCTGCAAAATACTTAAGACTGGGGTGGAGGTTCACCTTCCAGCAGGACAACAACCCTAAACATATAGCCAGAGCTATCAAACCATATTCACGTGCTAGAATGGCCCAGTCAAGGTCCAGACCTAAATCCAACTGAGAATCTGTGGCAAGAATTGAAAATTGCTGTTTACAGACGCTCTCCATCCAATCTGAAAGAGCTTGACCTATATTACAAAGAAGAATGGGCAAAAATGTCCCTCTCTAGATGTGCAAAGCTGGAAGAGACATCCCCAAAAGAACTTGCAGCTGTAATTGCAAGGAAAGGCGGTTCTACAAAGTATTCACTCAGGGGGGTGAATAAAAATACACGCCACACTTTTCATATATTTATTTGTAAACAATTTTAAAAACCATTTATCATTTTCCTTCCACTTTATAATTATGTACCACTTTCTGTTGGTCTATCACATAAAATCCCAATAAAATATATTTACGTTTTTGGTTGTACCATGACAAAATGTGGAAAATTTCAAGGGGTATGAATACTTTTTCAAGGCACTGTAGTTACATAATTAGTGAGGTTGAAAAAAAACACACCAGTTCAACCTATGATGAGAGTGTGTGTGTTTTCTGTCAATAGTACGAAGTATTTCCCTGTATGTTGTGGTCTTTAAAAAAGGTGCCCATAATAGTTTTTAGAAACTATCGATGCTCCCCACTGATACCACTGCTTGTGGAAGAGAATTCCACATCCTTACCGCTCTGACAGTAAAGAAACCTTTACACAGTTTAAGGTTAAACCGCTTCTCTTCCAATTTCAGTGGAATTTTCCCTGAATAGTTTGTTCCTTATGCTCGGGTCGCCAGTACAGTATTTGTACATTGATATCATATCCCCTCTCAAACGTCTCCTCTCCAGAGAGAATAAGTTCAGTGCTTGTAGTCTTTCCTCATAGCGGAGATCCTCCAGTCCCATTATTAGCGTTGTTGCCCTTCTCTGGGCTCTCTCCAGTTCCAGCACATCCTTCCTGAGTGTATAGCATAAACAAAAACCACATCGCTCAGAACAGTGGAAACATCAGGTGTATGGAAACGTCCATCAGGTGCACAGGCTGCGGTGATCTCTCCAAACACCATAGGATACAAGATCAAGCAAAAGGACAGCTGGCAATTCCTCGAAATCTTCAAATTCTTTATTGTTACGCCTCAGTGAGTAAAAAGACAAGGTGGCTAACGCGTTTCGGCGATAAGCCTTGATCACAACACACAGTGTCCTGTGATCAAGGCTCATAGGCGAAACGTGTTAGCCCCCTTATCTTTTTACTCACTGAGGCATGACAATAAAGAATTGGAAGATTTACAGAGTTGCCGGCTTTCCTTTTGCTTGATATTACATCCTTCCTGAGGACCGGTGCCCAGAACTGGACGGCATACGCCAGATACGGCCAGACCAGAGTCTTGTAGAGTGGGAGAATTATCGTTTCATCTCTGAAATGAATCCCCTGTTGATTACTGCATTGGATAATGCCTCCAACGATCTGTGCATACACAGTGGTGCTGACGTCACACCAGCTGATCCACCGATCAGCTGGAGTGATGTTACGTACTGCGCATGCGTAGATCATCGGAGGCATTATCCGATGCAGTAATTAACAGAACACTGGCTGCTTTTTTTTTTTTTTTTTTTTTTTTTTACAGCTGTGAGCAGAGGACTGCTCTGGACTTGTTGCATGAATCTTGGAAATGCGGGATCAAGATCATGAGGGGGGGGGGGGGGGTTGAATTGAGATCGCGATTTTTTGACGATTAATCATGCAACTCTAGTGCACAAAATGAGGTATTAGAAGTCCCTTCTCCACATCGGATGGGGTTGGGTGACCCTCTCAAGCAGTCTGTACGGGGTCCCACAATTTGTAATGGAGACCCTTCCTCTGTTTATACGAGTCTTTATCTTCGGCCATGTTTAAATTGCCTAAATTTGTGACTTGGAAGTAAAAATGAATCCTCTGTGGAGCTACTAAACCGAAAAGGCCAATATGAAGCCTGCTATAGTTTATTAGGTTTTAACCACTTCAGCTATGGAAGATTTTACCCCCTTCATGACCAGGCCATTTTTTGCTATTTTTGCTATTTGGTACTGCGCTACTTTAACTGGTAATTGCTCCGCCATGCAACGATGTACACAAACAAAATCTATATTATTTTTCTCACACAAATAAAGCTTTCTTTTGGTGGATATTTGACCACCACTGGGTTTTTTTTTATATAAAACAAAGGACCAAAAATGTTTGGAAAAAAAATAATATTTTTTACTTTCTGCAATAAAACATATCCAAAAAATAAAATAAAAATTGGCCTTAATGTATTTTGATACATGTCTTCCCAATAAGTGTATATTTGGTATGTGCAAAATTTATAGAGTCTACAAACTAAAGTGTGTATATATTAGGGATCGACCGATTATCGGCACCACCGATATATCAGGGGCCGATATGCACTTTCCCCGATATATCGGAATCAGCCCCTGAGGTTACCGATTTTGCCAATATTTCGGGAAAGTGCTTGAGCCGGAGTGATGCATGCAGCTAGAGGCATCAGCAATTATAATTATATTTGGGCAGCGCCAATTACCTCAATACCCCCCACACTAATTTAATATTGACCATTGGTCTATATTTTAGAGGTAGGCAGCAGCCATCTTTAAAGAAATGTTGTATCTAGAAATAGATTGTTTCTCCATAGCGCGGATATTATTGTGAACCATAGCTAGAGGCATCACCCCGGTACCGGTATCCATAGCCGACAGTCGGCTGTATTGTAATGACAACCGATGCGGCTGAGAAGCCACTCGGCTGTCATTACAAGGAGCGGGAGGGGACGTCCTCTGCCTTCTACGGTTTGCCCGGGTCTCCCGTCCCACCGGAAGACCCGGGCATCCTACCTGCATGGCCACCGAAGACCCGATCAACACCGCAATCGGCTCTGATCGGGTCTCCATGTAAAAAAACCGGAAGTCGTGACATCACTTCCGGGTACTCGGCGCCAAATTCAAAAAAAATGACAGCATTCAAAACAGCCAAACTTGGCGCTTTGAATACTTTTCAGTGCCGAGGAGGGGTTTGGGGGTCTTTTAGACCCCCAGATCCCTCCAAAAGGAGTACCTGGGGAAAATAAATAAAATAAATACATTTTTACATGTCCAAAAATATGGGCCAATATCGATATCAGATGACCAAAATATCGGTATCGGCATTAAAATCCGCGAAATAGAAAAACCCTATTAAAATACACCGTAGGCATGGTTTTTTTACAGTCACTGTACTTTAAAAAGCATTTTAAGGTCTTTAAACACACTTTTAAAACAGTAGAAACTCATTTAAAACACATAAAAGATACTGAGAGACAGAGCAAGAGCTATGGAAAACACAAAAATATTTAATTTTCAAGGATTGAATTAGTAAAATAACATTACAGAAAAAAAAAACACAATATACCAGGACCGCAAAAACTGAACCGCGATGTAGCGGGGGTTTACTAATTATAATATATATATATATATATATATATATATATATATATATATATATATATATATACATATACATATACATATACACACACACACACACACACACACCACACTGGATTTTTTTTTTATACTACTAATGGCGGGCTTCAGCGACTTACAGTGCAATAGTGCAGCGGACAATCTGACACTAACTGACGCTGGGGAGGGACTGACTAATTGACACGGACATCATCAGTGACACCAATACAGTGATCAGCGATAATATACTGCACGGTCACTGTACTAGTGACACTGGCTGGGAAGGGGTTAACATTTAAATGTGATAAAGGGGTTAAATGTGTGCTTAATAATGTGTAATGTGTGCTGATTTTTACTAAAGATCTTTGTTTCTTATCCTAGACAGACTCCCGCTGTGTATATTCACTGTGGGTGTCAGTGGGGGGGGGGGGGGGGCGCGCTTGGACACACCTTAAACCCGGAAACATGTGACGACCAGTTCTTCGATTTGCATGAACAGGCTGCATGTCCCCTCTGTGTTCCACTGAATGGAACGCAATGCACATCATACTGCATTACATTCTTTCCCGGCCTTGATGGCCAGGGAAACTGTCAACGGGGACCTGGAAGGGACATCATACACGTCACTTCTGGATCAGCAACAAGAAAGAAGAGTGTACATCTGTCCGCTCTCCTCCCTCCCCTCTACCCAGCGGCACCCACTATGGCGGTCCCAGGGCAGCAGATTGGCAAGAGGAGCCCAGGATACATAGCAGAGGGGTGCAAGCGGGGTGTGTGGAAGCACTGACGCAATTTCTTGTCGCCATGGGGACCTAGCACCATATCTACTTTAGAAGCAGCCAATGGCGTCACCGGCGCATGCGCTCTGAAGGAACAGCATACCCGTGCCGTTCCTTCAGAGCCGTGCCATAAACAGCGACTCCCACACACATTTAAAATGACACAATGGAAGGAAGGAGGAACAACCCCCAGGTAATGGAAGGAAGGAGGAACAACCCCCAGGTAATGGAAGGAAGGAGGAACAACCACCAGGTAATGGAAGGAAGGAGGAACAACCACCAGGTAATGGAAGGAAGGAGGAACAACCACCAGGTAATGAGAGGAAGGAGGAACAACCACCAGGTAATGGAAGGAAGGAGGAACAACCACCAGGTAATGGAAGGAAGGAGGAACAACCACCAGGTAATGAAAGGAAGGAGGAACAACCACCAGGTAATGAAAGGAAGGAGGAACAACCACCAGGTAATGGAAGGAAGGAGGAACAACCACCAGGTAATGGAAGGAAGGAGGAACAACCACCAGGTAATGGAAGGAAGGAGGAACAACCACCAGGTAATGGAAGGAAGGAGGAACAACCACCAGGTAATGGAAGGAAGGAGGAACAACCACCAGGTAATGGAAGGAAGGAGGAACAACCACCAGGTAATGGAAGGAAGGAGGAACAACCACCAGGTAATGGAAGGAAGGAGGAACAACCACCAGGTAATGGAAGGAAGGAGAAACAACCACCAGGTAATGGAAGGAAGGAGAAACAACCACCAGGTAATGGAAGGAAGGAGGAACAACCACCAGGTAATGGAAGGAAGGAGGAACAACCACCAGGTAATGGAAGGAAGGAGGAACAACCACCAGGTAATGAAAGGAAGGAGGAACAACCACCAGGTAATGAAAGGAAGGAGGAACAACCACCAGGTAATGAAAGGAAGGAGGAACAACCACCAGGTAATGGAAGGAAGGAGGAACAACCACCAGGTAATGGAAGGAAGGAGGAACAACCACCAGGTAATGAAAGGAAGGAGGAACAACCACCAGGTAATGAAAGGAAGGAGGAACAACCACCAGGTAATGAAAGGAAGGAGGAACAACCACCAGGTAATGAAAGGAAGGAGGAACAACCACCAGGTAATGAAAGGAAGGAGGAACAACCACCAGGTAATGAAAGGAAGGAGGAACAACCACCAGGTAATGGAAGGAAGGAGGAACAACCACCAGGTAATGGAAGGAAGGAGGAACAACCACCAGGTAATGAAAGGAAGGAGGAACAACCACCAGGTAATGAAAGGAAGGAGGAACAACCACCAGGTAATGAAAGGAAGGAGGAACAACCACCAGGTAATGGAAGGAAGGAGAAACAACCACCAGGTTCCTACATGACATTGGAATTTGTAGAACGGATGCATTAGGTTTTGAGGCTCTTAGGAGCCTCTAGACCAGGGGTCTTCAAACTAAGGCCCTCCAGTTGTTCAGGAACTGCAATTCCCATCATGCCTAGTCATGCATGTGAATGTCAGAGATTTACAATGCCTCATGGGATGTGTAGTTCTGTAACAGCTGGAGGGCCGTAGTTTAAAGACCCCTGCTCTAGAATATGTGTCACAGAAAAGACCCACCAGGCCATTTCATGTGGCCTTCGCACCTCTCCTCAGCTGTGGCATCCCCCTCCACCCCCACCATGTCTCAGCAGTTGGTAGCAGAGAAGACTACAGAACTCCTCCTCCAGATCCTGCATTTCTCCATGTAGACATGGAGATCCTCGTCTCTGCACTCCCCCCACCCCCCTCCTTCTCAGCAGTAGGCACAAGGGAGGAGGACAGAACTCCTCCCACAGCTCCTGCACCACTCTGTGCAGCCCCTGGTCTCAGCACTCAGCAGACTCCGGCAGCTGACTCCAGCCCTCCTCCAGATCCTGTATTTTCTGCTTTGCCCCCAGCTACTTTTCTTCTCATCTCTGCATCCCCTCCCCCCCCCCCCCCCCCCATCTCAGCAGTCAGAACCAGAGAGGACAACATAACTCCTTCTACAGATCCTGTGCCTCTCTTAGCAGCTGCAGCACCCCCTCATCTCCGCTTCCAGCAGACTCCGACCGTCCTCTAGTCCTCCCCCAGCCCCTGCACTTTCTTCTTCATAGCTCCAACCGCAGCTTCTTCCCAGCCGCAGCACAAGGTAAGGTGGTGCAATGTGATGTAAGGGAGGGTGGGGGACTCAACTTCTAATTGTGGAGGTGCTTTGGACATCTAATCTTAGAGGAATAACCGGCCATTAGCGGTAAACCATCAGGGCCAGATTAAGAGCATCATGGGCTTGGTGCTGAGGATTTTGAAGGGCCTTAAGGGCTGTGCCTCGGCGTGTGCCCTGAGGAGGAAGGGTGCAGCCGTGCAGGCCTAGTACAACATGGGATGCCCTCTCTGCAGCCCATAACACATCCATGCATTGGCAATTGTCCCTCTGTGTCCGGCCTTCATGCTGTGTGGGGAGGTTCTGAGGGAGCTGCCTGGGGAAGCGAGCATAGAAGCCAGACTTCTGTGTTTACAAGTGACAGTAAAGAGCGGTCACAGTGAATCTGGCCAAACCCGGGGCCTATATTAAGACAGGGGCCTGGAGCTGAAGCTCCAATAGCCCGTACGTTAATCCGGCCCTGTAAAACATAATGCTGATACAGCCCGTGATGAAATGGAGATCTGACACCCCTGCTGTAGAAAAGAGTGGTGCTTGTTTAATGTGTTACAGGTCAGTACAGGTAGAATTTACACCGGTTTACTATCCACAGAATCCAATCTAATTAGTAACAGAATTTACTGGTTTATAGCTCCACAAACTGGCATTTTATAGCCTTCTATAAAGTCTATGCTGTACAGAGGACAACCAGGGCGGAGAAACCATCAAAAGGAGGCCATTCCAAGACCTTTGGGAATAAAGGTGTCTGAAATAAGATCTGTCTGATACACAGAATGGTAACTAGAAGCAAACCTAAGAGCTCACACACACCTTCAGTCATCGACCCAACAATTCTGAGTGAGGCTTACATTTGTTATAAAGCCTCTGTTTTTTTTTAAAATACTTGTAAGTAACGGAACCGCGTCCACATTGTACTTGTGGACTTCAGTCAGTATACGGCTTCCTCCCAGTCTGGAACATAGATATCAGATATTACAGCCGCCCCCATACAAAGCTAGCTGACAAAGCTAGCTGACAACTTAGCTTGTATAAGTTTTGGAACCTTACCCTTTATTGAACGTATACAGTTTATATACAGCATGGGCCCCCCCCTCCTGATCAGATTACCACACACAGGTCAGGGGTTGCCTGATTACATTATCATATGCAGATGAAATTGTATACAGAAATAGAATTAACCTGAACTAATTATCTAGCCATCTGGACAGAAACAATATGCGTGTTCATTAACATTTAAGAATGGGAAAGGCTTAACAGAATCCACATCACAATACACAGACAATAGGGAGAGCCTTTCTCTGACATTGAAGTTCAATACACATCATCATAAGTGTAAACACAGAACCCATTTGAAGCAATCCAATCCATTAAGTATCTGTCTTTCACTCCCAGTGACAGTGAGTACTGTCACAATACTTACCTGCTCTGTGTAACAGTTTTGCACAGAGCAGCCAGGGTCCTATTCTTATGGGGTCACCCATCAGCGCTCCAGGCTCCTCCTCTTCACCATTGGGGGCACCTGTACGGGCTCGCTCCTGAGTCCCACCGCTGCGTCCATTGACACAAACATCGGGGCTCAGTCCCGCCCCCTGCTCCCTTGTCTCTGGATTTTATTGACAGCAGTGGGAACCAATCACTCCCGCTGCTATCAATCCATCCAATGAGGAGAGAGACAGATGCACTCGTGCACTTCGCTGGATCGGATAGGTTAAGGTAAGGAAAAAAAGGGGGGGCAGCTGCAGCACAGGTTTTTCACCTTAATGTATAGAATGCATTAAGGGGAAGAACCTTAAGGCTTTACAATCCCTTTAACCAGTTCTGGACCGGAAGGATTTTCCCCCTTAATGACCAGGCCATTTTATGCGATTCGGAACTGCGTTACTTTAACTGACAATTGCGCAGTCGTGCGACGTTGTACCCAAATAAAATTGATGTCCTTTTTTTCCCCACAAATAGAGCTTTCTTTGGTGGTATTTGATCACCTGTGCGATTTTTATTTTCACTGTAAACAAAAAAAAAAAAAAAAAGGAACAACAATTCTGAAAAAAATAAAAAAAAAATAATAATATTTTTTACTTTCTGCTATAAAATATTTCCCATTAAAAATAAAATGTTTTCATCATTTTAGGCCAATATGTATTCTTCTACATATTTTTTGTGAAAAATAAATAAAAAAAAATAAAAAAATCCCAATAAGCGTATTTTGATTGTAAATGCGATAAGTTTTTCGCAAACCAAACTAGGGGAAAGATTTATGTCCATTTTTTTAATTTCTTTTTTTACTAGTAATGACGGCGATCTGCGATTTTTAGCAGGACTGCGACATTGCGGCGGACAGATCGGACCCCTAACTGACATTTTTGACACTTTTGGGGGGACCAGTGACATTACTACAGAAATCAGTGCTAAAAAAAATGCACTGTTACTGTAATAATGACACTGGCAGGGAAGGGGTTAAATCCAGGGGTGATCAAAGGCTTAAATGTGTCCCTAGGGGGTGTTTTCTAACTGAGGGGGGGGGGGCTTTCTGGATGAACACAGAGACCTGTGCTCCTAAATAGGAGGAACACAGGATCGTTGTGTTCATAACTGAAAGAACAGTGGTGTGCTGGGTTTACATCGGCAGACCGCCGTTCTGTCTCCACGGGGAGCGATTGAAGGTGCCCAGTGGACATCGCGTACGCCGGACCAGCTGATTGGCTCCCCCTGTGGCCAATCAGTGTGCCCCCCACTAGCTGTCTTGCGAATCGACGTACGGGTATGTTGTTTCGCGAGACAGAGCCAACCTGCCTCAGTAGAAGTATGGTGGCTGGTCAGCAAGTGGTTAAAGGATCAACCCCCCGCCCTCTATAGGGTGTATATACAATCCTCTATGGGAAGCAGACATCCTCTGTGGGGTGTATATACAAACCTCTATGGGAAGCAGACATCCTCTATAGGGTGTATATACAAACCTCTATGGGAAGCAGACATCCTCTGTGGGGTATACAGTCAGTGGGTATAGAATAGAATCACACCCCTTTAGAATATTAACATTTTGTGGCTTTGTAGCCTGAAATGAAGACAGACACAGTTTTTGTTTTATCCAGCTGTATTTACTCAATGTATGACATCCAAGTGAAAGATGTAACACCAACCTGTCAGAAAAAATAATAATAATTCAAAAACAGAATCCCTGACTTGGAAAAAGGATCACCCCCCTTGTGTCAGTATTTTGTTGAACCGCCTTTCCTTTAATTCCAGCCTTTAGTCTGTTGGAATTTGTCTCTACTAACTTTGCCCATTTAGACTTTGCAATATTTGCCCGCTCTTCTTTGCAGAACTGTTCAATTTGATGGTGACCGTTTGTGGACTGCAGTCTTCAAGTCATTCCACAGATTTTCAATGGGGTTTAGGTCTGAGCTCTGACTGGGCCATGCAAGGACATTCACCTTTTTCTCCTTCAATCACAGTGTGGTGATTGTTGCTGTGTGATTTGGGTCATTGTCATGTTGGAAGGTAAACCTTCTTCTCATTCACAACTTCCTGGCAGAGGGCAGAAGATTTTTCTCAAGAATTTGATGGTATTTTGCCCCATCTATCTTTCCTTCTATCCTGACAAGTGCTCCAGTCCCTGCTGCAGAGAAACACCCCCATACCAGGATATTACCACCTCCATAACAGGATATTACCACCCCCATGACAGGATATTACCACCCCATAAGGGTGGATACTACCACCCCATAACCGGATATTACCAACCCCATGACAGGATAGTACCACCTCCATAACAGGATACTACCACCCCCATAACGGGATATTTCCACCTCCATAACAGGACATTACCACCCCCATAACAGGACATTACCACCCCCATAACAGGATATTACCACCTCCATAACAGGACATTACCACCCCCATAACAGGACACTACCACCCCCATAACAGGACACTACCACCCCCATAACAGGATATTACCACCCCCATAACAGGACATTACCACCCCCATAACAGGACATTACCACCCCCATAACAGGACATTACCACCCCCATAACAGGACATTACCACCTCCATAACAGGACATTACCACCCCCATAACAGGACACTACCACCCCCATAACAGGACACTACCACCTCCATAACAGGACACTACCACCCCCATAACAGGATATTACCACCCCCATAACAGGATATTACCACCCCCATAACAGGACATTACCACCCCCATAACAGGACATTACCACCCCCATAACAGGACATTACCACCTCCATAACAGGACATTACCACCCCCATAACAGGACACTACCACCCCCATAACAGGACACTACCACCCCCATAACAGGATATTACCACCTCCATAACAGGACACTACCACCCCCATAACAGGATATTACCACCCCCATAACATGATATTACCACCTCCATAACAGGACACTACCACCCCCATAACAGGACATTACCACCTCCATAACAGGACAGTACCACCCCCATAACAGGATAGTACCACCCCCATAACAGGATAGTACCACCCCCATAACAGGATATTACCACCCCCATAACAGGACACTACCACCTCCATAACAGGACACTACCACCCCCATAACAGGACATTACCACCTCCATAACAGGACAGTACCACCCCCATAACAGGATAGTACCACCCCCATAACAGGATAGTACCACCCCCATAACAGGATATTACCACCCCCATAACAGGACATTACCACCTCCATAACAGGATATTACCACCCCCATAACATGATATTACCACCTCCATAACAGGACACTACCACCCCCATAACAGGACATTACCACCTCCATAACAGGACAGTACCACCCCCATAACAGGATAGTACCACCCCCATAACAGGATAGTACCACCCCCATAACAGGATATTACCACCCCCATAACAGGACATTACCACCTCCATAACAGGATATTACCACCCCCATAACAGGATATTACCACCCCCATAACAGGATATTACCACCCCCATAACAGGATATTACCACCTCCATGCTTTACTGTAGGAATTGTTGATATTTGGATGGAGAGCTGTATTGGATTTCTGCCAGACATATTGTTTGGTATTGAGGCCAAAATATTACATTTTAGTCTCATCTGACCAACACCTTTTCCCATGTGGCCTCAGAATCTTCAAGGTGCGTTTTGGCAAAGCTCAGTGGTGACTGCATGTGGCCTTTCATGAGGAGAGGCTTTTTTCTTGCACCCCTCCCATACAAGCCACATTTGTGGAGAATTTGTGATATTGTTGTCACAACCACTTTTTGTCATACATTCCTGCTACTGCTTCCGAGTTGCTGTAGGCCTCTTGGTGGCCTCTCTGACCAGTTTCCATCCAGTTTGGAGCAAAGTCCTGATCCAGCGAGGCTCTGTGTTGTACCAAACACCTTCCACTTCTTAATTATAGACTTCTTGCACTGCTAGGCATTGATAAAGCCTTTGTATCCATCTCCTGACTTGTGCCTGTCCACAACGTAACCCCGGAGATCCCGGTGACAGCGCCTTCCCACCCATGGTCGTTTGCTTCAGTAGTCAGGGACTAAAATGCTCCAGAAAAGCTCTTTTCATGCTGAGCCAATCATAATCACCACAGCTGATCACAGGTGAATGGCTTGGTGTGCCGTTGAGAATGTGATTAGCTACACCTGGTTACATTTACAAGTCATTTGTTGGGGGGGGGGGGGGTGATCCTTTTTCAACTCCATGATTCTGTTCTTGAATTGGTTTTACTTTATTTTTTACATTTTGGTTCCATCTTTCACTTGGTTGTTCTAAGTTGCACCGAATAAATACAGCTGGATAAAACAAAAACTGTGTCTGTCTTCATTTCAGGCTGCAAAACAACGAAATGCGATTATTTTAAAGGGGGCGATTCCTTTCTATACACCCCTATAGGACACAGATCTCCTCTGTAGGGTGTATATACACCTCTATAGGACACAGGTCTCCTCTGTAGGGTGTATATACACCTCTATAGGACACAGACTCCTCTGTAGGGTGTATATACACCTCTATAAGACACAGATCTCCTCTGTAGGGTGTATATACACCTCTATAGGACACAGATCTCCTCTGTAGGGTGTATATACACCTCTATAGGACACAGATCTCCTCTGTAGGGTGTATATACACCTCTATAGGACACAGTCCTCCTCTGTAGGGTGTATATACACCTCTATAGGACACAGATCTCCTCTGTAGGGTGTATATACACCTCTATAGGACACAGATCTCCTCTGTAGGATGTATATACACCTCTATAGGACACAGATGTCCTCTGTAGGATGTATATACACCTCTATAGGACACAGATGTCCTCTGTAGGATGTATATACACCTATAGGACACAGATCTCCTCTGTAGGGTGTATATACACCTCTATAGGACACAGATCTCCTCTGTAGGATGTATATAAACCTCTATAGGACACAGAGCTCCTCTGTAGGATGTATATACACCTCTATAGGACACAGACCCCTCTGTATATACACCTCTATAGGACACAGATCTCCTCTGTAGGGTGTATATACACCTCTATAGGACACAGATCTCCTCTGTAGGGTGTATATACACCTCTATAGGACACAGATCTCCTCTGTAGGGTGTATATACACCTCTATAGGACACAGATCTCCTCTGTAGGGTGTATATACACCTCTATAGGACACAGATCTCCTCTGTAGGGTGTATATACACCTCTATAGGACACAGATCTCCTCTGTAGGGTGTATATACACCTCTATAGGACACAGTCCTCCTCTGTAGGGTGTATATACACCTCTATAGGACACAGTCCTCCTCTGTAGGGTGTATATACACCTCTATAGGACACAGATCTCCTCTGTAGGGTGTATATACACCTCTATAGGACACAGATCTCCTCTGTAGGGTGTATATACACCTCTATAGGACACAGTCCTCCTCTGTAGGGTGTATATACACCTCTATAGGACACAGTCCTCCTCTGTAGGGTGTATATACACCTCTATAGGACACAGATCTCCTCTGTAGGGTGTATATACACCTCTATAGGACACAGTCCTCCTCTGTAGGGTGTATATACACCTCTATAGGACACAGATCTCCTCTGTAGGGTGTATATACACCTCTATAGGACACAGATCTCCTCTGTAGGGTGTATATACACCTCTATAGGACACAGTCCTCCTCTGTAGGGTGTATATACACCTCTATAGGACACAGATCTCCTCTGTAGGATGTATATACACCTCTATAGGACACAGATCTCCTCTGTAGGATGTATATACACCTCTATAGGACACAGATCTCCTCTGTAGGATGTATATACACCTCTATAGGACACAGAGCTCCTCTGTATATACACCTCTATAGCAGTCAGTGACATTTCCACGCCCCCTTCAGCAAACCCCGCCCACACCAGTCTCAGCCCTCCAATCCTCACCCGTCCTTTGCCCACCGTGTTTCCGCCCACCCTATGACTGCCACCCCACCCAGCCAATGAGAGGAAAAAATGAGACGCGGGGGCGGAGCCGGCCGGCACAACACAGGCGCGCGCCCCCGTCCCTGAAGTGAGAGCGGCGCCCCCCAGGTCACTCACCTGCTCGAAGCGAGGCCTCCCCAGCACGAACGGAGGATCGTCCGCCATGTCCCTGGCCGTCCTCGCAGCGGGGGTTGCCGGGAGTTGTAGTCCTGGCGAGGAGGCTCCTCCTGCACTCATCCCCTTGGCTGCCGATACCTCCGCCGCTGCTTACTACTACTGAGGGGACAGGCCCCGCCCCCTCCTCTGCTGCTGTCTGACAGGTTCCTCCCTCCTCCACTACTGCCCGCTGCTAGGTGACTGGCCACGCCCACTGCCTCAGCCTGCGCCGCCGCTGTGTATCCGCACACGCCTCCCTCAGTGCAATAGATGGCAACCTGGCTACGCCCCTCTCCGCCTCTTCTTAGGTGTGATTGGTCGCTGCCGACAGGTTTCCGCCTCCTATGTCTGTGGATACGCGGAGAATTGTGGGAGTTTTCTATGAGGGAAGCAGGGCTGTGCTAGCTGTTCCTGGTTGTCCCCTTCACATCCGGGGAACTGGACTGCAGCTGTTGCCATTAGCAACCATTCAACTTTCTTTAAAGGGAACCTGTCACTATTGAAAATAATACCACAGAGATTTAACCAATTACCATCAGCCCAGCTCTTCTGGTTTCTCACATACTAGCTAAAATCAACATTCTTGTGCTAGAAATACGTAGAACGCCCATTAGGATATACAGTGTCTCACAAAAGTGAGTACACCCCTCACATTTTTGTAAATATTATATTATACCTTTTCATGTGACAATACTGAAGAAATGACACTTTGCTACAATGTAAAGTAGTGAGTGTACAGCTTGTATAACAGTGTAAATTTGCTGTCCCCTCAAAATAACTCAACACACACAACCGCCCACCACAGATATACCAGCGTGCCCCCTTCAATGCAGAGTGACCAGCGTGCCCCCCATCAATGCAGAGTGATCAGTGTGCCCCCTTCAATGCAGAGTCATCAGTGTGCCCCCTTCAATGCAGAGTGACCAGTGTGCCCCCATCAATGTAGAGTGACCAGCGTGCCCCCTTCAATGCAGAGTGACCAGTGTGCCCCCATCAATGTAGAGTGACCAGCGTGCCCCCATCAATGAAGAGTGACCAGCGTGCCCCCCATCAATGCAGAGTGATCAGTGTGCCCCCTTCAATGCAGAGTGACCAGCGTGCCCCCATCAATGCAGAGTGACCAGCGTGCCCCCCATCAATGCAGAGTGATCAGTGTGCCCCCTTCAATGCAGAGTGACCATCGTGCCCCCATCAATGTAGAGTGACCAGCGTGCCCCCATCAATGAAGAGTGACCAGCGTGCCCCCTTCAATGCAGAGTGACCAGTGTACCCCCTTCAATGCAGAGTGACCAGTGTACCCCCTTCAATGCAGAGTGACCAGCGTGCCCCCTTCAATGCAGAGTGATCAGTGTGCCCCCTTCAATGCAGAGTGACCAGTGTACCCCCTTCAATGCAGAGTGACCAGCGTGCCCCCATCAATGCAGAGTGACCAGCGTGCCCCCATCAATGCAGAGTGACCAGTGTGCCCCCTTCAATGCAGAGTGACCAGTGTGCCCCCATCAATGCAGAGTGACCAGTGTACCCCCAACAATGCAAAGTGACCAGAGTGCCCCCATCAATGCAGAGTGACCAGCGTGCCCCCTTCAATGCAGAGTGACCAGCGTGCCCCCTTCAATGCAGAGTGACCAGCGTGCCCCCTTCAATGCAGAGTGACCAGTGTGCCCCCATCAATGCAGAGTGACCAGTGTACCCCCTTCAATGCAGAGTGACCAGTGTGCCCCCTTCAATGCAGAGTGACCAGTGTGCCCCCATTAATGCAGAGTGACCAGTGTGCCCCCATTAATGCAGAGTGACCAGTGTGCCCCCATTAATGCAGAGTGACCAGTGTGCCCCCAGCCTGGTTTTCTCCCGCGCTGCTTGCTCTGGGCGGCCGCTGCACAGGCAGTCCCTCCCCCAGCCCCAGACCAGACAGTCCCTCTCTGGCCTCCGCACCGCACACCTCTCTCCCCCACCACTCTCCACAGTGGGCGGCGCCGGCTCGGATTCAGTCTGGAGCTGAGCGGCGCCGGCACCAAGTGAGCCAGCCCAGGGGCAGAGGAGAGCCGCAGCCCACAGAGCAGACTCAGCGGCGGCCATGGCGGGCACGAGGGTGATTAGGGTGCCTGGGCGCACGCCTATGTCATAGGAGGTCAGCCTTTTAGACCAGAAGTATGGTGCTGAGCCAGGAGGTCCAGGAAAGCTGACTAGTGGAGTTGGAGGCAGAGCAACCCAGGGAAAAACAGTGTCTGTGAGTACTGGGAAGCTTGCCAGGGGTCTGCCCAGGAAGGGGGACCACTCCAGTGGACAGGAGGTCAGCACACACAGCAAGTGAAAAAGGGGGTGCCATGTTAGACCCTGAAGAGCAACCTAAACAAGAGTTCATATTCTTTGTCTTCACTTCAGTGTCAAGGTGCAGCAGCGGCCTTGCTGCATACACTGCAGATATTTGTCCTCGGGAATTGTGCGTAGTTCAATTTGGAGTATCCCACTCATCCCTTCTCACATCCAAGTTCCAAAATAAAACACAAATAAACAAATCCCCTGGACTGTTTATTGTCTGAGCCAAGAACTAAAAAATGCTATTTGTCTGCTATCAGTAGCTAAGGGTAACCCAGGGGAATCCAGAAGGTGCAATTCTCAGCAGCTCCCTAGGGGGCAGTGCTACATAAACAAAGCAGGTGTGTCTTCTATCACACAGGCAGAGAGAGATCAGGAGATCCAGCTAAGCTGAATCACCGATCTCTGTGTGCCTGTCAAAGAGCCCCCCCCACACACACACACAGTGAGTAAGCACCAACAGGCATACATTAACCCCTTTAGCCACCCCCATGTTATCCCCTTCCCTGCCAGTGTCATTTATACAGTGACAGTGCATATTATTTAGCACTGATTCTTGTAGTAATGTAACTGGTCCCCAAAAAAGTGTAAAAAATGTCAGTTAGGGGTCCGATCTTACTGCCGCAATGTTGCAGTCCCACTAAAAATCGCTGATCAGTGTTTTTTTTTTTTTTTTTTTTTCGAAATTGTAGCTCTTTTTTTGTTTATAGTGCAAAATCTAAAAACATCAGAGGTGATCAAATACCACCAAAAGAAAGCTCTATTTGTGGGGGGAAAAAAGGACATCCATTGTATTTGGTTATAGTGTCGCACGACCGCGCAATTTTTTCTAAAATAACACAGTGCCGAATTGCAAAAAAAGGCCTGGTCATTAAGGCGGGTAAAACCTTTCCGGAGCTGAAATGGTTAATGTCTAAACCGCTGGAAACAAAAGTGAGTACACCCCTAAGTGACAATGTCCAAATTGGGCCCAAAATTTCAATATTTTGTGTGGCCACCATTATTTCTCTATCGTTCATCGACAGACGCAGCTCCATCTTCTTTAGAGCATTGGGTTATGCTCCTCCAATCAGGAATAGGCACTAGGCAGGAAAAACCACTTTACCACGCCTATGGGGCTGTCCCTGCAGGCATAACCCCACACACCTTGCTTCAGCCTGCAGTTTGTTTCTGCCTAGTTTATGAATAAGGACCTAACTGTTAATAGGGAAATTTTGTTATTTTATGATTTTTTGTTTTACCTAGTTAGTTCCTGGAGAACTACAACAGCCAGCTGTTGTTTCGCACTGGATAATCTAGATCCTTAAGGTCTCCCAGCCTGGCCAGCGAGTGTGAGCAGGTTATAGTCCAGTACTAGGCCTTGCCACGACAGTGATGGATGGGGACGAACCTGTGAGTGGACCGTCTCACTGGGACGCGGTCGACCTGGCTACCCCCTGGCTGACAGCACCCCCATCCCATGTGGGAGGTGGTCTGTTTCGGAGTGGCGTCCATCTGGTATGGGGAGTAATTGTCCCCCCAAAACCTCTAGCGTCTCGGGGCGGACGTGGGCCCTCTCCCTGAAATAGTCAGACCCTAGGGACTCCCTCAGTTCCCCTGGCCTCTCGGGGAGGACTAGGCCCAAACCACTCCTAACCCTGTGCAGGTTCCTACTTTGGGGGGTGGAAATATTGCAGCCGCTGTGGTGTTTTCTCGATGGGGGTGACTGGTCCTGGTGGGGTCCCTTCCTAGGGACCCTCCAATGCCTACTGTTCAGGGACCCCTTTTGGGGGTCCTGGAGACCGCATGGCGCACCATGGGGGCTGCCATTTTGCTGTGGATCCATGTGTTCTTTTTTCCCATTGTATTGCATGGGCAGCCTTTTTCTGTTAGTTCCCTATAGGAATGCATGGGGCGGCCATTTTCCTGTGGTTCACGATCGCTGGACAGGTGAGCCTCATGGCACTTAAATTCTAGCAAAGACACCAGCTGTTCCTTCCTTTTCCTGTGCAGATTAGTTTCACTTTCGTTTTCACAGACCGTGCTGGCAGTCTCCTGAGTGGTTCGGTAACGTTTTCTGGGGTCCCCTTTGGGATTTCCTTATACACTCTGCTGTTAGATTGTACTAGCCTGGGGTTTGGTGGTCCGCAATAATATCGGTGAGATCGCGATTTGGCGTCTCTTAACCGGTTGCCGACCGCCGCACGACTATATACTGCGGCGGTCAGCCCCGGCCAGGCAGAGTGACGTATCGGTACGTCACTCGCCTGTCACAGACTTGAGAGCCAATTGCGGGCGGGCACGCGCCCGCCGCGGCTCGTTCACTGACAAGTCAGTGCGTGTGACCGGCGGACCCGATGTCCGCCGGTCACACTACGATCGCTCCGGTGAAGGGAGAAAGGCGGAGCAGCTAATGTAAACAAGCCGCCTGTCATTCTCCCTGGTGTAAAAATGAAGATCAGACGGTTCTACTATGTAGGACCGTTGATCTTTGTTTTTACACCAATAGCCATGTCCCATCACAGTTAGAATCACGCCCCTAGGACACACTTAACCCCTCCCTCTCCAATACAGTTAACCCCTTCCCTGCCAGTGTCATTTTTGCAGTAACAGTGCATATATATATCACTGATTACTGTAGTAATGTCACTGGTAACCCCAAAAGTGTCAAAAATGTCAGTCAAGGGTCCGATCTGTCCGCCGCAATGTCGCAGTACCAAAAAAAAAAAAAAACGCAGATCGCTGCCAAAAACACCAAAAATGACAGAAATCTTTCCCTTTGTTAGTAAACGCGATAACTTTTGCGCAAACCAATCAAAATACGCTTTTTGCGATTTTTTTTACCAAACATATGTAGCATAATACAAATTGGCCGAAAATGTTAAAAAATTTAGATTTTTACATTTTTTTTGGGGGGAATTTCATATAAAATGTGAAAAATATTGTTATTTTTGCAAAATTTACGCTCTTTTTTTGTTTATAGCGCATGATCAAAAAATCGCACAGGTGATCAAATACCACCAAAAGAAAGCTCTGTTTATGGGAAAAAAAGGATGTCAAATTCGTTTAGGTACAGCGTCGCACGACCTCGCAATTGTCCATTAAAGTCACGCAGTAAAAAATCGCAAAAAACCCCCTGGTCTTTTAGCAGCCAAATCCTCCGGGGCTTAAGTGGTTAAAGGGACACTGCACCTTTTTTACCAGTGTAAAATGGAGTCCCAGGATAAAAATTCACCTACAAGACCCCTTAGGTGCGGGTGTGGACCCTTCTGGGTCAAAGTCACAGACTGATCTCACAGCATTTTTACAAAGTTTGATGTGGTAGATTTTGTAATTACAAGTGTTGCCAGCCACAAACGCCCTCTGCCTTCGCCTCCATCGGCAGTGTCTTCAGACTCTGAGGCAGATATGGCCGCCACAGACGTACTCCACCCTGCAGGGTCCGTGTCTTTGCATTCTGACGGCGAAGAGGACCTGTCCTCATCAGCCGCCGTGTGGGAACGTGCCTTGGTGGAAGCCCTTATAGTTTCAGTGTGGGAAACTTTAAAAATGGCTAATAAATCTACAGCGTTGAGTACGCAGGTGTCTTTTGGCTCTCGCAAATCCCATAAATCGGGCAAGGTGTTCCTTTGTCCTGAAATGTTTCATAACATTGTGGATGAACAATGGTGGCTCATCAAGCACATGCTGGTGGTGCCTAAGCGTTTTAAACGCCATTACACTTTTACGGATGCAATATCCACTAGGTGGACTGTGCCACCGAAGGTGGATCACCCAGTTTCCAGGCTGAATAAGTCTACTGTGGTTCCGGTGGAGGAATCACTGACTTTTGTGGACCCCGTGGATAGATGGGTGGATTCTCTGTCCCGCTATCTATACGTGATAGCGGGTTCCATATTGAAAACTACTTTTGTGAACATTCTGGTGTCAGACGGTTACTGAATGGGTAAAGTGACTTAAAACTTGGAAGCTGAACGGCTCCCCCCTGCAGTGCTGGATCTAATGGACCAGCTGGCTCAAGCCCTGGTGTTCATGTGTGATACATCCCTGGATGCGGCTCCGCTAGTAGCCAGGGTGTCGGCAGTGGGGATTGCTATTAAGAGCATGGTGTGGCTAAAAAGCTTGTCTGCTGACCAGGCTTTCAAAAAGGCCTTGACTGATCTGCCCTTCACAGGGGAGAGGTTGTTTGGATCCTCTGGATGATTTGATCAAAGGTCTCACCGGGGGTAAGAGTACTCTTCTTCCTCAATCCTCTAAGGGCAAGGCGCCACGGCCTAGACGCGGACCTTCCTTTACTGCTCATGAGCGTCTTTGGGGTTCCAAGTAGCCATGGTTGGGAAAATCGAAGTCCGGCCAGTCCGGATCGGCTGATAAATCTTCCTCTGCATGAAGGGGCGCCCTCACCCACTTCTGGGGTAGGGGGATGTCTTTGCTTCTTTCCGGAACCATGGACCTCCTTGATTCAGGACAAATGGGTTTACAAACTGATCCGATCAGGGTACAAGGTCGAATTCCGATTTCGACCGTCGGACAGGTTCTTCCCGTCCAATCTTCACCTATCTCCAGACCGGTTAAGGGGCGGTACACGATTTCCTTTCGCAAGGAGTGATGGTACTGGTTCCTTCTCAGGAACGCTTTCAATGGTTTTATTCAAGCCTGTTGACCGTGCCCAGAAAGGAGGGCAAGGTGCGTCCAATCCTCTCAAGGCCCTGAACCACTTTGTGCAGGTGCAGAAGTTTCGGAGTGGAATCCATTCGAACGGTAGTGGCGTCACTGCACCAGGGAGACTTTTTAGCCTCCATAGATATCAGGGACGCATATCTAATCATACCTATTTACGCTGGGCACCAGCGGTTTCTTCGCTTTGCGGTAGCAGAAGAGAATTATCAATTTGTGGCATTACCCTTTGGTCTCGCCTCGCTCCCAGGGTGTTTACCAAGGTGCTGGCACCAGTGTTGGCATTGCTGCGCCAACAGGGGATTGTGGTACTGGGGTACCTAGACAATCTCCTGTTGAGAGCGGACTCCCATTCAGCCCTGATGGGCGACCTGACAATCACTGTCAAAACCCTGCAGAAGTTTGGGTAGACCATCAATTTCAATAAATCCACCCTGATACCTTCCTTGAGACTGGATTATCTGGGCCTGACTATGGATTCCGCTTTAAAGAGGGTCCTTCTTTCCCTGGACAAGCTTCAAAAAATGCAGGGGGTGATTCGGCATTTGGCAAACAATCTGTCTTCACTGCGGACTTGCATGTGCGCTTTGGGTCTGATGGTATCAACCTTCGAGGCGGTTCCATTTGCTCAGTTCCATACAAGACCTTTGCAAAAGGAGATTCTTGTCAAATGGAACAAGGATCCAAAGTCCTTGGACTCTTTGATTCATTTGAGCCACAACACAAAGCCTGCTCTGTTGTGGTGGATTCAGTCTCCAGCACTATGCAAGTCCTTCCTTCCATTGTTTTGGACAGTGGTAACCACGGACGCCAGCCTGTCAGGCGGGGGCGGGGTGCTGGGGAAGCTCTGTGCCCAGGGAACCTGGATGGTAGAAGAGTCCAAACTACCGATAAACGTTTTGGAGCTCCGAGCAATAAAGCTTTGTCTGAATCACTGGACGACTCTGGGCGACCGTGTGGGGACATCTTTCTAAGGTAAATATTTCATAATGTGCTAGTATGTGATGCATACTTGCACATTATGCCATTATCCTGCAGGGACATGTCTCCGCTGACATCCGATGCCCCATAGGGATGCATGGGGGATCCGATCAGATCCGCCTAAAAAAACTGACAGGCGGATTGGATCTGATCGCTCGTGTGAAAGGACCCTAAGCCGGCATTTCAGAGGGGATTTCACAGATAAGAAAGCAGTAATAGAGATCTCTCCGTAGAGGATACTCTGTGGAAAAGTTGTAAATGAGGACCTTCAACGATGTAAAATGCAAAAATGCATTGAAAAATTGCCATAAAGTGTATTATACAAAAAATCGTGGTAAAAAACATCCCAGACATCCAGTGGACAACACAGAACAACCTTGTCTAGACAAGCACATAAAATGGACCTCTGATACACACACATACATTCCATTCAAAATTCACATTATGCATATGAAAAAATATTATTCAAGGCTAATTGGGAGAATCCAGAAAGTGCTTTCCAATGTGTGAAACACATGGATCGGTATTGCCATGAACACAGTCACATGCAGGTTGAGATGAAGTCGCCACTACAGCTAAGGCAGGAGCAACAGTCCAGAAGATGGCAGTTCAAATTAGCTGGTATGTAGGGAGATTATGGCTTAAACATCAATGGATAGAGCCACAAACAGGCAGTGAATATCTCATGGTTTCCACAGTCAAAACAGTCCTCTCACCAGACTCAAAGGGACCTTTAATACTTGAAAGTGAATAGACACCCCACATCCGACTTGAATCCTCAGCTAGGTTTCAAAAGAATGGACAAACTCTGTTAATCACAGGAAATCAATTCTTGGACAACGTGGGGTACCACAGAGTAGGCGTGTGGAATCAAGGAACTCATGGGGCGATTCACCCATCTTGCGAGCCCGACTGCTCTACTCACTAAAGACAATTCCCTGTTTAGTTTTATCCATGAGTCCATCATGAAGGGAGATACGCTCAGATTACAGAGGGTCAGTTGCCAGTGTTGGGGTTCATTCTCAGCCATAGATACGATAGCCTGGTGTCCAGAAGTTGTTGGTGTGGAACGCAGTGTGAAGCGCAGGGTCCGTTCGCGCTGATTACGTCAACGCGTTTCGCATACATACGTATGCTTCATCAGGACGTTACCACCGTTGTTCACTTCCTATTTTTTATAGTGGGAAAAGCCGCACCTGTTTCCAATTGAAAATAGAAACAACGTCGAATAGTGGCATCTTGTGGTGAAGACCTTGAACTGTTTTTACATCTAGAAAACTGGAAATTTAATCGCTAACAATCACAATGTCTTATAACATATTTGAAATGATCATTTTCATCATAGCAATTCAAATTTGAAATTCAGCAAGGAGAATGGCATTTATGGAGGGGACAGACATAATCTAGAACCAGAGTTGGAGACAAAATCGAGGAAACACCTATATATACTCAGAGGGGATCAGCCTCGGGGGCAGGGGTGGCCCGTCCATTAGAGGTGCAGGGGCGCCGCCCCCCCATCCATGTGTCTGGCCCCCTAATCTACATGCAGGGGCGCTGGACGCATGGAGTTCAATGGGGATTTTTTTTTCTGAAGCACGTGATTAGAGCCAGAGGCTCTAAAAGGCTTCAGAAAAGGGTGGGCTCGGGGCGCAGAGTTCACTATTGTCACACGGATCCTCCTCCTGGCCAATCAGGAAGCGGGTCCTGAGACCTGTTTCCCGATTGGCCAAAAGGCCAAGCCCTGCCATTGGCCAAGGACGAGGAGGACTCGAGGAGACGCAGGGGATTGAAGAGAAGCCACCGCCGCTGAAGAGAAGCTGCCGCCGCCGAGGGGAATGGAAAGGAGTTGCCGCCGCCGAGGAGAGAGAAAAGAAGCTGCTGCCGCTGCAGGGGACTGAAGAGAAGATGCTGCCGCTGCTGCCTGCCTGCCCTTCGGTGAGTAAGCCGGCGACCGGAGGGGGGGGACTATTGGGACTTTTCTTAAAAACTGGGCGATAACAAGAACCTAAGGTAGTAGGGTAGGGTGTGTGGGCTGGTCATCCACAGGACGTAGGGGGGGGGGTATGGTGTGGTCCGTCTGAAGCCCCCCCGTCCCGTGGATCACCAGCCGCCACTGATCAAGGGACTGAAAGGGAGGGTACAGAGTCAGTAATAATAGCACTCGAATAGTCAGTACACACTCATAAGGGGAAGAGAACAGGGAGGGCCATCAGAAATCACGGTTCCAAAAATACCTTCAGGCTCATCTCCATATTTAACCCTCTAGGGGTAAGAGTATTGAGCCTGAAAATCCATAACTTTTCTTTCTTCAATAGTACCTTAACGAAATCTCCTGGGGGGCAATTGGAGGGCCAGGAAACCATATATTATAAGTCCCTTGGGGTTGCCTTCATAGCTTTCTGCAAAGTGTATGCCCAGGGGAGTTTCCTCCCTGAGTCTAATACTTTTTAGATGTTTCCCAAATCTCACTCTCAGCTGGCGTTTAGTCTTCCCTACGTATAACTTTTTACACGGACATTCAATAATATATAGAGTCCTGGTAGTAGCACAGTTTATAAACTGTCTAATCTCGTAGTTATTTACACCACTTGAATCAGAGAAAACATTAGTTTTATCAACATAACTACATGTTACAATGACCACATGCATACATTCCTTTAAGAGCGGGGAGGTCAGTTAGCCAGTTTCTTCTGGTTTTCTTTTGAAACTCTGAATGTATTAGCATGTCTTCACTCAGGTTTGTTGATCGTCTGGCCACCATTAAGGGTTTGGGTCCCACAATTTCCTTTAGCTTCTCCAATCTAGTTAGAATGTGCCAGTGGTCGTTGAACACTTTTCTTCCCACTGTACCGCCTATTTGGTGATAATTCTCAAAGGGGCATTTTGTTTAACAAATTGTGATTGTTAAGAGCCCATTCAGACTAGCGCAACACGACTTTGGGGGGCAACCTGTGAAGTCGCGTGCACCGTTGTACACTGCGACTTTGGCGCGACTTGCAGAGACTTCACATAATGGAAGTCTATGCAAGTCGCTCCGAGGTCGCCCCAAAGTAGTACAGGACCCTTTTTCTAAGTCGGAGCGACTTGTGTCGCTCCTATTAGAACGGGTCCTGTGCTAATCAATGGACGGCGACATACCGCGACTTGTCAGGCTGACAAGTCACCTGACAAGTCGCGCTAATGTGAATGGGCTCTTAGGGGTGAGAAGGTCCTTCCTTGTTCTTCCCACCAGCTAAGCTTCTGGCCCTTGTTGAAGGTGACGTGTCAAATCGCATGTCAAAATCGGACCAATGTGAACGTGGGCAAAAACTGAGGTTGAAATTAAAATTAAATTGCAGATCTCCCCTGCTGCTTTAGAACTAACCCCCATCTTGTTCAGTAGAAGTGAATATTATTCAGTGAGCGGCGCCTTCCTTTAGATCCCACAATGAGGATAAAAATTGAATTTGTACTCCGCGCCCAAGACAATGTTCTCTGAATCTTCCACCATCCGGGAAGCCGGGAAATGAACGCTACCTGAACCGACATTCGCCCTTTAATCAGAGCCATGCTTCACCAGGAGACAGGTATAATGGGATCATTTATTACCTGGACAGCTCCTCTTCCGGCAATCCTGCGGGGAAGGAATCCTGAGTGGTAAGCCATGCTTTAGAGATGTTCTGTATAATGCAGCCGTCTTGTAATACTAACTCATCACATGGCTCTACTTCATCTTTCTGCACAGTTATCACAAATTTAATTTCTCTAATACAGATCAATGTGATATAATACATTTTATACATGGTGTTCTGTGCGCATGTGCAAGCTTTTTCAAGTATACAGTATGCTCAGAATTTAGCCTATCGCACATGGGCAAAAAAAAACATGCACGCTTTTCACGTTTTTTTTTTTTTGTCGAGCACACTTAACCCCTTCAAGCCTAAGCCTTTTTCTGACATTTGTTGTTTACAAATTAAAATCAGTATTTTTTGCTAGAAAATTACTTAGAACCCCCCAAACATTATACAGTAAAACCTTGGATTGAGAGTAATTTGGGTTGAGAGCATTTTGCAAGACAGGCAAATTCTTTAAATAAATTTTAACTTAATAAACAAGCGATGTCTTGATATACAAGTAGCGTCATATCCAGTGGCGGCTGGTGCGTTGGGGCGCCCCCCTAATCTACATGCGGGGCGCCGGACGCATGGAGTTCAATGGGTTTTTTTTTTCTGAAGCACCCGATTAGAGCCAGAGGCTCTAATAGAATTCAGATAAGGGTGGGCCTGGGGCGCAGAGCACTGCGCCCTAGCCCACCCATTTGTGTGACAATAGCGAATTCAAATTTGCTATTGTCACACGGATCCTCCTCCTGGCCAATCAGAAAGCGGGTCAGAGACCCATTTCCTGATTGGCCGAAAGGCGAACCCATGCCATTGGCCAAGGAGGAGGAGGCGGCGGGAGGACTCGAGGAGACGCGGGGGACTGAGGAGAAGTTGCCACTGCAAATCAGGTAAGTGCACTGGTCACTCTGCATTGAAGGGGGCACGCTGGTCACTCTGCATTTAAGGGGGCACGCTGGTCACTCTGCATTTAAGGGGGCACGCTGGTCACTCTGCATTTAAGGGGGCACGCTGGTCACTCTGCATTTAAGGGGGCACGCTGGTCACTCTGCATTTAAGGGGGCACGCTGGTCACTCTGCATTTAAGGGGGCATGCTGGTCACTCTGCATTTAAGGGGGAACACTATACCTCGATTACTGAAGGCCCCTTTCACACTTTTGTGACCTCAAAGTCACACAATTTTTTTTTTTACTAAAACCAATATTGGGGCACCATTCCTCCCATTCACACCAATGATGGGACACTATTCCTCCCACTCACACCAATGATGGGACACTATTCCTCCCACTCACACCAATGATGGGGCACTATTCCTCCCACTAACTATGTAAATTATTCTTCCCACTAATACCAATATTGAAACACTGTTCCTCCTCCTACCATCCACAGGCGGCGTTATGGATTTTTTTTTTTTTACGCCCTCTGATCACCAACTCTGAGGTATTTTCTACTCTCAGTGGTCTCAATCCGGCCCTCCTAAAGTCTGAAGGACAGTAAACTGGGCCTTTGCCTAAAAAATTGGAGACCCCTGTTCTAATGCATTCTATGCATTAAGGTATTAAGGTAAAAAAAACCTTCCACTGGATGTTCCCCCTGCCCCTCCCTTACACTTACCTTCTCTCCTTTATCCCCACTCTCACAAGCTTGGTAGACAAAGTGACGTATGCGTTTCTATGGACCGCAAATGCAGCCAAGTGCTGGACTACAGAAATATGGGGAAGGAGACATTGTCCTCTTTACAGTCAGTTTGCTTTCCCTTTCTACTGCTATGCCGTGTTGCATTATCCCCTCCAGGCAGCAGGGGGAGAGCTTTAGCCAGGACAGCCTATGGACTCCTATGCAGAGTGCTGAGAATCATGGGAATTGAAGTCTGGGACATTAACCATTAAATGGGACTCATGGACCTTTACGCTACATTCCGCATAAGATACTGAAGAGGAGGGGGAGTGGAATAACTTTTACCGGACTGCACTGAAAAATTGTTCCTCTTTGCAGCGCAGGGATTCATGTGAGCACATCAGCCTGTTTGCACAAATCTCTGTGGAAGAACAAACCAGCAGGGACTAGAGCTTGAGGCCTGTAATGGTCACAAAGAGACAGCACTGTGTGGACCACTATGATCCAACCAATCTCGCCCTTGCTGCAGGGAGACTGGAGCGTTCAACGCAGAGACAAAGGGACCCCTTTCTACAGCAGGAGTCTGCACCTACACTGCATTCCGTTTCAATAAGACTATTCTTCGGTCCACCAACACTGCTTATGGGCCCCAACTATAGATGGCGCAAGAATAAAGTAAAGGACTGCCCCTATTAAGCCATTCTGAAAGCTTCCATCTATTACTCATATAAGAGCATTCGCCTCCCAGTTAGCCTAGGCCTAGCATATACACCCTTGATGCACTCTGGCCTAGGCCTAGCATAGTCACCCTTGATTTATTCTGGCCTATCCTGACCTTTGATGCACTCTGGCCTAGCTCTAGCATAGTCACCCTTGGTGCAGTCTGGTCTAGCATAAACACCCTTGATCCACACTGGCCTAGGTCTAGCATAGACAGCCTTGATGCACACTGGCCTAGGTCTAGCATAGACACCCTTGATGTACACTGGCCTAGGTCAGTGTTAAGTTTTTTTTTTTTTAGTATAACTATAGGCAAGCCTTTTTCCCCCATTCTGGATAGAGTAAGGGAAAGTTATAACCCTTGTCATATTTTTTTTCCGCCATCTGTATCCCATTGGGGAGATTTCTCTTCACTTCGTGTCACATTAAAAAAACAGGAAGTGAAAGGAAATCCTGCAAATCAGAGAATGCTTTGGGGACCCAGAGGTCACCAGAGCTAGTGGCCGAATGGGAAGATTTCCCCTCCTACTTTTCTTGGGGCAACCCAAAGTTTTCACAGACAGCAATAAAAACGGACAAGCATTCTAATTCATCTCCACTCTATCCAAAACGGAAAAAAAAAAAAAGTTTTGCCTTTAGTTATCCATTACCCGCCATATTGTCAAATGACAGGCGGGTGGCAGGTCTCTCGTTCTGGGACGTCATGACGTATCTCGCCGCACTTGCGTGCTCATGGGGGCACGACGATCGGTGGTGCGCCCTGTTCCTGGGACACGGTGCATTACCATTCCCAGTAAAGAGCTGATGAGGAGTCTTTCCCCATGTGATCAGCTGTGTCCAATTACAGTTGATCACATGGAAACAAGAAAATGCCGGTTATCGACATTCCTTTCCTCACACTGACAGCATGTGAGGAGAGCTGATCGACATTTCCTCTCAGGTTGGATCTGCACAAATAATCAAGGCACTGATCATCAGTGCAGCCCCAACAGTGCCCAGTAGTGATGCCAGTCAGTGCTTCATATTAGTGCCACCTCATCAGTGCCCATCAGTGCAGCAATTTTATAACAAACTAAGAAAAACTTTTTTTTTTCTTCAAAATCTTAATTTTTTTTTTTTTTACAAAAACCCAGTGGGTATTAAATACCACCAAAGGAAAGCGCTTTCAAAAAAAAAAAAAACATCTTTGTTTGGGTACAGCATTGCATGACCACACAACTGTCATTTAAAGTTGACCGCACTAAAAGCTGCAAATTGGCCTAGGCAGGAAGGTGGTGAAAGTGCCCGGTAGACAAGTAGTTAGACACTCAACTCTGGGCTGTTAATACAACATAAAAATTGCATTTCCACTCAATCTGATAAAGCAAGCTGCAGAAACAAGTCCCTATATGAACTCTGGGCACTCAAGAGTCTTCTGATGGAACCATTTGACTTTTTTTTTTTTTTTTTTTTTTTTTTTAATTGGAAAAAAAAAATAAAAATCTTTAGTAAAAAGGACTCCCCCTGGATTTTCAATTGCAAAGTTGTTTGTCATCTTAATAAAATTCAGGCAGAAATTTGATGCTGAAATATGGGAGCAGCTGCCTCCGACCCCAGGTTGTCTGTTATGATATCTACAACCATTATCTGATATGGACAGCAGCTGGAGGAGATAACGCAAATTATCCTGGGTGTTTAATAAAATCATTAGTTTACACAGGCTATTAGGGGGCTCTGTGCTCTTACTGGAAATTGAGGTCAAACTTCTTACATTCTTCAGTTGTGGGTTTGAAGTAAAAGAGATGAACATACCACACGTCTGTCACTTCCTGCTATATGGTTTATAGCTTATGTGGGTTATAGATAATTTTAAGATAGAGTTGAACTCTAAAACTAAATTAAATCTATTTGTGCAAAATATATGGTTCTACAAGTATCTAAAAGGTACAGTATAGCAGAGAAAATGTAGAGCTTTGATGGACACAAAAAATACAACCTAGTGTAGGGCAGTCTTTTTGCAAACTTTTCACCCCAGAGGAACCTTTGAAATCATTTGTACATCTCAAGGAACCCCCTACTAGGATTAGGGGGCCATTGGGCATATGCCCCTTACGTTGGTGGTCAAAGTGAAGAATGTGCGCCCCCCCCAGTGGTAGATAGAATGCCACCCTTCCAGACATCTTTTAAAGACTAATGGCACCATGCTAACTCCTCTGCCAAGTGTTGATCACCCTGCAATTATGAAGGTGTCATCAGATGGCAGGTCAGTTAGACAACAGCAACCTCTGGAGGAACCCTAGACTTCCATGGAACCCTGGTTGAGAATGGCTGGTGTAGGGAGTGGGATATGGAGTATCACCAAGGCCAGGAAGGACAGCTGCCCTGGGCACACTGTTTTTAGGTGGGTGGGGACCACTGCATGGTGAACTGTGCCCCATTTCATGCATGCACAGTTGGAACTACCGCCATAGCAGACCTCCATCAGCACTGGATCACAGTACAGCATAGGGAATGGAGAGGCGTGGTGGATACAACAGCACAGTGAATGGAATGAAGAGGTATATCACAGTGCAGAATAGGTAAATTGAGAGGTGTGGAGTAAAACACACAACACAACTTAGCAGGGTGATCTGTGGTTGATGCCATGTACTGGCAGTGTGGGGAATAGAGCGGTGTGGACCATTACATACAACAGAGCTTAGCAGGTAGAGCCGAGATGGATGCCATGTACAAGCACAGTGCTGAAGATAGAGTTGGGGAGTATTACATACAGTAAGGTCAGAGGAATGCAGAGTATAGAACATACAGCAGAACAAATGGAGACGTGTTCAGCATAACATCCCGTACGGCACAGTGAGTAGAAAGGTGTTTAGTATAGGACATGTTATACGGCACAGAATTATAGAGTGGAGCACAAGGAGTATACAACATACCGTACAGTGGAGAAGATCTGAGTCTATTTCATACAGCACAAAGTAAACACTGTAGTGAAGCAGTTTTGAATTTATAACATGCAGCACAGCCCAGTGAGTGGAAAGGTGTGGAGTAGAGAACACACAAACAGTGTTGGAGGATAGAACATATAGCACACCGTAGAGAGTGGAGCATTGTAGAAGATATAACATGCAGCACAGCAGTAGAAACAGTGTGGAATATATGAAAGATAGCACAAGTACAGCAGTGTTCAGTGTTTAAACATACAGCACAGCCATGCTTGTGAAAATGTGTGGAGCATATGACATACAAGCACAGTAGTAGAAGCAGTGTGTAGGCAGGTGCAGTCTATTTTCTCCACTGTAGGTGGTACTCAACCGCAGCGGCATTGCAGTTGGAGGAGACGTCAAGAGGAACATAGTTCTATAGTTTCCTGGGTCACTGGGGAAGCTATCCAATTGGATGCTGCCCCCCCCCCATGTGACTAGCAGTCAGCTTGGGTCAGTCAGAGCCTATTTAAAGCCTTGGCTCCCAGGTTTGGCATGCATTTCGCATGTGGGTTATGTAGGGACAGGTCACCCGTCTGGCAGGGCCAGTGATTAGCGTTAGGGAGAGGTTCCAGATGAGAAAGGAAAGCATAGGGATACGCCATCCTTTCTGGAAACCTCCCCATTTTGGTACAGACTGGCCAGGCCACATTCCGCCCCTCAAGGCAGTGTCTGCACATCTGAGACCTGCTCTGCTACACACCGCCACTGAATTCTGTGAGTGTTCCAAGTCAGGTGCCTTCCTGCTAGGCTTGCTGTGAATTGCTGAACTTTAACATTACTACAAGTTCTGTTCTCTGAAACTGGACCGCTTTACTGCAATCACACCACACTGCACCTCCCCACAAGTATAGAGTATATAACATACAGCCAGAGTAATCTAAAGTCCTAACCAATCAAACCCTGCTCCACTGATTACATAGGAGCTAAAACTAAAATTTACCTAGCAACCTTCTCTACGTTAGGAGGGAGCTACACCATCTTTTTTGCAACAAGGCATGCAAGGGAAATGCATTATGAGGCCTGTTATGTGTTTGGAGCCATTCATCTTAACATACACTATATTACCCCAAAATCGCTTATCCATGTCTTTATGGACCCTGCTTTGTGCACTGGCACGCAGTCATGGTGGAACAGTAAGTGGCCATCCCCAAACTGTTCCCACAAACTTGGGAGCATGAAATTGTCCAAAATGTCTTGGTATGCGGACGCCTTCAGAGATCTCTTCACTGGAACTAAGGGGCCAAACCCAGCCCTGAAAAAACTACCCCACACCATAATCCCCCCCCCCCCCTCCACCAAATTATTTGGGCCAATGCACAAAGCAAGCTTCCTAAAGACATGGATGAGTGAGCTTGGGGTGGAGGAACTTTACTGGCCTGCACTGTCCTGGCCTCAACCCGATAGAACACCTTTGGGATGAATTTGAGCGGAGACTGTGAGCCAGGCCTTTTCATCCAACATTAGTGCCTGACCTCACAAATTAGCTTCTGGAAGAATGTTCAAACATTCCCATACACACACTCCTAAACCTTGAGGATGGTCTTCCTCGAAGAGTTGAAGCTCTTTAGCTGCAAAGGTTGGGCTGACTCAATATTGAACCCTACGAACTAAGACTGGGATGCCATTAAAGTTCATGTGCATGTAAAGGCAGGCGTCCCAATACTTTTGATAATATTGTGCCATGTATACAGGAAGGCAGGTTGGGCAATCATCATCAAAAGCCATCAATGACAATTTATTTTATTAGCATGTACAAGGTTCAGGACCCATCTTCTGCTGCTCAGATATTCATTTCTAGATGGGTCTATATCAACTTCTAGTTTGTGGCTGTAGAGTTGTACCCATCGGTTATTCTATTTTGTTTGCACAGTAATAAAAAATGGACACCTGTTTTGACTTGTAACTGACTTTATTCTTTTTTTAAAGTGCTTAAAAACAAAATATTTCATTAACATTCTTAATAAAACATAAGCAACATTTATAAAATATATATTTAAACAGAGCAATATATATAACTTGTACATAAGAACATTTCCTCCTCCATCACACAAGTGACCATTGTCTCAGACGTGCGCACAAAAAACAGAAAAAACATAAAAATCGCTTTAAAAAAAGAAGGAGTCCCGTCTACCCAAAACAGACCTTCCAGTGCTGGGTGGGCCCCGGGGAGCTGAAATACTCATTGACCTATTCACTTCTTTGGGGTCTCTATGGGCAAGATCTGCTTGGAGGTTCTTTAAAACTTCTGCTACAATCTTTGTAGTGTGAAAGGAATGCAGAAGCTGGGATTTTCTAGGAGTTTAGATTGAACCCTCCAAGGCTCCACCCAAACCTGAAACCTGTGTGGGTGAACTGACTATTAAACCAATGGTCAGACCTGTGAAATATAGTGTGGTTGCACAGCTGATTATTACATTCTAGCAATAGAATGTGCACCCTCATAAGGGTACACTCCCTGCACAGCCTACATGGAATTTTTAGCAGATAATATACAGCCGTATGGATAAGATTTGCTGACAACGAGCTAGATGGCGAGTTGGTGATTACTTCTGCACTTTATGGGGATGTCCACCTTCAGCCATGTACACACCGTCCTGGAACTTTTACTATCATGCAAGTCATCGTATAGGCTAAAGGAAACCAATACTGAGAATTCAGCCTTTTTGAAAAATGCTAATACCCTGGTTGGTTATGCTGATCCAGCCTGTCCAATACTTCGGGAGTCACCACCCCAGAAAAAAAAAAAAAAGTATCCAATGCCCAGAATTCATTTTTAAACCGATTGCTTGTCCCAAATCACTGAAAATACAAGTGTTTATAACACCCAGGCAACTTGAATTTTGTGGGTGGAAGGCAGCAATGGCAATCTACAGCTTTTGTCATGCATTTTCTAAAAAAACTGAACTTTGGGGATCTTTTCTTTCACTGACCCCTTCCCCTCTTCCCATGGACACTGTGAAATATTTTCAGACACTTCTGTGGGTCTTAGCATCATCCAACATCACATTTACATTCAGATTTCATGGGCAGGGACAGGCCAACCAATCTAGGCAGCACTATGAGACACTAGCGCTGCCTACAAGTGGCAGTTGCACGACCAGTCCTCCTGATAAAACAGAGGGAATAGAGGTGACTGATCCATTTTAGTGGAAATGGGAGGACCTGGTGCACTATAGGTGGTACATTACAGGCTGAATTTTTCAAGCAAGCAGCATTACCACATCATTATAAAAAAGGTATGCCAGGAAAGGGGCTTTGGCATTTAAAAAACATTTTTGAGTGGATATTGAGCTTGAAGAGCAATGCTTTCAGATTAAAGAGGATGCCAAAGATTTGTTAGTAGAATATAGAGCCCTTTTATAACCGTACTCGCTGAGTATGTGATAAGTCAATGGAAGAAATACAGTTGGCACAGTTTTTGTTCAAGTTGCACGATTGCAGTCCTAAAAATTTGCACAGTTGTAGTACTAAAATGTGTTTAAACTCCGAAAACATAGAACAGCATACTCCAGGAGGGGTGCAAGATACACAGCAGCATGTACTAACAAACTGCACACAACTGCAGCAATAACCAACAGGGTTCAGTCACCTCTGTTATTGAGTTACCCATCGTTCAGGGGTCTTTTGTGATTCAGGGCATAAAGGCTTCAGAGTTATATACTGTACTCATTCGGAAAGGTTAAAATCAAAATGCTGCTTTGGTAGTGGCAGTCTACACATTGCTTAGACACACGGGTCTACAGCTTCACTCTGGGAACATGAACATTTTCCATTGAACAGATGCAACTTCAAGAACTTAAAGAATGCCCTCTCCATAGATGGTAATTTTTTGTGTCCAGATCTACAGTTTTCAGTGGCGCTTTGCTACGATCTTTAAAATAAAACCACTTCCTGGCCAATTCAATCCAGGAATATTATGGAAAAACAGATAGGCAGGGGTCAACTTCAGTGAAAACTGTATGAGAATCTGTAAATCGTCAACTGAACCTGTAGGTCAATACTGACATTCCTGTAAAAATTCAAGCTAGCTGCTGGAGCTTCCTTTTTGGCTAACCATCCATTATACTGAAAGACCAATGCAGAGAAGCGGTGGCAAGGCAAGGCTTTACTTTTACAAAAGGAAACTCATAACTTGCATAAGAATTCAGTTTTTTTGGTAGATCTCTGGATCTATGAGTTTTTTTTACTTCCAGTTTTCACTGAAGGTAAACTTCTGCTTAAGTATGGTTTAATTGTAGGTTCAGTTTGACCTTCCCAGATGACAAGTTTATATTTAAGCAGATTATAACTGACACAAACCAAAATAAATGTCCAATACACAGTGAAGAAATCAGTCTCAATGTGGAATGCATGTTACCCTCTCCATTGGTTTCCTGAGTTTGTTTCACCCATCAATGGAAAGGCTGCACTCCACAGACTACTTGAACTATTTGATACAACCAAGTCTTTCTTCCCGATTATGAGCTAAACTCTACCGACGTTGATGCAGTCCAAAGAATGGACACTTCTAGTTTTGCCAAGATCTGGAGGGCCAATCCACGAGAATGCAGTCTCTGAGAAATAATATTAAAGCAACATCACCAGAACTAGACGGAGAGTATAGACTATATGGTCCTGGCCAAGTCGTGATGGGTCAAAAGACAAGGTCACATGATGCTTTTACAAGTCATCAGTTATGATTATGTCCTGGGCACGGCCACTGCTGACTTGTTTTTAAAAAAGAGTTGAGGCTCCATTCCGGTCATCCTCATGCTAGCTTCTCTATTTGGTCAGCCACTGGCCAAGAACAAGCATCTCCACATCAGGCTTCTGACTCCATAAATGCAAGTCAGTAACTTACCAGTTAGAAAAGCAAGGGTAAGAATTAGTCTCAAAGCTGCCACTTTTAAAGTCAACAATTACAGGTTGCATTTTTTTTTTATATCAGGACAGGTCCCCTTTTAACTCATGCAACAGCTCAAATTACATCTACTTGCTGCCAGGTTTGCAGCTGCCTACTGGCCTGAAAAGGCAGCTTCTCATACAGAAGCATGGTCGGTAAATGGTGTAGAGGCACTCAATGGGATCAGTTCTCACTTAAGCAAACCAGACACAAAGATAGGTGGTAACCCAATGCAACCAAACTAAACTTTTTTTTTTTTTTTCATCTTTTAAGCTGCATTCAGATTGGCTGTCGTGGGTCCACGCACAGCAATAAATAAGCTCAATCTAGTATCGGAAGTCCCTCCCCCAACCCAAAGTGCCTTGTATTGCTTTGACATATTGGGGTTGATTTTCTAAAACTGGAGAGTGCAAAATCTGGTGCAGCGGTGCATGGAAACCAACCAGTCTCTTTGTCAATGCTTAATTGAGCAAGCTGAAGTCAGAAGCTGATTGACTACCATGCACAGCTTCTCCAGATTTTGCACTCTCCAGAAAGTTTTAGAAAATCAAGCCCACTGTGTTTGTTCCCAACGCCGTTCCATTTAACTGAACAGTTTTACCAAAAAACATGGAAGTGACCAAAAGGCCTGAATTTGGCACAAAGTCCTTTTTATTGCTAAGCCATAATTTGCCTAAGCTGTACATATGTCCAACACAAATATATACACCTTGGAAAGAAAAAAATTGTGCTAATGCAAGAAGTGCAATGCTGATACAGCAATAATTTTCATTAGGTTACTTTATACAAAATGGAAGCAAGATGAGAGAATCTCCAGCAGGAAAGGGGCAGCTGGTAGGGCTGAAGAAACACTTATGAGAAATCTAAGCTGCGGGTGGGTAGACTGTCCTGTCAAAAGTAATATTTCAGTTTTTGGAGGAGTGGATAGATGTTGGCCTTACATATTTAAGGACTTCCAAAGTTTCAATGCTTCAAAGTTTTTTCCTCTGTGGCCACCCACCTTGGAATGGACCCACTCCTCAAAATATGAAAAAAAAAAATATCCAGCAGGAAAAGCAGGAACACTTTCAAGATGGCTGCAGTTGAAAAAAAATATATGATACAGGTAGTATAATTCCCAAGCAAACATTGGCTAAATGTGGACTGGCCACCTAACTTTTTCATGAGCAGAAACAAAATAGGATACAGAAGCATGGTCGAGAAATGGTGCAGAGGCACTCAATGGCAACTTGACAAGTTCCCACATGAACAAACCAGACACAAAGATAAAGATAGGTGGAAACTCAAGATAAAGCAAAACAAAAAAGCTTTTATCTTTATTCTAAACTGAAGAAAGTTGCATTCTGATTGGCTGTTGTGGGCCCACAAGGTTACCACCTGTATAAACCGAAAGACACTATTTCAGTCATTCTTCCAACTGATCACCAATGTAAGGGGCATTTTTCCAATTGACCTACAATAAATTACATTTTAGCAAAGGTTCTGTGAGACCTGAAAAACGATTTCAAAAAGTCAAAAAAATTCAGCTCTAAGATGCCAGCCCCTACCTTCAATGGTCAAAAGGCCTTCTATAGGCTTGTCTGATTTAGTGTGACTAGAGCATTACTTTCACTGACTTTTTGGCTTGGACCACACTGCCAGTCTACACTCTGTTCAAAAGGAGTGCCCTTAATGGCCACCAAAGCACTCTCATTGGGCAGGAGAGTAGCAGTTGATAAGGATTATCCCAAACTTAGAATAGCTGACAACCTCACATAAGGATGCTGACTTCTCATTGTCCCCAATGGTAAAATTGATCTACTGGAGTTTGTTTATCCATCCACCAAAACAAATACCAGTGAACTAGCCATTAAGGTAGTTTGACAACTGTAAAAGAGATGGCACAGGCCTCATCTGTCCACAGTGGCCAACATGTAAAATGTAATCTAGATTTCACAACTATGTCAAAATGGCAGTATGAAGGTTGTGATGGCAAAGCTTCCTGTCATGCCACAGCCTTAATCAATGTCAGATAACCTAAAACTCTTTGGAGAAAGTAAAGAACTCTACAAAGAAAACTGCAATAAATCTTGGTAAGCCAGTATTTGTGTAAACTCATCACTCTGCATTCAGACCTGTCCAACTAAAGCAATGTTGCGTACCAAGGAGTGTGTCACTGCAACCACAAGGCAAATAATGTCGAACAGCAAACACTGGAGTGTAAGATTGGAATTACCACACCGGACTGGAAGTGGTCAGCAGGTTTAACACCGCAAACTAACCCTGCAGCTGCAATTAATGCATTCGGGTGCCTTATATTGCCCCACTGTGCTGCAGGAACCCCCTAAAAATGTAAGCTTAACAGAGAAAAATGGGGTTGATTTACGAAAACTGGAGAATGCAAAATCTGGTGCAGCTCTGCAAAGAAACAAATCCGCTTCCAGGTTTTATTGTCAAAGCTTAGTTGAACAAGCTGAAGTTAGAAGCTGATTCGCTAACATGCACAGCTGCACCAGATTTTACATGCACCCAGTGGGTCTACTGATAATGTACAGTGCAGCAAGAAAGGAATTTTCTGAGAAAAGCATGGAAGCTGCCCTTTGACTATTTCACACATGCCTGTTGCCCGGCTATCAAGTTGACCCTTCACGTTTCACGCTTACCTCTCTAACTTGAAAACTTTGAGTCAATAACCCAAATGAAAGCGCAGAAGAGAATTTCTGACTTTTCTTGCTTGCAATTTGCAACCCTAGGTCTTCCAGTAGCCTGTAAAAAAAGTGTCCTGTGACTAAGGTACTAAGGTCTGCGACTAAGGTACTAAAGCCAGTTGATAAACAACCAGCATTGTTAAAAGGTCTGCAATGGCTGCCTCCATGGTTCTCTATATTTCTTAAACTTGTATGCGATGAACAAGGAGCTGGCTACTGAAATACATAGCACAGGGTCTCAGAACAGAGCAAGAAATGCTTTGCTACATTAAAATAGCATGCGGTAGGCACGGTGATGGATCATTTTTCATCAAACATAACAAATTTGTTGCATTTTACATTCCATTTCATGTAAGCCTGTCGCAAACCTACGCAATTCAACCTGAACTTACAATGAAAAGGCGCATGAGCAGCAGTGAAAAACAAATGCAAAGGGGATCCAGGGCCATGCCGAGGAGTAAGAAAGAGAGGTGACTGCCTTGTGCACTTTATCAGGAAGGCAGCCACAAAGGGCAGAACCTGTAACCTATGCATCTGAAGTGGTTCACAGCTTTTGTGGGGGGGGGGGGGGGGGGGGGTGCATACTTTGGCCTTTTGACCTTGTCCCGGCACTTTCCAATGAAAGTTGTATACACAACTTGACTGCTTCTGTGAAACTTAAGCTCGACTTCCCATCACTTGAACCCCTGTATTGGTCAATGAGAACCCCTGTCTTGTTACAGATTTACCAGGTTGGGGGTTACAGTTTGGAGGGATTAGGGTCAAGTTCTTGTCTTTTCAGATTGGAGTATAAAACTTAAGACTTAAATCTCTGGATCTGTTAATTATTTTGACCAGCACTTTTCAATGGTGCCAATATTGGATCTGCTAATTATTTTGACCAGCACTTTTCAATGGTGCCAACATATTGTGCATTTGCTTCATCATGGGGTGGGTCCTAACACTCCAGTTTGTGACAGCTTTAAGTCAGATGTAGAAAAAGTCGTCCATATCCGACAACGCCCCAAAAGCCTCCACTGGTGTAAGGAATCAAGACGGTTTAATTGAATTTATGGCAGGGCAAGCTGCAACCACAACTTGGATACATGAACTCTGACCAAATTTTAGGAACTGATCACCCTATTCCACTTTAAAGCAGAGTAAGGAGTAAACTATAGAGAAAAAAGAAAAAGAAAACACCCATATGGATTCCCCTAGGAGGTAGACAAGACTGTGCTCTAGCTCATAGTGTCTTCCAACACCGAAGCAATAACTTGATAGAGTAAGATGTTGAGCCGGAAACTTGTTTTTCCAAATCAGTTACTTTAAAAAGAACGGGCCGAGTGTAAAAATGCAGCAGCTTACATATTTGGGCAATAAGCCCTAGTGATTAAGGCTAACTGCTAAAATGCATTAGCGGTTACATTTTTTACACCGTGCCCATTATTAATAAAGTCATTAGTTCGGAAGAACGAGTTGCCAGCTCTCCATCTTACCCAAAAAAAATTAGTAAACTACCTGAAGATGCTTGGGCAGGGGGTCCAGTAGCATGAAATGTCTGACATAACATGGATGATACTATGGATATATGTATGATACTATGGAGACAGCTGAACCAAAGTTCAGGATTTAGCCTAGTGACACAAGATTGGTGACAATACAAGTGTACAGCTATGGGGACACTTGAATGCTATCAAGTCTAGATAAAATGTATGCAGCATCTAGACATAAAATCCATTTAATAAATTGGTGTGCGTATGCGTAATAACATTCATCCTATGTAAAGTTCCTTAGAAGTGGCATCGCTTGGGAAACTTCGTCAGATATCACTCTATACAAGTTTGAGGACTTTAGTACACATAGCTGTGGGTGTTATTAGCAGCTCTATCATAATGTCTAAATAATGGTATAGTGGTCCTCAAATATTTGAATCAATCTTGTGTGGTGTACACTAAGCGCAGTGTTAGGCCAGGCTGAAGACTTGTTTATAATAATCAAGGAGTGAAACTGAGCTATGATAGCATTTGAATGTGTCGAAAAGGATGCTCAGCACCATATTGTTGTTTCTTATGGCAAAAGAGTTGAAGGCCACCTGTACAAGTCATGGCTAGGAGTCCTCAACCAACGTGAGCTTAACAGTCACTTATCCACAGGGGATACAGTATTAACTTTTAACTAGAGACCTTTCCACCATTTTTCATCAGGTCCCCCCCCTTTAGCTTTTATTTCATGATCTCCAGAGGAACCTGGAGAAGTGCAGGTGCCTGGTCCATAATGCGCACCAGAAGTTTGTCTATGTAGTCTTCCAATTCCCGCATGTGGATATCTTTATTCTCCAGCTCGGCCTCTCGCTGCAGTAACATCTTGATCAGCTCGTCATGGGTCAGGTGATAATATTTGGCTGCCTGGTCTGGAGAGGTCACATCCTAAAATAATTAAACAAAAAAAAAAAACAAAGTATGTAACTGCAACTTCTACACAATTAGAAGATAAAAAAAAAATACCTTGTCTGAGCACATGGGAAGGTCATTCCATTAAATCATACATCTCACTAGTGTATGTTAAAAAGAGTAATATAACCAACTTTGTATTATATGCCAATATGCAAAATATGTTAATCACTTTTTAAGCATCCTCAGCCATCTGTTGTCTTCTTGTTGAGTTCAATGAGGAGGCAGCCAAACGTACTGTATGTGAACACCTGACCATCACACCTATATGACCTTGTTTGACATCCTATGCCAAAACCAAATGGGAAGACAGCAGAACATATGAACTCCTAACTAGGGATGATCGAACGGTTCGGGTCGTCCATCGTTTCGACCCGAACATTGGGTGTTCGAAATTCGGTCAAATTCCGAACTTTTTGCTGAAAAAGTTCGGAATTCGGCAACCAGAACCGACCAAAATGCAATGGGACAGGAAATGGGCTTTAAAAGCCAGTGATTGGACCAGAACCATCAGTAAAAGCCAATTGAGGGGGCAGGAGAATGCTAGGAATGTGATTGGAGTGACTAGGGGGTCCAGAGGCCAATCATTAGTGAATACGCCCCCCAGTATATAAGATAGCCCAGCCAAATTCATAGCATTGTAATACAGGGACGTGGAAGAGAGTGGAAGCAGTTCTGTTACTTCTGCTTCAAAGTGTCATTTAGCAATTATTAGTGTGAGGAAAGGCATATCTAGTGTAGTTAGGGTGCTATTTTCCACTTTAGTTAGATTCAAAAAATCTAGTTTCTGTAGGGAAAGTGTTAAGTGCCAGGGTGACCGTAGTGTAGTGTAGGGTGAACTGACTCTTGACTGCTATGGCAGGGTGACCAAACCCTTCCATGTCAGGGTGACCGCTATAGAGAAAACATTGTTTCTCTTAGGTCACTTACAGAACAGGGATATGGCTTCTCGCCTGTCACCCTGCTTTTTGCTGCAGGCGTTTATAGGGCTTTTTTGAGGACATGTTTGGAGTCAGGCATGACATCTGAACTTCTGTATAGGGGTATATATACACACACACATATGTATGTATATATACATCTACACATATATAGGTGTGAAAGTAGCAGAACACTATGCTTGCGCTTATGAAATAATTAACAGGCATATGGCTCCGCTCCTATAACACCTATATATGTGTAAGTGTATAAATACATATAAGTGTGTGTGTGTGTATATATACCCCTATACACAAGTTCAGATGTTTTGCCTGCCTCCAAAGACCCCAAAAAAATGCCCAAAAAAAAAAAAAAAAAACGCCCAGGTGTGTTATTGCAGGCATTTTTTTTGGGCATTTTTTTGGGGTCTTTGGAGGCAGGCATAACATCTGAACTTCTGTATAGGGGTATATATACACACACACACACTTATATGTATTTATACACATCCACATATATAGGTGTGATAAGAGTGGAGCCATATGCCTGTTAATTATTTAATTAGCACAAGCATAAGGTTCTGCTACTTTCACACCTCTATATGTGTAGGTGTATTTATACATAGTGTGTATATATACCCCTACACAGAAGTACAGATGTTATGCCTGCCTCCAAAGACGCCCAAAAAATGCTCAAAAAAACGCTTGCTACAAATAGTGGAGCCATATCCCTGTTCTATATTAATTCTAATACAAAAACTTTTTTTTATGGTTCTGGACATGCTACAGAGCCGACACGTCACAGGTACACTTTTTTAGACCCCCCAGACACTAAATCTAAAGAAATCGTTTTTTTTTTAAAATGTTTTTTCAATAATTGTCTCTATCAAAAATGACAATTTTTAAGAACTTTTTTTTGTGTGATTAATAGTCCCTGGGGCATGACCCAGAACCCTAGGCACTTTTTAGGGGCATTTATTGGGTTTTAGGGCTTCAAAATGGTGTTTTTGGATTACCGAATTTCGGGTCCCATTGATTTCAATGGGGTTCTGAAATCCGGGCTGAACTTTCGGGAAGTTCGGGTGTTCTGGTCGAACCGAACTTTTGAAAAGTTCGATCATCCCTACTCCTCACCACCACTTCTATATGAGCTTGTTGGACATCCCATGCCAAAACCAAAATGGGAAGACAGCAAAATGTATCTGGACACCTGGCCATCACCTCTACAGTGAGGGGAAAAAAGTAATGTGATACCCTGCTGATTTTGTACGTTTGCCCACTGACAAAAATGATCAGTCTAATTTTATTTTATTTTAACAGTGAGACATAACAAAAATATCCAGAAAAACCCATTTAAAAAAGTTATAAACTGATTTGCATTTTAATGAGTGAAATAAGTATTTGACCCCTTCACAAAACATGACTTAGTACTTGGTGGCAAAACCCTTATTGGCAATCACAGAGGTCAGACGTTTCTTGTAGTTAGCCACTAGGTTTGCACACATCTCAGTAGGGATTTTGTCCCACTCCTCTTTGCAGATCCTCTCCAAGTGATTAAGGTTTTGAGATGGATGTTTGGTAACTCAAATCTACAGCTCCCTCCACATTTTTTCTATGGGATTAGGGTCTGGAGACTGGCTAGGCCACTCCATGACCTTAATGCGCTTCTTCTTAAGTCACTCCTTTGTTGCTTTGGCTGTGTGTTTTGGGTCATTGTCATGCTGGAATACCCATCCATGACCCATTTTCAATGCCCTGCCTGAGGGAAGGAGGTTCTCACCCAAGATTTGACAGTACCTGGCCCTGTCCCTCATCCATTTGATGCGGTGAAGTTGCCCTGTTCCCTTAGCATAAAAAAAACCCCCAAAGCACAATGTTTCCACCTCCATATTTGACGGTGGGGATGGTATTCTTGGGGTCAAAGGCAGAAAGGCAGCATTCCTCCTCCTCCAAACACGACGAGTTGAGTTAATGCCAAAGAGATTAATTTTGGTCTCATCTGACCACAACACTTTAACCCAGTTCTCCACTGAATTATTCAGATGTTCATTAGCAAACTTCAGACGGGCCTGTACATTTGCTTTCTTAAACAGGGGGACCTCGATGGCGCTGCAGGATGTTAGTCCTTCACGGCATAGTATGTTACCAATTGTTTTCTTGGTGACTATGGTCCAAGCTGCCTTGAGATCATGGACAAGATTCTTCCATGTAGTTCTGGGTTGATTCCTCACTGTTCTCATTATCATTGAAACTCCACGAGGTGAGATCTTGCATGGAGCCCCAGACCGAGGGAGATGGACAGTTATTTTGGGTTTTCTCCTTTTCCGAAAAAAATGCACCAACGGTTGTCACCCTCTCACCAAGCTGCTTGGCGATGGTCTTGTAGCCAATTCCAGCCTTGTGTAGGTCTACAATCTTGTCCCCGACATCCTTGGACAGCTCTTTGGTCTTGCCCATGGTGGAGAGATTGGATTCTGATTGCTTCTGTGGACAGGTGTCTTTTATACAGGTAACAAGCTGAGATTAGGAGCACTCCCTTTAAGAGTGCTCCTAATCTCAGCTTGGTATCTATATAGAAGACAACCTGGGAGCCAGAAATCTTGCTGATTGATATTGGATCAAATACTTATTTCACTCATTAAAATTCAAACCAATTTATAACTTTTTTGAACTTCGTTTATCTGGATATTTTTTTTTTTATTCTGTCTCGCATTGTTAAAATAAACCTACCATTAAAATTATAGACTGATCATTTCTTTGTCAGTACAAAATCAGTAGGGGATAAAATACTTTTTTCCCCTCACTGTATACGAGTTTGTTGGGCATTCCGTGCTGAAACCAAATAGGAAGACGGCAGAACATAGTATGTGAACACCTGGCAACCACTTCTATACGAGCTTGGTGAACATCCCTATCCAAAACCATAAACATTGTTATGGAGATGTGCTCCTTTGCATCTATAACAACCTTCACTGTTCAAAAAAAAAAAAAAAAAAAGGCTTTTCATAAGATTGGAGTGTCCATTTGAGTGGGGATTTGAGCACATTAAGAATTTGTGAGCAAAGGTACTAAGGTGGGGTAAGTAGACATGGCTTGCAATTGGCATTCTAAATCATCCCAAAGGGGTTTAGCAGGGTTGAGGTCAGGGCTCTGTGTAACCCACTTGAGTTCCTCCACACCAAACTCATCCATCAATGCCTTTATGGACTTCAAAGCTTAAGGTGCCGCTCTAGACGTGCCTCTCACTATCCGGGTGCAGGCGGAAGAAAGAGCTCGTCCCGGCAAATTCCTAATGAAAAAACATCCAACTGCATCACACCAACTCAGTATGTGTCTGTAGTAATAAACGGCTTCAGCCCAGCTGCATCCAAGCCATGTTCCTCGATGAGGTTCTCCCCACCCAAAGGGCTTATTTATGGAGGCTGGTGAGCGGCAGTTGGGTGTTTTTTTTCATTAGGACATGTCTATATGGAGCAGACTTTGTACACAGGGGCACAGAAAAGGACCTTCACCAAATGGTTACCACAAGGTTGGAAGCACACAATTGTCTAAAAACTTATGTGTATACAGAAGCAATAACTTGGCCCTTCCCTTAAAACCCAAGAATGCCATCATTTGGTGGGTTGTCCACATCAGTTTGACCATAAAATGTATATAAAACATGGTCTATCGCCTGGATGAATATGGCACTGCACCTTAAAAGTCCTAGGCTCATCTCCTTTATGGCCTCACACCCCCAAATGTATGCTGGTACCACTAGATGACCAGCTTTAGGTCTTAAAGAGCTATAGCGCCAGTGCAGTGCCCATTACTACTATATGTATATAGGACTCACTATGTAAAGAATACACACAAACACACACCGCACCTTTGGGACTAGTAGCTAAAATAACCTCCAGCTCTCAGGGGGTTGTGGGAGATCCATGGAGAATTTTCCACATATTGCAGTGTAAGCAGAGTTCATTAAACTTGTCACACCCTGTCACATCTCATCATGCAACCAATATGACGCCAGGGACCATTATGTACATTGGGGACCTCCATCCTACAGGCCTCCTCCATCCAGTCGCACTCTGGGAGGGAGATAATTAAATTTATTATCACTGCCGATACCGGGGGGGGGGGGGGGGGAGCAATTTACAGATGGCATGTCCCTAGTCCCTAATAGAGTGGCACGTGCATTCAGTGTGCAATGCAGCCAGGTGTCTAAGCTACGATTGGGGCATGGGGACGACAACAAGCCAATGGTGTGGGATGGCACCTTGGGGTGTCTTGCAGCACCCTTAAAATTGGATTAGGCTGGCTTTCATTGCTGCGGTCTGCTTGTTAGAGTTTGGGTTCCAAAGCCCTATTGTATGCGCAGTGTGAGAGCTCTGGGAGGATTCCTGTTACATCATATAATGCATCCTAGGTGCTTAACCAGCACCTATTTTAAAGCAGAACTCAAGCCTTAGAAAGATTAAAGAGCACAGCCCAGCATTCCTGAAAAAAAAAAAAAAAAAACTTTGACTTTAGTACTTGCCTTCCATTACCCACTTGTCCTTTGCACATCCATTGCCCCAGCAGATGGCCTCCTTTTTTGGAGTTGAACAATGTTTGTTAACCACTTCAATACCGAGCAAATGCCCCCCCCCCCCCACTCCCCTTCCTGCCCAGGCCAATTTTCAGCTGAGAGCGCTGTCACACTTTAAATGACAACTGCACGATCGTGCAATACTGTGCCCAAATTAAAGGTTTATAATTCTGCTACATTTCTTTAGTGAAATAGCCCAAATCAGTGTATATTATTTAGTCTGTAGGAAAGTTAGAGTCCACAGACTATGGTATATATATCTGAAAATCGATTTATCCTGATGTACTGACGTCTTATCTCATTTCTTGAGGCCCAAAAATGCCAGGACAGTACAAATTAACAGATCAACCGATTATCGGCAAAGCCAATATATCGAGGGCCGATATGCACTTTCCCCGATATATCGGAATCGGCTTTTGATTTATCGATATTGCCGATATTTCAGGGAAAGTGCTTGTACCGGAGTGATGCCTGCAGCATGAGGCATCACCCCGGTATCGGTGTCCATAGCCGACGGTCGGCTGTCTTGCAATGACAATCGATGCGGCTGAGAAGCCGCTCAGCTGTCATTCCAAGGAGCGGGAGGGGACGTTTACCCCCCCCCCCGCTACCTTCCACAGCTCGTCCGGGTCTCCCGTCCCAACGAGAGATCCGGGAATCCTACCTTCACTGCCACCGTCTGACCCAGGTCTCCATTTCTTTGAATTCGGCACCGCTGCGTACCCGGAGCCGAATTAAAAAAACTTACAGCATTCAACAGCCAAACTTGGCGTTTTGAAAGCTTTTAAGTGCAGAGGAGGGGTTTGGGGTCTTTTACGCCCCCAGATCCCTCCACAACAGTACCTGTAAACATTTTATATAATTTGTTTAATATATATATATATATATATATATATATATATATATATATATATTTATTATTTTTTTTTTATGTCGAAAAATATCGGCAGCTATCGGTATTGGCGGTAAAAAAAACGATATCAGTTGATCACTTGTACAAATACCCCCCAAATTACACCTTTTTGGAAAGTAGACAGTCCAAAGTATTTAGTACGAGGCATGGTGAGTTTTTTTGTCACAGTTTTTGGAAAAATTAGGAAATTCAATGTATTTTTTTTTTTTTCATACTCATACAGTCACCAGTGCAGTACAGCATCATCATAAAATGGGTGTGGAAATGATCAGGAACACTGACTGTGACAGTATGTAAAAAAAAAAAAATGGAAATAATAATAATAATAATAATTCCTACAGATGGGCTTTCGTGGAAAAAAAAATAAAAATAAAGCAAATAAAATATATTAGCATTTACAATTGCTACACCTACCATGTTTAACTTCAGGTTCCTAAAAATTTTTTTTTTTTTTTTTGCAGCACTGACATTTTCTGTAAAATTCAATGCAAAATGGCAAACTGGATGTGTTCTGTACACACGTGGTGCAATGTAATTTCCTGCTTGTGCGATTGGCTCACTGATTACCTAGAAGTCTGCACTAAGATACAAGTCAGATTTTAGGGACCCTCTGCAATAGGAATTTCCGTTTTGGTGAAATACTCCAAGAGTTAAATACTTCTAAAGGGATGCAGACCCTGCTGCTTTATTCATTGGAATACTGAGTGCACCAGGTGATAAACCAGACCATCCCATTCAGAATCAGTCTGCAAAGGACACTGTGAAACAAACTATTTCTTCAAATCAACAAAAAGGTAGGAATCTGCTACGAAGTTTGTCGAAATTCCTGCAATGTACATAAGTCACCGAGGAGTAGGGTTGATTTTTTTTTTTTTTTTTTCACCCAAAAGTGGAGTTACTCTTTAAATCTTTGAAAGAACTAAACTCATACATGATCACCGTAACCACTTGCTGCCTGCTAACCGTACAATTACGGCTAGTGGGCGGCACAGCAACGTACTGGTACATCCTGGTATTTGGGCACACGTGCACAAGCTCCCTGCTGATCTGTGCTGTGATTAGAGACACCGGGTGAGTTTGTCAGCAGGTTACAGCCAATGATTTTGGCTGCACACCTGCTTATCTACTGTGGTTCTTGGTTTAAAAACACGCAAAAACACAGAACAGGGATCTGGCTGTTTCTTCTCCCATAAAGCACAGCCAGATCCTGTGAGTAAAAATCTCTTCTGAGCACCGCGGTCACCCATTTGTGCCATTAGTACAGTGTCAGTGCACAGTATTCTCACTGATCACTGTATTAGCGTCACTAGCAATGTCATGGTAAGTTCGTGTCCCTCCCAGCCAGTGTCAGTTAGCGCCAGTTAGCCAATCACACTATCAAAGTCACACCAAGTCACTGACATTACAAGTATAGCTTCTATAGCTGCGTAAATTCCAGGATACAGGTGCATCTCCTAAAATTAGAATATCATCAAAAAAGGTAATTTATTTTCAGCCATTAAATTCAAAAAGTGAAATTAATATTTTATACAGATGCCTTACACAAAGAGTGATCCATTTCAAGCATTTCATTTTAATTTTGAGGATTAAGGCTTACAGCTAGTGAAAACCCAAGTTTCCACAGTCAGTGATGATTTGGGGAGCCATGTCATCTGCTGGTGTTGGCCCACTGTGTTTTATCAAGTCCAAAGTCAGTGCAGCCCTCTACCAGGAAATTCTAGAGCTCTTCATGCTTCCCTCTGCTGATCAGCTTTATGGAGATGCTGATTTCATTTTCCAGCAGGACTTGGCGTTGCCCACACTGCCAAAACTACCAATACCTGGTCACATGATCATGGTATCACTGTGCTTGATTGGCCGGCAAACTCGCCTGACCTAAACCTCATAGGAGAATCTGTAGGGTATGGTCAGGAGGAAGATGAGACACCAGACCCAACAATGCAGATGAGCTGAAGGCCGCTATCAAAGCAACCTGAGCTTCCATAACACCTCAGCAGTGCCACAGGCTGATCACCCCCATGCCACGCCGTAATTCATGCATAAGGAGCCCCAACCAAGTATCGAGTGCATACTATACTGTGCATGGACATACTTTTCAGTAAGCCAACATTTCTGTATTAAAAATCCCTTTTATTTTTTTTTTTTTTTCTTAATGGTCTTATGTAATATTAAAATTTTCTGAGATACTGAATTGTGGGTTATCACTTGCTGTAAGCCATAATAAAAATTAAAAGAAAAGAAATGCGTGAAAAATAAATCTCTCTGTGTAATGCATCTGTACAAAAATATATAAGTTTCACTTTTTGAATTTAATTACTGGCAAAGTAACTTTTTGATGTTAGTCTAATTTTAAGAGATGCAGCTGTATGTATGTATGTATGTATGTATGTATGTATGTATGTATATACACATACATATATATATATATATATATATATATATATATATATATATATATATATATATATATATATATATATATATATATATATATATATAAAAAACACACCCACACCATAGTTATGCATACATAGTTTGTAGGTGCTATAACTTTCACACAAACCAAATATACACTAACTGGGTTTATTTATTTTTGACTAATGACATGTAGCAGAATAGATTTTGGCCAAAATTTATAAAGAAAATTTAATTTTATGGGATATGTTTTATGGCAGGGTAGGAAACTTTTTCGACATATTCGGTCTTTATTCGTTTATATAATAAAAAAAAAAAAAAAAAAAAAAAAAAAAAAAGCATCCAGAGGTCAAGTGGTTAAAATCTATACCCTACTACCAGTGTTTCACAATGTTTTTCCCAATTGCTATACCCTTTAAAAAGTATGCTTGTGGCACCCCAGGCTAAAATGTAAAAAATTAAAAACACTTTACTTCCCACTAATGGGGAATCTAAACATGACACTATGCCAGTGTTGGTGAACCTTGGCACCCCAGATGTTTTGGAACTACATTTTCCATGATGCTCAACTACACTGCAGAATCCTTAGCATCATGGGAAATGTAGTTCCAAAACATCTGGGATGCCAAAGTTCGCCATCACTGCTCTATGCACTCAACCTCCTTGATGTAACCAACTTCACATCTGAAGCCTCCCGTTACACATTAGGCTCCCCTATCACATCAGAGTCTTCTCTATACATGAGAGGTCCTCCCATCACTTTAGAGTCCCCCGCCACCACAGATTCACCGATTTCCCCCATTCCCTGGATCAAGGTCCTCTCATCCATCTCTGATTCAAGGGAAACTGGGTCTCGTACTCACAGAACCCCAAGGGAACTCCAATGCCACTCAATGGCGTCACAACACCCTGTGGAGAAACCATGCCCTAACCACTCATCACAACCCACCTTGAGGCGGTCCAGCTCCTGCTTCTTGCTAGACGGATGTTGTCCTGTGGTCACATGTTTCAGCAACTCCAGACTACTGCTCAGCGCTGTGGACAAAACCGGCTTGTGCGCCTTCTTATCGGGGGCCGGTTCTGACAGTGCGGCACTGATGGGCTTTACAGGGTGTGGGCTGAGGAAAGAAATTAAAAAGGTCAACACATTTATCCAGCAGGATTTTAAGATCTATAAAAAAAAAAAAAAAAAAAAAAAAAAAAAAAAAGGAAGGAGGACGACGACGTCTATGACACAGTTACGCCCACTTCAAACAACGCACACTCATACTCTATTGGTAGCTCTGACATTCGGCCTGCCCCTGGGAAGACCTCATCGATGACGAAACGCATCGGGATTGGATGTTTTTGAAGACATCACGCTTGCTTAGCCATTACTCACGGCGTTCCTTTCTCAAGAGCTGACAGTCTGCTGGTTTTTAACTCATTTCTGCCTTTTTACAATTTATCGAAGGTAATTCTTATATATTTTAAATAAAAGGACTTCATGTTAGCAGGCTTCACTATGTTTATTTTTTTTATTCCCGATCCATTTGGAGCTGCTGCTGAGCAGCCACCGCCTATCTAGGATGCCGGGTTGTTTGTAATCTGCAAATGTATAGAAATCACAGGGAGCTACTGTGGGAGCAATCAGGCTTTTCAGCACCCAATGTTGGCCTCCTGTGTGGGTGAATGGTGTCTTTGCTGTCCCCAAGGCCACTCTTCCAGCGAGCAGAAGTACGCTCCAAAAAGGTACATAAAGGAAAGAGGAAGGCGCCTTTGAGCACAGTGTAAACCATTACATGAAATTAAGAATAACTTACATAATCATAAATGAAAGCAGGCATGATGGAACATCACAAGGAATCGTTCACAGGGCTCCCTACAGGCTCCCTTTCCCAGAGCTGTCCAGCAGCGTGGGGGGATGGAACGGAACAAACATGGAGCTCTGAGGGCATGGTGGAACGCACGCCTCGCTCATGGACCACAGGAACGTAGTGACGTTACGGGGCGGACACGCGTTTCAGAGCATGCGCTCACTGCGGTCCATCTTCAACCTGACTCCCGATACACATACGGGGAACTGTGGTTTAGGCTATCTATTTATCTGTGCCTGTAATCCAGCCTTTTAGCCCATGTTTGGGCAATAAAGAACTACGAAACCACACTATGAAGGGTCCGAGCTCCTTTTTTTGTCTTTGCACGGTAATTACGCCTTTGGAGCCACAAGGCAAGGAAGCAACCGGATCGTTTTTTCCTATGGGATCTCTCCCCGGTCAAGGTGACCATACAAGCTCATTTGCTCTTATTGCTATACAGCAAGTAAGATCAACTACATCTGGTGAGTTGGCAATCCATCTACCTCTCTGACACTTTGGGGTGTTTTTACCAACTATTTATCACCCACTGGGAAGGAATCTGGCAGACGGTTCATCTATCCTCTTCTCCTCAGAATTTCACAGAGCACTTTATAGGATATATTTATAATATATTCTCCTATATGAATACATTTTTTAATATATACAGTGCCTTGCGAAAGTATTCGGCCCCCTTGAACTTTGCTACCTTTTGCCACATTTCAGGCTTCAAACAATGATATAAAACTGTAATTTTTTGTGAAGAATCAACAACAAGTGGGACACAATCATGAAGTGGAACGAAATTTATTGGATATTTCAAACTTTTTTAACAAATAAACTGAAAAACTGGGCGTGCAAAATTATTCAGCCCCTTTAATTTCAGTGCAGCAAACTCTCTCCAGAAGTTCAGTGAGGATCTCTGAATGATCCAATGTTGATCTAAATGACTAATGATGATAAATAGAATCCACCTTTGTGTAATAAAGTCTCCGTATAAATGCACCTGCACTGTGATAGTCTCAGAGGTCCGTTTAAAACGCAGAGAGCATCATGAAGAACAAGGAACACACCAGGCAGGTCTGAGATACTGTTGTGGAGAAGTTTAAAGCCGGATTTGGATACAAAAAGATTTCCCAAGCTTTAAACATCCCAAGGAGCACTGTGCAAGCGATAATATTGAAATGGAAGGAGTATCAGACCACTGCAAATCTACGAAGACCTGGCCGTCCCTCTAAACTTTCAGCTCATACAAGGAGAAGACTGATCAGAGATGCAGCCAAGAGGCCCATGATCACTCTGGATGAACTGCAGAGATCTACAGCTGAGGTGGGAGACTCTGTCCATAGGACAACAATCAGTCGTATACTGCACAAATCTGGCCTTTATGGAAGAGTGGCAAGAAAAAAGCCATTTCTTAAAGATATCCATAAAAAGTGTCGTTTAAAGTTTGCCACAAGCCACCTGGGAGACACACCAAACATGTGGAAGAAGGTGCTCTGGTCAGATGAAACCAAAATCGAACTTTTTGGCAACAATGCAAAATGTTATGTTTGGTGTAAAAGCAACACAGCTCATCACCCTGAACACACCATCCCCACTGTCAAACATGGTGGTGGCAGCATCATGGTTTGGGCCTGCTTTTCTTCAGCAGGGACAGGGAAGATGGTTAAAATTGATGGGAAGATGAATGAAGCCAAATACAGGACCATTCTGACCTGATGGAGTCTGCCAAAGACCTGAGACTGGGACGGAGATTTGTCTTCCAACAAGACAATGATCCAAAACATAAAGCAAGATCTACAATGGAATGGTTCACAAATAAACATATCCAGGTGTTAGAATGGCCAAGTCAAAGTCCGGACCTGAATCCAATCGAGAATCTGTGGAAAAAACTAAAACTGCTGTTCACAAACGCTCTTCATCCAACCTCACTGAGCTCGAGCTGTTTTGCAAGGAGGAATGGGCAAAAATTTCAGTCTCTAGATGTGCAAAACTGATAGAGACATACCCCAAGCGACTTACAGCTGTAATCGCAGCAAAAGGTGGCGCTACAAAGTATTAACTTAAGGGGGCTGAATAATTTTGCACGCCCAATTTTTCTGTTTTTTATTTGTTAAAAAAGTTTGAAATATCCAATACATTTTGTTCCACTTCATGATTGTGTCCCACTTGTTGATTCTTCACAAAAAATTACAGTTTTATATCTTTATGTTTGAAGCCTGAAATGTGGCAAAAGGTCAAAAAGTTAAAGGGGGCCGAATACTTCGCAAGGCACTGTATTCACTAGATTTTTATATTGCAATATGGACTCTTATTTGGACTAATATGCACTATTATTGATTGGAATTATGTAATGTACACAGTGTAGTGTCCAACAGTATTTATTGTACTCAATATTTTTATTTTTCACCAATTTATATAGTGTAGCAAGCGCTGTTGGTTGGCTTTAGGGGTACTAATTTTTTCATCTATTTAACTTCCGTCCACAGCAGCTGATTTTTTAGCACATTTCATTTAGTCACATAGAGATTACACATCATATCACTTTGTTAACACAACCATTATTCTTTGGTGCGAGTGTAATTTATATATATAGTCCAATTCCATTTTTGCGGTTGGCGGTCAAAACATTCCTATCCTGAACGCAATTATTCCACGTTCAGGAGAGGGAGGTTGACCCTTTCCTAACCGCAGCAGCTTCTAAACTCTTGTAAGAGTCTGCGTTGTACATTAGCCCTAATGCCCCGTACACACGTGCAGATTATCTGAAGACTTGTCTGTAGACTTACCAAAACCATATAATATGAGGTCAAACCTAAACACTTTCAATTTGTATGCAATCCGGCAGGCCCTTGCACTACATAGAAAAGGTAAATCTGAAGACAAAAGTCTTCAGATAATCTGCACGTGTGTACGGGGCATTAGGGTGGCCATGCTCACTCCTCCACTGCATCTCTGGAGTGAGTCATGTTAGGGAGAGGGAGGAGGAGGAAGGAGGAGAAGGAGAAGAAGAAAACTAATTTGGCCATCAAATGCGAAGACTGGTAAGCTGCAATATTACATTTTGGTTTTGGGTATAGATTAATGACCTACAGCTATGCTGCAAAATTCACTTAGGCTGCATTTACACTTGAGCTGAGCGTCTTTGGTCATTTTACAGGCTTTTTTGATGGGCTTTGGATGCTTGAGTTTTTTATTGGCTTTTCTTTTTCCAATGAAAAGCTAGTTACTAGGGTAAAAAAAGGACACTTCATATTTTGAAAGCTCCCATTGAAGTCTGTTGTGACCAAAATGCCTGACCTTCAAAAGAAGATAATGCACCTTTTTGAACTACAAGCTTTAAGTGACACTACGCTGGGATTTTGGAATGGGACCTAAAGCATATTACGATTTGCTCATTGTTACGATAAAAATAAAATAAATAAATAAATAGTGTAGCACCCTCTAGCTTAAATAGTTTTTCTGCTAGTGTAGGTAAATTTAGTTTGGCTTGCAGCCAAGCCTGTGTTGAATCTGGGCCAGGGTTAGTGACTGGGAGGCTGGATACCTCATCAGGCAGGACCTCTGGTACCTCCTCCTACTTGCTGGAACCTGGTAGAAGCTTCCAGAAGAATGGGAGAAGGTTAGGAGGAGCTGCTTGGAGTATTGATGAGGGCCCCAGCCAAATCGGATCATGCCAGCAGGGGCAGTTGAGTGGAAGATGGAGAAGTGCTGTGGAGGCTGTTGGTGGCCCTTGAGGGTAACCCCCTAGTCTGGGCTTGGGGCTCGGGTGCTGGATGGATCCTCTACAACGCATGGAGGAATCCAGTCCTGGAGGCATGGGAGCAAGGAGAGGACAGCAGGAAAGAGTCAGCACGTCTAGAAGATCTCCATGTGAAGTCAGCTGGGGAATGTCAGTCTGGGAGGACTGTGGGGGAAGAAGCCAGGAGGGCCGGTGAAAGAGGCCGCTGCAGCCAAGGTGGGTTGACAGTGCCTGAAGAGGTGGTGCTGGGATCAGTAGCTACAGGAATGTAAGCTGGACACTGAACTTTGCTTCACAACCAAAGGGGCCCAGGGTCCCTGCCTGTAAAGGGCTTTTGCATAATCTGGTTAAGTGCCTTTTGTCAGATTCATTAAACAGTGTTTCAGCTGGGTCTGTGATTTTCTGCAAGCGAGTGCTGGAGTAAGAGGACTGTAAATAGAATGCATATAGAAAAGTTGTCCCTCTAGAGCAGGGGTCCTCCAGCTGTTGCGGAACCACACATCCCATGAGGCATTGTAAAACTCTGACATTCATAGACATGGCTAGGCATGATGGGAATTTTAGTTCCTGAACAAACTGGAGGGCCATAGTTTGAAGACCCCTGCTCTAGAGTTTTGCTAAAGTCAAGTGAACATCCCATAATTTCCCTATCTAAGTTTTATCCCCTCAAAAAAACAAGCACTGGATGGTTTCTTGACTCTGGGATATAGTGAAGATTCGGTGTGCCTGGCTGTGTAGAAGTGGGGGATCCCATTTCTTCTGCAGCTCCCACGTAGGGTGCGCTACAATAGGTTTCCAAAAGTATTACTGCAGAGATAATGAAATTCATGCATGCCATACTATCACTTTAAAGAAGAACTCCAGGTTTATTATGACTTTAAATAGTTTGTGTGGGCCAAGATGGCCCAAACTATATTCCATTACAGAATGATGCAACCGCTGGGTGCTCTGTAATATATTGCAGTAGCATTTACTACGAACTAAGTAGGTGGTGCTGTGTTCCAGCAGCTACGAAGGCGACCTCCAGGAACATAACTGAGTTGCAATGAGTGCTTCTCTGCCATTCAGGAGAAGTCTTGTATTTTTATCAATTAATACAAGGCTTCCTAGGATTGGCTGAAGTGGGGAGGTGGGCAGACAACATCACCATTTCCACCTTGACCAATAACCGGAAGCTCTATATTCATCTCTTTATTCTGGAAGCAGATGGGAAGTTCCCCGTACTGCTACCGAGCATATCGCCACCTACTGTATGTAGCTGATGCTACTACATTATTAGTACAACACACACAGCGACTGCATCAGTTAGTAGCGGAAATAGTCCGATTGGGCCAGATCGGTCCAAACAAATTATTTAATGCCAGAATGAATTTGGAATTCTACTTTAAGAGCTTGTTCACATGTGCGGATATTACTGCTGCCCCTCTGAAAAAAAGACTCCTGATGGATCGCTTTTAAGGCCCCTTTCACACAGACGTTGTGATGTGGTCCGCCTGTCTGTTTTTTTTTTTTTAGGCAGACCCAATGGGAACCTCCATTCTTTTCTATGGAGTGGATGGTGTAAAACGGACATGTGTCTCGGTCCCCTTCTGTCCACCGGATCGGATGGCAGTCGGGTGTAAACGGACCAGAAGAGAGATCTACTGCTGAGCACGTGGATCGCAGCTGCAGTCCGCCCCGTGTAAAGGGGCCCAAGAGGGCATTTGACAGACAGTGAGGAGTCGATCGGGCACCTTCTTAACCACTTCCTGCCCGTGCTATAGCTGAAAAATGGCTACAGCATGTAAACACACAAGCCGATAATCGGCTTTTCTTTCCTCACGCTAAAAGCATGAAGAGGGAGAAAGAGCCAATAAACGGCTTCTGTTAAAGAGACATTGGCACGCATAATCAGGGCACTGATTACCAGTGGCTTGATTATTGGTGCCGCCTCATCAGCGCACCGCCATCAGCGCTGCCTCATCAGCGCCCCGCCATCAGCGCCGCCTCATCAGCGCACCGCCATCAGCGCCGCCTCATCAGCGCACCGCCATCAGCGCTGCCTCATCAGCGCACCGCCATCAGCGCCGCCTCATCAGCGCCGCCTCCATCAGCGCCGCCTCCATCAGCGCCGCCTCCATCAGCGCCGCCTCCATCAGCGCCCCGCCTCCATCAGCGCCCCGCCATCAGTGGGGGAGAAAAATTACCTCTGCAAATTTTATAACTATGAAAAATGTTTTTTTTTTTGGTTTTAAATTTTTATTTTTTTTCTGTTTGTTTAGTCAAAAAAATAAAAAACCTTAGTAGGGATTAACCACTTGTTGACCGCCAGCAGTGCATATACTGCAACAAGTCCGCTCTATTGCACGAAATGACGTATCTGTACGTTGTCTCTTGAAATAGCCAGAAGGGGCACTCGCTGATTGGCCAGAGGGGGGAGCCTCCTGCAATCACAACACAAGACAGAACGGCGGTCTGCCGATGTAAACAAGGTATCCTGTGTTTCTGCTATTCAGGAACACAGATGTCTGTTCATCTAGTGAGCCCATCCCCCACACATTTAGAAAGCACCCCCTAGGGGCACACTTAACCCATTGATCGCCCCTGGTGTTAACCTAACCCCTTCCCTCCCAGTGTCATTATTACAGTAACAATGCATATTTTTAGCACTGATTATAGTAATGTCACTGGTCCCCCCAAAAGTGTCAGGTGTCCGATCTGTCTGCCGCAATGTTGCAGTCCCACTAAAACAAAAAAAATAAAAAAAAATTCGCTGATTGCCGCCATTACTAGTAAAAAAAATAAAAATAAAAAAATGCCACAAAGCTATCCCCTAGTTTGTACATGTAACTTTTGCACAAACTAATCAATATAGGCTTATTGGGATTTTTTTTTTACATAGAATACATATTGGCCTAAAGTGATGAAGAAACTTGTATTTTTTTACATTTTTTTTTATTGGATTAGCAGAAAGTAAAAAAAAAAAAAATGAGTTTGTAGCACATAAAATAAAAAAACACTGCAGAGGTGATCAATTACCAGCAAAAAAAGCTCTATTTGTAGTAAAAAAAGGACATCAATTTTATTGATGTGAATCAAAAGCAGGTTACTAGTTGGGTGGAGATGGGCAGGGCCATCTTACTGAATGGGCACGCTGGGCAGTTGTCCGGGGGCCCCCACTTGCCTGGGGGGCCTCACCTGCCTAGCAAACCAGCACCAATTTCCATGTGCATCCCGCCGACGATCTTAGCAGGTGGCAAGTGCCTGTCTACCCTGCGCTGCTGTCAGGCCACTGTGGTCATGGGGGGAGGGAGCCCACAACTGCAGAAATGGCTGTCCGCCTCCACTGGAACAGGAACACAGGACAGTCGAGTCTGACTCCCGTCCGTGTGTGTTCACCGAATCCAGCCGCCGAACCTGAAAGCTGTCATTAGCCTGGCACTGCTGTACCAATAAATATCGCCCTATTGATAATTTGCATTTTTATTCTCATGGGTGATTGTGTAGGCGGGGCCCCAGTGCACTGCATTGCCCGGGGCCCTTTAATGCTCTTAAGATGGCACTGAAGATGATTGTTGATGGGAGCACATTTTTCTGGTACTATTAAAAGTCCATGGGGACAAAATGGGGACAGGTTTGAATGAGCCTCAGTAAAAAAAAAAAAAAAAAAAAATGGAAACCTTGTGTAGAACATTGGTCAAGTGTAAAAGGGGAGGAGATTCTGATCAAATTGTCATTAAACCCACAAAAAAAAAAAGAAAAAAAAAGAAAAAAAAAAGAAAAAAAAAAAAAAAAAAAAAGGTCAGTGTATGCTGTACTACATGCTATTCATACTCCGTCACTATGCAAAAAATGGTTGATCCTGCAGTTTACTGTCCCTCCCTCCTTGTCCAAGTCCCCGCAGCAGCCTGAGATTGTGTAGACCAGCCGTTGCCGCATCTACTGAGCATGCTCCAGTTTCACTTTTCATTCTAAGCTGTTAATTTCCGGTTTGTATTTGTCTGATGATTTCATTTGTGTGATATTATCTACTTGCTGCCCGCCCGCCGCATATATATATATACACACATACACATATACACACATATATATACATACATACTGCAGCAGGCTGGCTCGGCTGCGGGAATCGCCGTACCTATATGGCGATCCTGCGGGAGTGATCCTGGAGGCGCGCGTGCCAGCGGGGAAGCAGATTCACAGGGTCGGTGGCCTCGATTGCTGCCAAGCACCAGCGACCGCTCCCCGTGGAGCGAGAACGGCGGTCTGCTGTTGTAAACACAGCAGACCGTTGTTCTCCCAGGAATCAATACAGAGCGTCTGTGATCCTCCTATTTAGGATCACAGGTCTCTGTATTGAGTCCACAAGCCCACCCCCCTCACAGTTAAAAAATACCCCTATGGCTCACATTTAACCCTTTGATTACTGTAGTGTCACTGGTCCCCCCAAAAGTGTCAGTTAGGGGTCCGATCTGTCCGTTGCAATATCGCAGTCCCGTTAAAAATCTGATCGCCGCCATTACTAAAAAAAAAAAAAAAAAAAGACAAATCTTTCCCCTAGTTTGAAGACGCGATAACTTTTGCGCAAACCAATCAAAATACGCATATTGGGTTTTTTTTTTTTACCATAAATATGTAACAGAATACAAATTGGAATAAAATGATGAAAAAATTGTGTTTTTTTCTAAATTGTTGGACGTTTTTTGTTTATACCACAAAAATAAAGAGGTGATCATAATACCACTAACAGAAAACTCTAGATTTGTGGGGGGGAATAAAAAAAAAAAAAAGACATCAATTTTATTTGGGTACAGCGTCGCACGACCGTGCAATTGTCAGTTAGGCTCGGTTTCCACTAGTGCGACTTGCACATGTCAAGTCGCACAGCAAGTCAAAACCCATTGTTTTCAATGGGGCCCGTTTCCACTGCCGCGGCTTCAGTTGCCGCGACCTCAAAAGTAAATCGTGCACTACTTTTGAGCGCGACTTCCCTCTATATATGAGGGACAAGTCTAACTGAAGCCGCGGTTTACTTTTGCTACGAAGTCGTGCTAGAAGTAGCACAACTTCGTAGCCGCACTAGTGGAAACCGAGGCTTACAGTAACGCAGTGCCGTATAGCAAAGAATGACCTGGTCAGGAAGGGGAGTAAACATTCCGGAGGTGAAGTGGTTATGCACTATATCTTCATGATTAAAGAATTCCACGCTTTCTCCTAACCAAGCTTAACCACTTGCCTACAGTGCACTTTCACCCCCTTCCTGCCCAGACCGATTTTCAGCTTTCAGCGCTCTCACACTTTGACTGAGAATTACTCAGTCATGCAACACTGTACTCATACAAAAATTGTGTCCTTTTTTTCACACAAATAGAGCTTTTGATGGTATTTGATCAATACTGGGTTTTTTATTTTTTGTGCTATAAATAAAAAAAGACTGAAAATATCGTTAAAAAAAGCATTTTTCTTTGTTTCGGTCATAAAATTTTGCAAATTAGTCATTTTTCTTCACAAATTTTGGCCAAAATTTATACTGCTACTTATCTTTGGTAAATAACCCAAGTAAGTGTATATTATTTGGTCTTTGTGAAAGTTATAGAGTCCACAAGTTATGGTGCTATTCATTGAAAATTGATCACACTTGATCACACCTGATGTACTGAAGGCCTATCTCATTTCTTGAGACACTAAAAGGTCAGGAAAGTACAAATACCCCCCAAATGACCCCTTTTTGGAAAGTAGACATTCCAAGGTATTTAATAAGGGGCATGATGAGTTTTTTGAAGTTGTAATTTTTTCCCACAATGCTTTGCAAAATGAAGATTTATTTTTTTTTATTTTTATTTTTTACAAATTGCCGTATTAACAGGTTATTTCTCTCACACAGCACATGTATACTTGCAACTACACCCCAAAACACATTCTACTACTCCTCCTGAGTATGGCGATACCACATGTGTGAGACTTTTTCACAGCCTGGCCACATACAGAGGCCTAACATCCAAGTAGCAGCGTCCGGCATTCTAGGAGCACAAATTACACATATCATTTCCTGACAACCTATCGTACTTTTGAAGGCCCTGGAGCACCAGGACAATGGAAACCCCCATAAAATGACCCCATTTTGGAAAGCAAACAGCCCAACGTATAATTTTTGAGGCATAATGAGTCTTTTGAATATGTCATTTTTTTTCCACAAGTTTTTGGAAAATGTGGAAAGAAAATGAAAACACATTTTTTTTTACACAAAGCTGTCCATTTATGCAATATTTCTAACACATCGCATGTACATAGCAAAACTTGCACCCCAAAATACATTCTGCTATTCCTCCTGAGTATGGCGATACCACATGTGTAACACTTTTTCACAGCCTGGCCACATACAGACGCCTCACATCCAAGTAGCGCTTTACACAAAGTTGTCCATTTATCCACTTTAAGACTGGGCCTATTTTTGACACTTGGTGTTTACAAGCTAAAATAATTTTTTTTGCTAGAAAACTACTTTGAACCCCCAAACATTATATATTTTTTTTAGCAGAGACCCTAGAGAATAAAATGGAGATCGTTGCAATATTTTTTATCACACCATATTTGCGCAGCAGTCTTCCAAATGCGATTTTTTTGAAAAAAATTCACTTTTTTGAACTAAAAAAATAAGAAAACAGTAAATTTAGCCCAATTTTTTTCCATAATGTGAAAGATAATGTTACGCCGAGTAATTAGATACCCAATATGTCATGCTTCAAAATTGCGCATGCTCACAGAATGGCGCCAAACATTGGTACTTAAAAATCCCCATAGGCAACATTTTAAAAATTTCTGCAGGTTACTAGCTTAGAGTTACAGAGGAGGTCTAGGGCTCAAATTATTGTACTCGCTCTAACGATCGCGGCGATACCTCACATGTATGGTTTGAACACTGTTTACATGTGTGGGCGGGACTTGCGTATGCGTTTGCTTCTGCGCGCGAGCTAACGGGGACAGGGCGCTTTAATTTTTTTTTTTTTTTTTCCTATTTATTTTATTTATTATTTTTTTATTTTTACACAAAAAAAATGTTTTGATCATTTTTATTCCTATTACAAGGAATGTAAACATCCCTTGTAATAGAAATAGGCATGACAGGTCCTCTTTATTGTGAGATCTGGGGTCAAAAAGACCTCACACCTCACAACTACACTAAAAAAGCAAAAAAAAAAAAAATTGTTGAAAGAGGAAAAAAAAAAAAGCAAAAAAAAAAAGCGGCCCTTTAAACCGGTTGCTAGGCAACGTCTTTTGACGTAGCTCCGGTCCTCCAAGACCATAGAGTTGAGTGAGGGCCATCTTGCCCTCACTCGACTTCCTGTCTCTGAGGATCCGGGACCGGATAGTTTTCCCCGCTGCCGGCGGGTCCGGTAAGCTGGGAAAACGTCTGGGACGCGGCAGGAGGGGGGGGGGGGTCACCTCTTCCCCTGCACCGCAAGGGTAATTCCGCGGCGAATCCGCCACTGGGACCACCCTTATCTGAAAGCCGACCGCCCGCCGTTTCAAAAAATACCGGGGTTATGGCAGCTATCTGCTGCCATAACCCCAGTATTTAGCTTTTAATGGCCGACGCATATAGTTGTTAGGCGGTCAGTAAGTGATTGCATGTATATGGCAAACAGGTGACGATGACTGACGGGGTGACAGGTGACGATGACTGATGGGGTGACAGGTGACGATGACTGATGGGGTGACAGGTGACGATGACTGATGGGGTGACAGGTGACGATGACTGATGGGGTGACAGGTGACGATGATTGAGGTGGTGACAGGTGATGATGATTGATGAGGTGACAGGTGACGATGATTGATGAGGTGACAGGTGACGATGATTGATGGGGTGACAAGTGACGATGATTGATGGGGTGACAAGTGACGATCACTGATGGGGTGTCAAGTGACGATGACTGATGGGGTGACAGGTGACGGTGATTGATGGGGTGACAGGTGACGGGCGATGGTCACTGATGGGTGACAGGTGACGGGCGATGGTGCACGGCGGTACTGATGGCAGTCTCTGGTGACCGGTGAACTTTAGGCTACGTTCACATGTGAGCGTAGCGATCACGGGCAGAATCACTGCGATTCTGCCCGTGATCCAGAAATCATTGCAAATTGCGGGACGCCTGTGCGTTGCCCGTGATTTGCAATAGCACCCCAAATGCTGTGTGATGTTGCTGCGATTTCCGCCTGCCGAATCGCAGTAACATCGCGCAAACAACGCATGACGCTCCAAAGAAACTCTTGTACCTTTTTTGGGCGTCATGCGATGTTTGTGCGATGTTACCGCGATTCGGCAGGCGGAAATGGCGGCAACATCGCACAGCGTTTGGGGTGCTATTGCAAATCAGGGGCAACGCACAGGCGTCCAGCGATTTGCAATGATTTACGGATCGCGGGCAGAATCGCGGTGATTCTGCCTGCGATCGCTGCGCTCACATGTGAACGTTATGGGTGACAATTTCTGGGCACTGATGAGGTGACTGTTGGGTGACAGGTGACATTGGAGGGGGCTGAGGACTTTGTGGGGACATTTATTAGTGTGATTTTTACTTTGTGACATGTGTACAGAGCAGTAACTCACTATTTCTAGCTCTTCTCCCCTCACACTGGAAACTGTATGAGGGGAGAAGAGCTAGTAACACTGAGTTACTGCTCTTTGTTTACATTTTGTGATCGGCTGTGAATGGATTCACAGCCGATCACATAGTAAACAGTCACTGTCAGTGACTGTTTACTACCGCCGGTGACAGCTGTGTTCCTACGGAACACAGTGCCACCGACATGACCGCGCTGCGCGCTCCCGATCGCGCGGTCATCTGGTGGGCGCCTTCATTGTGATGGGCTGTGTCATTGGAACACAGCCGATCACGTGGGAAACAGCCACGCCCATTGGCTGTTTCCCCCCTGCCGGTGACGGGGGTGTCCCGGGGACACCCCGACACCGGCAGTGCAGGGCGGCGCGCACGCGATATGACGGCGGCCCAGGATAATGGTCGCTCCGCTCCGCCGTCATATGACGGCGGGCGGGCGGCAAGCGGTTAAAGGGATTGTAAAGGCAGAAGGTGCATTCTATGCATGAAGATAAAAACCTTCTGTGTGTGGCAGTCCCCCCTAATACTTATATGAGCCACATCTTTATCCAGCGATGCTGCAGGAGTTTCTCAGCTAACTAGGACTCCCCTCCTCATTGGCTGAGACAGCAGTGTGATGCAAAAAGGCTCCCGCTGCTGTCAAAGTCAGTCAGCCAGCCAGTTAAGAGAGAGAGGGGGTGGGGCCAGGTCGCCGCTCCATGTCTAAATGGACACAGGAAGCTGTGACTCGGCTTGGGTGCCCCCATAGCAAGCTGCTTTCTATGGGGGCACTCAACTGGAGGGAGGGGCCAGGAGCACCGAAGAGGGACCCGAGAAGAGGAAGATGCGGGCTGCTGTGTGCAAAACCAACTGCAGAGAGGAGGAAAGTATAACAGGTTTGTTTCTTTTTTTTTTTTTTTTTTAAAACAAGACTTTACAATCACGTTAAACCTGCTGCCACCTCCTTCTAAATTTTATTCTAACTACCCTATAGAACAGGGGTGGGGAACCTCCGGCCCGCGCGATCCTTCTGTCCGGCCCCCCGTGCCGCTGTGTCAGAAGGAGCCGATGGCTCCGTTCTGACACTGTGAATTCTCTGAAAAGGGTGGACCCGAAGCGCAGAGCAGTGCGCCTCGAGCCCGCCCATTTGCTACTGTCTCACGGATCCGCCTCCTCCTTGGCCAATGTCATTGGCCGAGGAGGAGGCGGGAGGCGGGACCCGTGAGGACTCGAAGAGAGGAAGCCGCCCGCCGCTAGAACAGGTAAGTCAAGTGCACTGGGACTTGGCACGCTGTTCACTCTGCATTGTGGTCAGTCACTGGAATTGAAAGGGGGGGCACGCTCTGGGCACTCCGCATTGAAAGGGGGGGCACGCTCTGGGCACTCCGCATTGAAAGGGGGGGCACGCTCTGGGCACTCCGCATTGAAAGGGGGGGCACGCTCTGGGCACTCCGCATTGAAAGGGGGGGCACGCTCTGGGCACTCCGCATTGAAAGGGGGGGCACGCTCTGGGCACTCCGCATTGAAAGGGGGGGCACGCTCTGGGCACTCCGCATTGAAAGGGGGGGGCACGCTCTGGGCACTCCGCATTGAAAGGGGGGGGCACGCTCTGGGCACTCCGCATTGAAAGGGGGGGCACGCTCTGGGCACTCCGCATTGAAAGGGGGGGCACGCTCTGGGCACTCCGCATTGAAAGGGGGGGCACGCTCTGGGCACTCCGCATTGAAAGGGGGGGCACGCTCTGGGCACTCCGCATTGAAAGGGGGGGCACGCTCTGGGCACTCCGCATTGAAAGGGGGGGCACGCTCTGGGCACTCCGCATTGAAAGGGGGGGCACGCTCTGGGCACTCCGCATTGAAAGGGGGGGCACGCTGTGGGCACTCCGCATTGAAAGGGGGGGCACGCTGTGGTCACTCCGCATTGAAAGGGGGGCACGCTGTGGTCACTCCGCATTGAAAGGGGGGCACGCTGTGGTCACTCCGCATTGAAAGGGGGGCACGCTGTGGTCACTCCGCATTGAAAGGGGGGCACGCTGTGGTCAGTCCGCATTGAAAGGGGGGCACGCTGTGGTCACCCCAGAGGGGTTGATGTACAAAAACTGAGGGCCCAACCCAGAGGGGTTGATGTACAAAAACTGAGGGCCCAACCCAGAGGGGTTGATGTACAAAAACTGAGGGCCCAACCCAGAGGGGTTGATGTACAAAAACTGAGGGCCCAACCCAGAGGGGTTGATGTACAAAAACTGAGGGCCCAACCCAGAGGGGTTGATGTACAAAAACTGAGGGCCCAACCCAGAGGGGTTGATGTACAAAAACTGAGGGCCCAGTAGAAACCTGGAAGCCGATTGGTTTCTATGCAGAGTTGCACCAGATTTTGAGCTCCCCAGTTTTAGCAAATCAACCCCAGGGTGTCAAAGACGACAGAAAAGTGCCAGCATGAGATAAGAAGTAAAAAGGACTTTTTGGGTACCCTGGACTAAAATGACCATTCGACCCCTTGCAGTGGGGGAGGAGGTGGATTCCTTGCGAATGGTCGCTTTGGGCTTAGTTTGATGACAAGTCTGAGATTAGTTATTCACTGACTGGTTCAATTCCTTCTGCCCTACATTGGACTTCCTTCTGGCCTTCATTGGACTTCCTTCTGGCCTTCATTGGACCGGCTTTAATCACTTGCCGACCGCCCGCTGCAGATATACTTCGGCAGGCTGGCTGGCTGGGCGAACCACTATACCTATACAGCGGTTCGCAGGAGCGCGCCCGCCCCCATTAGGCAGCGAGGAAGCCAATCCACGGGGGGCCAGTGGCCGCGATTGCCACAGGCACCCTCGATCGCTCCCCGTGGAGAGAGAATGACGGACTGCTGTTGTAAACACAGCAGACCGCTGTTCTCTCTGGAATGAACACAGCGCTCCCGTGTTCCTCTTATTTAGGATCACAGGTCTCTGTGTTGATTCCACAAGTCCCTCCCCCATGCAGTTAGAAAACACCCCCCTAGGCTCACGCTTAACCCTTTGATCGCCTCTGGGTTAACCCCTTCCCTGCCAGTGTCATTATTACAGTAACAGTGCATATTTTTAGCACTCATTACGGTAGTAATGTCACTGGTACCCCCAAAAGTGTCAAAAATGTCAGTGAGGGGTCCGATCTGTCCGCCGCAATGTCGCAGTCCCGCTAAAAATCGCTGGCCGCCATTACTAGTGAAAAAAAAATTAACAATGACAAATCTTTCCCCTAGTTTGTAGACGCGATAACTTTTGTGCAAACTAATCAAATTCCGCTTATTGAGATTTTTTTTTACTAAAAATATATGTAGCAGAATACAAAATTGGCCTAAAAGGATGAAAAAATTAGATTTTTAATTTTTTTTTTTTTTATTGAGAATGTTATATAGCAGAAAGTGTCATTCTTTTTTTTGTTTATAGCACCGGGGGGGAAAAAAAAAAAAAAAAAAAAAAAAAATCGCACAGGTGATCAAATCCCACCAAAAGAAAGTTCTATTTGTGGGGAAAAAAAAAGGACAACAATTTTATTTGGGTACAGCGTCGCACGACAGCGCAATTATCAGTTAAAGTAATGCAGTGCCAAATCACAAAAAATGTCCTGGTCATTAAGGGGGCAAATCCTTCCGGTCCAGAAGTTGTTAAAGGATCAATGCACTTATCTTCTTTTCCCATTTATACTGACCCAAGTAACCCACCCTGCATACTTACCTGGATCCAAGGTCCAGTGCTGCAAGCCTCACTGTTCTGGAACCTACAAATTACACCCCCGTTGACTTTTATGGGACTGTGTCCCAGGGCTGGAGACGCCAGGAGGCAGCCCCAGAGCAGTCTATGGGGAATGCACAGGCTTGGCAAGGGTGTAAGCAAACACCAGATGCCACAAGTGTCAGATCCAGGCAACTATGCATCTGTGAAGGGGGGGGGGGCCAGATTACTTTTAGAGTCAGTGAAAAAACGGGCAAACAGTCCACTTTGTTTAAAGCCGTATTTAACCAAAAAGCAAACATGTATTATCTTGTAGCTTACTAATTCTTAAAAGTGATGACTGCTTTCATTTTTTTAGGCTTTCTTCTATTTTCATCTGCTGATCCAGCCAGTAAGTCTGTTTTTCAGCAGAACAAGCTCTCCAGCAGAATATTTGAGTTTACAAGGGTGGGACAAACCATTTATTACTCACAGGAGCAGGGCCATCTTTAATATTGATTGGACCCTGGGCAAACCTTTTCTTGGGCGCTTTCGAATCCACTTATCAATTATTTGCAGGCAGCGAGGGTTTAAGGGGAAGCTGTCTTGGGCCCTACAACAATGACTGGGCGCAGGGCAGCTGCCCCTTTTGCCCTTTGTTAAAGATGGTCCTGCACAGGGGTGCTTACATATGTAAAAAAAAAAAAAAAAGAAAAACTATTGCAGCCATCACATCTAATGATTGGGAATAGAATACATTTTTGGTTTTAGGTTTATTACCGCGTTGAAACAGAACTTATTCTTTAAGCTAGTTTTGCATTCCCATAAACTTGCATGGGAATGCAAAAACCACTTTAGGTAAACAAAAGCCCACTGAAACTGGTCCTAAAAACAGCCAACGCATTTACTAAAAGGAAGTTCGCCAAGTCTTAGCTGGTTTCTTGTTGGAGACAATAGAAGTGCGAAGAAATCTCTTTGACCATTGAAGTGTGAACCAGTGTCCCAATTAGAATATTTCTTCTTTATTCCTGTTCAACAGCCAACTGTAAAATTTTTATTTTCTATCACTTATTATCCAGGTGACAGTGGTGCCAGGCAATTTCTGGAGCAGGTAAGCAGAGAGACTCCCCATTTCTCTGACAGGTTTACTTAAAGCTGTGCCAGGAAACATCTCTAGCAATATGAAGGGCCAAGAGAACCTTCAGACTCTCAATCAATGGACGGCCATCCAAATTTCCGGACCCAGAAGAATGGACGGCCGCCCAAACCTCAAGAGCCCCACAGAATGCACGGCCGCCCAAACCTCCAGAGCCCCAAAGAATGGACGGCCGCCCAAACCTCCAGAGCCCCACAGAATGGACGGCCGCCCAAACCTCCAGAGCCCCACAGAATGGACGGCCGCCCAAACCTCCAGAGCCCCACAGAATGGACGGCCGCCCAAACCTCCAGAGCCCCACAGAATGGACGGCCGCCCAAACCTCAAGAGCCCCACAGAATGCACGGCCGCCCAAACCTCAAGAGCCCCACAGAATGCACGGCCGCCCAAACCTCCAGAGCCCCAAAGAATGGACGGCCGCCCAAACCTCCAGAGCCCCACAGAATGGACGGCCGCCCAAACCTCCAGAGCCCCACAGAATGGACGGCCGCCCAAACCTCCAGAGCCCCACAGAATGGGCAGCTGCCCAAACCTCTGAATACCCAACAAATGCCCATTCATGCAGCTATCTGGACCCCCAAAGAATGGACCTTTACCCAAACATCCAGACCAACAAATGTCAATTAATTCGGCTATCAAGGGAAGAAAAATCATAACTACTAGACTTCTGGACTGTTAAAGGTTTAAATGGAGAAGGGCCAGTTCACCTAAATGTGAAATCTTGGTTACATACATGAAGCCTCATTGGAGTTCAGTCTTTGGCATCCTATGTCACAATAGTTCAAAAGCTCTCTATCATAATTCCAAACCCTGCTTCAGCCTACCTGAAAGAATGTGGGTGTTCCTGCCCACCTTGGGGTGTTCTAGCTTCTCTTATAATGTTAAATAAAAATAAAGCAGGTAAGGTATACACATAATAGGCACAGTAGATGTGCAGAGCCAGTAAATCAGATATCTCATCAATAAAGACCAAGAGATAGACAAGAAACCTTTAAGTGGTTTAGACTTAATTTGACTCAAATTTTTAGCCTTAAAAAATTAAATATCCTACCCAAGTGCAGAAAAAGATGCCAGCTATTACCTTCATTAGTCTGAAATGTCTCTTCCATGCCCCTCACTAATTTAGTTTGTTACTGGGGCTTGACTTTTTCTATTGCCAAGCTCAGGGGTCTCCAAACTTTCGAAACAAAGGGCCAGTTTACTGCCCTTCAAACATTAGGGGGCGCCGGGCAGTGGCCAGTGGGAGTAAAAAAAATGACATAGGTTTGGTGGTCAGTGGGAGTAAAAAATTACATCATTCGTGTTCAGAGGAAGAAATAGTGTCCCAGCATCGGTGTTCAGTGGAAGGAATAGTGCCCCAAGGGCTAAATAAAGGCAAGAAAGGGCCACTTCCGGCCTACGGGCTGCAATTTGGAGACCCCTGGCCAAGTTCCACCGATTACCATCACTCTGTCCAGTTCTACTTGGCACCCCCTTTACTCTTGCTAACTGTGTGAGCTGACCTTCTGTGCCCTGACCTCTCTGAAGTGGTCCCCCCCTCCTGGGCAGACCCCCTGGCAAGCCCCCTGGTACTCACGGACACGGTCCTTCCCAGGTGACTCTGCACACAGCTCCACGTCAGCTCTCCAGGATCCTCAAGGCTCAGCTCCGCACTTGGCTCACCAGGCCGACTGACCGCGACCACTTACCTCAGACAGCAGGAGGAGAGACAGCAGTCACCCTCCTCCCGGGACTCTGCTTCCCGCCAAGACACCCCGTCACATGTGCCCTCAGCTTTTATGGTCAATCCCAGTATGCACTGGCTGGGGCTCCTCTATTGGATACAGTGGGGACACTCCCTCAGACCAAGTGGATCACCCATGGACACATGCAACAGGCAAAACTAACAATCCTGCTCCCTGATAAGCAGAAGAGCCAAAACAATGCTTTTATTCTAGCACCTATCTATCTAGGAGGGTGCTACACTTGGATCAATACAAGTATGCCTATGCCATACCGGTAGAATCCCTTTGGAAGCTGGAAACCTGAGATCAGTGCTGCCCCGCTGCAGAGTAACCATAGGCAGTCACTTGTGCAGCACAGATGCCATTTACAGAACCTTCTCAATTAATGCAAATGTCAGATTAGAAGGTGTGGCAATCGTGATGTCATAAACCCCCTCCCGCCTCATCCAATCAGAGTACATTTTGCATTCATCAAAAAAAAAAAAAAATGCAAAGCGCCCTGTGAATGGCACCTGTGACAAACAAGCAAAACCTTTGTGGTTAATATGCAACCACTCGGCACAGGACCCAGAAGGCGGCAAGTCTACACTGATTTCCAGCTGCTGCAGGGATTCCACAGATATGGGAAATGCACACTTAAAGTGATTGTAAACCACTAACTTGTAAAACAATCCATTCAGTTTAAAATATAAATGAAAGGGAAAACATTTGTGTATAGATATAACGTTATAAAACACTTTTCCCCAACATTCCCTCTGTTTTCAGCTGCATAAGAGCTGGGGGAGGAGAAACCGCAGTACACTGATCTTCCCAGTGAATGGCTGTGCGGGGGGGGGGCAGCACACAGTTCCCAGCATAGCTAGAAAACTGATCACGCTGTGCTCTCCTGCTTAGTGTGGTCTGTTTTCAATTGGAAAGCAGAGGGACTGGCAGGAACACCAGGGATTTCACACAAAGGAAGCAATACAAAGAGCAGGAGACTTTCTTATACAAGTACATGGTACAGCAGCCACACATCAGGAATATGAAATGATGGGTTTACATATTCTTTAAATTGGTCTAAGCTGGACCAATTTAACTATGCAATAAAATCCGTACCTGGAATTCTGTTGTAACCACTTCAATACTGGGCACTTTAACCCCCTTTCCTGCCCAGGCCCTGTCTGTACCATGTGACCACTTTGACCAATCACAGCTAGCAACACAATTGTACACAATGAATGGCGTGCAAGGAAGCTATCCATGGTTTACAATGGTCATGTGATCTGCTGTGATTAATAAGAGCAATCACATGGTACCAGCAGAAAGCTGGAGAAAAAGGGCTCCTCTAAGTGCAGTATCTCACGTTTTATTGCAGGATAAGAGATTAAGTTGAGGTCTGACGAAGGAGCCGCACATGCTCCGAAACCTGCAACCTGCCATCCACCCGCCTCATCGGATACCGGCTGCCTGCGTCTCTGCGTAGTTACTAGGAGCCCTAATGCCGCGTAGAGAACGCCCACATAGGAAGCAGAGTTCCAGACGTCCGCTCATCTGAGCAGTGGCTCCCTTGATTCCGGAAGGCATCTCGGGACTACCTCAGCTCTTCTTTTTATCTGCATTGGCTTACATTTCTGTTTTTAATCACTTATCCTGCAATAAAAGAGATACTGCTCTTAGAGGTGCCTTGTTTCTCCTTCAACTTTCTGCAGAGCTGCTTCTCCTCTCAAGTGCTACCCAATAAAGGAAAAGGAATTGGCAGCACTCCAGGTGGAGTCAAAATCCAGATTTATTGACTGGACATCCAAATATGACAATGGTGACAAGGTTACCTTGTCACCATTGTCATATTTGAATGTCCAGTCAATAAATCTGGATTTTGACTCCACCTGGAGTGCTGCCAATTCCTTTTCCTTTATCAAGTTTTCACGGAGGCGAGCCGGGGCATGCACTGGTGTGAGTCATCAGGCAATTACACCACCTTGAGCAGTGAGTTCTTGTCTCTTCAATTTCAAGTGCTACCCAGGTGTAGGGATCAACATGCTGTCTGCCTAGATCCATGGAAGCGCCCACACATATTTTCTCTTTACATGGTACCAGCAGCAGCCCGATACAATGATCTGTCATGGGCTGTGTCCAGTAGAGCGTGTGCAAGGCATGTTCCAAGGGGGCGTCATGTGACGTCCACCTGGGATGGTCTCACCCAGCCTATTGTCAAACGACAGCTGGGCGGGACCTTCATTCCGGGTGGACATCAAAGCCATCCATTGTTTAGAATTGTCATGTGATCTGCGGTGATTGGTCAGAGCAGTCACATGGTACCGGTAGCAACCTGGTACAGTGATCTGTCATGGGTTGTGCTTGGTAGAGTGCGCGTGAGGCGTGTTCCCGGAGGACGTCATGATGGCCACCTGGGATGAAAGTCCTGCCCAGTTGTCATTTGAGGAGGTACAGGTGAAGTCACCGTCTCCTGGGGAAGCTGGGTGCTTGCAAATCCCATGAGAATGACCCTGTAAAATGGGCTGGAGACAGCAGCAGGGAATAAGGACAATGTATATTTTTTTGTAGAAAGCAATTTTCAATGGTTTTTAAAACTTTTGTATTTGGAGGTGTAGGCTGTGATTAAGAGAACTATTGAAATGAAAGGTACACTTTTTTACCATTTGCCGACCGCTCACTGGCGCTCTACTTCGGCAAAGTGGCTCGTTCCCGTCCAGCGACGTAGACCTACGTCGCTGGACTTCTCCCCTTGTGGGTGGCGCATGCGCGCCGCCAGAGGCTCGCTCCTACTGTATTCAGTCGCAGCGGGAGTCGGGCCAGGGGAGGAGCGGCGTTGATCACCGCTGCTCTTCCCCGATCGGGGAATCGAGTTTGGAGATCCGCCCGCTTGTGTAAACAAAGCGGGCGGATCTCCTAAGTGACAGACAGTGACAGATTGCAGGGTTCAGCATAGCTGAACCTGCGATCTGTCCCTGTGTCACTCAGTCCCCTCCCCACACACGTTAGTAAGCACCAGGCATACATTAACCCCTCCCTCTCCAATAAAATGAACCCCTTCCCTGCCAGTGTCATTTTTACAGTGACAGTGCATATTTATAGCACTGATTACTGTAGTAATGTCACTGGTACCCCCAAAAGTGTCAGAAATGTCAGTCAAGGCTCCGATCTGTCCGTCGCAATGTCGCAGTCCCGAAAAAAAATAAAATAAAATCGCAGATCGCCGCCATTACTTGTTAAAAAAAAAAAAAAAAAAAAAAAAAAAACACACCAAAAATGACAGAAATCTTTCCCTTAGTTAGTAAACGCAATAACTTTTTGCGCAAACCAATCAAAATACGCTTATTGTGATTTTTTTTACCAAACATAGGTAGCAGAAAACAAATTGGCCAAAAATTTAAAAAAAATTAGATTTTTACATTTTTTTTGGGGGGGGAATTTCATAAAAAAATGTGAATAGTTATTTTTTTCAAAATTCACGCTCTTTTTTGTTTATAGCGCAAAGTAAAAATCGCACAGGTGATCAGATACCACCAAAAAAAAGCTCTGTTTGTGGGAAAAAAAGGACGTAAATTTAGTTTGGGTACGGCATCGCACGACCGCGCAATTGTCAGTTAAAGTTGCACAGTGCCGAATCGCAAAAAGTGGCCTGGACGTTAGACAGCAAAATAATCCTCCGGTGGTAAAGTGGTTAAGCAGCACTTCGCTTTAAAAATGGGGGGGGGGGGGGACTGACCCTTTCATTTTCAGGCAAACATGTTAAAACACAGTAAACCGCCACATTAAACCACTCACTCACATCAAGTTTCTCCAATTAACCCGCCACCAAAAGCATTCATTTTTAAATCTCTTGGATTTCTCACCTGGTCTTTAGAGGCATAAAAGGATTTTCAGCTGTCTGTGTCTCCTGAGGCAGAACCACAGGTGTTGGCGACGTCACACCACTTGCAGCAGGAGAGTGGATATACGACAAAGTTGTAATGTGGGAGTTTGTGGTTGTGGTGACCCCGGAAGCTGTAGAGCACTGGATCGGAGAGGGGAAGTTTGAGGATTTAGGGTTTGGGGCAGCTATAAAGGAAGGAGTAGAGAAAGCCAGGGGTTGGTTGCCATGCACATAAGGAGCTCTTACATCAGCAGTTACGACATCAGATGAGAGCTCTGGGATAGCCCTTGCGTGAAGATCTTTGAAGCTGAAGCCTTCGTGTAGAGAAGATTCAGAACTTTGAATTTCTGTAGAGTGGTCAACAAATGGGTTCTTGGGACTTAAAGGGGCTTTATCAGTAGGCGTAAAGGGATTTCCAGGAGATGGTAAACTTTTTAGGTCACTTTGGGCCAACTGGTCAGAGTCTGTTTTCCAAAAGTCTTCATTCTTAAAGTCTACAATGATATCTGCTGACCAAGAGGAATGTTGGCTCAGTAAAGCACTAGGATGACTTTCTTCTACTAATATTTTTTCACTAGACTCAAGTGTATTTGAAATTTCACTTGGTGGTGGGCTAGGAGATTCTATTAAGTGGCTTATTAAATCTTTATTTTTACCATTGTTTGGCTCAGTTCTGCATTCTATAATCTGGTTAATGAGCTTATTGGATTCCAAGGAAACATTGACATTCTGCATGTCCGTTGTTGGCTCTGCCATGCTGGACGGTACTTGTTCCTCCAAGGCAGACCAAAACAAAACATCAGATTGGCTGTGTTTTTTAGACACACTTGTTTCTTCTGTCCTGTTCCCTTTTTGTTTCTTTGGCAAAGACATTGGCTTTTGGAAGATAAAGTCCTCATTATCCTGTTTGTCATCACCCAACGTTGAGAGCAATTCAAATGGACCACGCTTAATTATCTCCAATTTGTTTGAATTTTCTTGAAGACTTGAGGAGTCTAGTGAGACATCGGAAAGGCAAGTCCTGAACTGCTCTGCCGCAGAGGTGTCATTTACGTCTAACAGGTGTTCCCCATTAGCGGCACCCAGCTTTGGAAGTTCATTATTTCCTTCTCCTAAATTAGTCAAAGGGCCCTCAGTGGTGGCTTGGGTGTGCTCAGTTATAGAATCTAACACTGGGCTTCTGATCTCAATTACAGGCCAACAGGCCACTGGAGAGTGTGTGTGTTTGCTATCCCCCATGTTTTGCTCAAGCTCACGTTCCTCTGGGCTCTTTGTTTGTTTTCCACTGGTGTCCTGAAAGCTTGTTTGTTTGCAATTATCTACATCAGACTCAATGGGTTCAAAGGCAGGTGGCGACGTACGCTGTGGGGGCTTGGGTGGTGCCAAGGACCCTATATCTGCACTTATGGCCTGTTCTTTAATTAACTCATTAGCTCTGTTTTCGACTGGTGCCTTTTCATTAGTAACAAGTTCCGGAGAAAGGTCTTCACCTACCCTAACAAAGTTATGTTCTATCAAAGCCTGCTGCCTGGGTTGGATAGCAGCCTTTACCTCGTCAATAATGACGTCAGTACTGTCCCTCAGCTCATGTGCACTTTCAGCTATGGGTTTCATAGTAGAAGAGTAAATTCTAGAAGGGGAGCTGTTTGGACGCACTGAACTTTGAGACGTGTCTTCTGAATTAACCTTGTTTTGTTCTTTAATCAGAATTGGCGAGACCGAAGCTACTTTGTTTTCCGTTTGGCTGGTTCCTACATATTTAAATTTTATTGGACTGGGTTTAGAAATTGGTGCTGCTATGCTAGGATATTGCCTCTGATCTGCAGTCAGATCACTAGTGAATGTTCGAATTAGAGCAGACTGATAGGGGGGAATTAAAACAGACTCACAGGGGGGAATTAGAGTAGACTCACAGGGGGGAATTAGAGCAGACTCATAGGGGGGAATGTATGACGTAGGAACTATAGGAGAGGGGCTTCCTGCAAAAGGGATTTCATCTGTCTTTTTCCGGCCATTTTCTGTACGGTCTGACCAAAAAGGTCCTTCTAAACTTGGCCTATTCAAGTGATTCTCCTCGCCATAATCTTGCCTAATCTCGGGTGCATGGACACCAAAAAATGAAAGTGATGAATTATTTTCAGAGTCGCCAATGAAGTGTTCTTTGGTTTCTGGTGATTTTTGCAGTCGGCTTGAAGCAAATGCATCAAATTGTTCCTCCCATTCCGAAACAGTTTCTGGAGATGCTGAAGAACCATTGACGTCAAAAGTTTCCACCGAGTCTATTCGCTTTTGGTACAAGGATAACGTCTGATCTTCTGCAGGTGGAAAGAAGGCTGGTGGACTGTGTTCCTCCACAAGAGTAGAGCCCCTTTCAGCAGCTTCTGAGGTAGCATTAGGCCCAGAGGGGAAACTAGAGAAAAAGTGAGTAGGTGAAGAAGTATTTAGTAACTGGTCAGAGAGGGAATCCACAAAGAAAGGGTTGTTCTGTAGTGAGCTGAGAAATGGGTTGCTGGCAGAAAGGCTCCCTTGGACACCACTAAGAGAATCTCTACTGATGTTAGTTCTAGGTAATACAAAAGCTGCTACTACAGGGGAAGCTGGGGCAGGAAGGCAAGGGGTGAAGGGGGAAGAAGCAAAGGAGCTGGTTTCTACCAGAGGAGACACATCCAGTCTGTGGAGGAAGACAAAACGATCCTCCATGTTAGTGACAAACATCAACACAGGCTACATAATAAAAAAACGCACACACGCTGCTAGCGCTCTACGTCTTTCAAGGGGTGTGGGGGCTGTGTGACCTGGACCTACTTGGGTGAGGGGACATGTGCATAAAAATAAATGCTACAAACAAAATCATTTTTCAAAACAAAAACATTAAAATCATCAGGAAACCAAAAGCAGTACATATGGCATAGAAAGTGAACACATTGGCATTCTACAAAGCTATAAAAACGTGTTGGGCAGTATCGTCTGGGGTGAGGTGTCTGGGTCAGTTCAAATACTCAGCTAATCGGGGCATCATCCTAGATATGTATAGAAATTAGGTAAAGTAAAAGATTGGGACTTTAAATATACTACTGCTAATATATAGATATATATTTTTTTTCTATTTTTTTAATATATTATATATATATATATATATATATATATATATATATATAATCACAAACAGGTCCACAGAGTACCTCCAACATGTGCAATTTTCCCTGGTTACAAAGTGAAATGGGGCCCTGACACTTCCCACTCTGCAGCAATTTTTTGAGAGGTCTGCAGCCACCCTAGGAGTCTGAACCTCCTATGGTGGCGTTACAAATTTCAACCTGCACATTTACCACCTAAAAGCCCACCTCCCATGTCCTCCCTTCAGAGGTCTTTAGGCTGGTAATATAAGGTGCAGGGTCCTCTTCACTGCCTCCCTGGGGTGGGTGGTTCTAAAGGGCACAATGGTGGCACTGTTCCAAGCAGGGTTGCTGTTAGAAATCACGGGGGCCCCATACAGCCTACCCGACAGGGCTACCCTGGCTAAAAGTGACCGTGGACATAGATTTATCAGTCCCTTTCTCTGCAACCTCTGCTGCACAGATGAATGCATAGGAAGCGCTCTGAGGCTTCTTGCTCATTCACAAACTAAAGCATAGTAAATGCAGTTTACTATGCTTCAGCAATGAATGGAAATAGTGATTGGTACCAACTTCTAACTGTGTTCAATCAGGAAAGGAAGGGGCCAGAAAATTACATATTTACAGGACCCTTCCCCTGCGTTCCATCCTGAAACATCCCCCTGCATGCCTGTAGCAGCTGCCAGCGGGAGAGGAGGGAAGAAATAGAATGGGGGGGGGGCGGCGGACAGCAGATGGAAGTGGCACATGTGCTGGAATCAATTCCCCTGCAGTGCAGCCGGAGGAAAAAGAGAAGGATGAGAAGCTGGCAGCGCTGCAGGGGGAGGCAGAAGTGGATTGGTGTCTGTATGAAGACAGAACAGCCAGCCCTTCAGTCCCTCTTTTGAACTGATGGGGCCTAGACCCAGTACAGGAGGGCTGGCTGTACTGCCTTATCAGTGGCCCTGCTTCCAAGGGGTGGTTGTACGATGCCCTGCCCTTACAGCACGTCTGCAGTCTTCTAGGTTGAAGGATGATGCGCGTCCTTCAACCCAAAGACAAAAGGGCACCTAGTAATGGAAGGTACAGTGCCTTAAATATTTTCCACATTTTGTAATGGTACAACCAAAAACATAAATGTATTTTATTATTTTTTGTGATAGACCAACACAAAAGTGTCACGTAGTGGAAGGAAAATGATTTATGGTTTTTCAATTTTTTACAAATAAATATCTGAAAAGTGTGGCGTGCATTTGTATTCACCCCCCTTTACTCTGATACCCCTTAACTAAAATCTAGTGCAATCAACGGCCTTCAGAAGTCACCCAATTAGTAAATAGAGTCCTCCTGTGTGTAATTTAATTCCAGTATAAATACAGCTGTTCTGTGAAGCCCTCAGGTTTTATTTTTAGAGAACCTTAGTAAAGGCCAAGGAACACACCAGACAGGTCAGGGATGAAGTTGTGGAGAAGTGTGAAGCAGGGATAGACTATAAAAAAAATATCCCAAGCTTTGAACATCTCACGGAGCGCTGTTCAATCCATCATCCGAAAATGGAAAGAGTATGGCACAACTGCAAACCTACCAAGACATGGCCGTCCACCTAAACTGACAGGCCGGGCAAGGAGAGCATTCATCAGAGAAGCAGCCAAGAGGCCCATGGGAACTCTGGAGGAGCTGCAGAGATCCACAGCTCAGGTGGGAGAATCTGTCCACAGGACAACTATTAGTCGTGTTCTCCACAATCTTGCCACTCTTCCATAAAGGCCTGAAGAAAGTCACAAGTTGTCTCCTTTGCAGTTTGCAAGAAGCCATGTAAGGGACACATCAAACATGTGGAAGATGGTGCTCTGTCAGATGAGACCAAAATTGAACTTGCCTAAAAGCAAAGCGCCATGTGTGGCGAACAACTAACTGCACATCATTCTGAACACACCATCACCATGAAACATGGTGGGGGCAGCATCATGTTGTGGGGATGCTTTTCTTCAGCAGGGACAGGGAAGCTGGTCAGAGTTGATGGGAAGATGGATGGAGCCAAATACAGGGCAATCCTAGAAGAAAACCTGTTAAGAATCTGCAAAAAAGAAATGAGACTGGGGCGTAGGTTCTCCTTCCAGCAGGACAACGACCCTAAACATACAGCCAGAGCTACAATGGAATGGTTTACATCAAAGCATATTCATGTGTAAGAATGGCCCAGTCAAAGTCCAGACCTAAATCCAAGTGAGAATCTGTGGCAAGACTTTGCTGTTCACAGACGCTCTCCATCCAATCTGACAGAGCTTGAGCTATTCTGCAAAGAAGAATGGGCAAAAATGTCCCTCTCTAGATGTGCAAAGCTGGTAGAGACATCCCCAAAAAGACTTGCAGCTGTAATTGCAGTGAAAGGGTTCTACAAAGTATTGACTCAGGGTGGTGAATACCAATGCACGCCACACTTTCCACATACGGTATTTGTAAAAAAAATTGAAAACTTATTTATAATTTTCCTTCCACTTCGCAATTATGTACCACTTTGTGTTGGTCTATCACATATGTAGCAGGTTTTCCAGGCATTGGGCCTGATGTGGGTCTGCCATTGTTACTGGTTACCTCTTCAGCCCATGTGAGCTGTGACCCTGGGTGTGAGAACCGAGACATTGACAACTCCGCCATCTTGGTTTTTGTGGTTTTATTGTAATAAAGGGGATGGGAGAAGGGAATGAGTGGGATACTACTTTAGGCTCAACTAAATACAATTCGGGACTTTATCGGGAAAATGTCTGTTAACGCCGCCTTGACGCCAGCCAGCGCTCACTGATGCTTAGAACACACTGTATCTTGACAGAAGTGCTGAATCCTCGACCCTGGGTCCAGAAGACTCAGGACTGTGGAGTATTGGATTACTGACACTGCTGCACTGCAAAGTCACTGACCGCTCTCTCCAGCCTGGCACTGGCTTGAGGTAGCTTGCTGTGAATTACTGCATAGCTGCAACTCTCAACTGGTACTCTGCACATTTCAGGGCCCAAACCGCAGGCACCCCCTTTACACTTTTAGCTCTTCAGGGTCCACTGATTATGTACCCCCTTTGCTACTTCAGGGTCCTCAACCTATGTACCCCCTTTACAGCTAGCTGACACTGGAACCCAGAACCTCCTCCGGAGTGGCCTCCTCTAACACTTCAGGCAGAACCCCAGTGGCAATCCTCAGTACTCACGACCTGTGTAGGCTTTCCTGGGACTGGACCCCTCTCGCTCTCCGCTGGTTCTCGGCACATCGGATCCCCTCAGCTCAACTCAGCACTCTCTGGATTCCCGAGCGACACCCCGAGACATCCACCTTCCTCAGACAGGAGGAGAGACAGCCGTTCTCTCTCTCCTGGGACTCTGCTCCCGCCAAAGACGACGGGTCACGTGCTTCCCCCAAACTTATACCCACTCCCAGAATCTTTTGCAGCCTAATCTGCCTTCTGGGGTAGGTACAAGCTTGAATGTGTCCCCTGATTGGGCTTCCTCCACTGCCCTATGAGAAGCCTCTCACGGGAGCCAGTCGGGAGACTTCCCCCTTCAGCAGGCACACCTGGAAACCATGACACCCTGACCAAAAGAAACATGGCCCTGCTATTAAGCAGACAAGGCCCACTATACATTTATCTAGCACCTACCTGTAGGGTGCTACACATAAAATCCCAATAAAATACATTTACGTTTTTGGTTGTAACATGACAAAATGTGGAAAATTTCAAGTGGTGTGAGTACTTTTTCAAGCACTGTAATTATTGCAAGTGACAACACTGTAGAGCAGGGATTCCCAAACTACGGCCCTGCAGCTGTTGCAGAACTACACATCCCACGAGGCATTGTAAAACTCTGACATTCACAGACATTACTAGGCATGATGGGAATTGTAGTTCCTGAACAACTGCATGGCCGTAGTTTGGGAATCCCTGCTGTAGAGTATGAGAGTCATGCAGTCAAAGCCCCTTTTTTTCTTAATATTTTATTTACCTAAAAATTTTATGGTTCATCTTGGGTCACTTCCAACAAAAAGCACACGCAACTTTTTTTAGTGCCTTATGTAACGCATTCAAAAATGCTTTAACAACCCATGTTACTGTTGGAAGTAGTGCACATCAATGGGCTTTGTAATGCAAAACTGTGGGAACCTCTAGGTAAGATTTTGGCGCCATTAGGCACTATATACAAATTTCTTACCCAGATCTTTTTTTTTTTTTTAACCACTTGCCTTCTGTGCACTTAAACACCCTTCCCATCCAGGCCAATTTTCAGCTTTCAGCGCTGTCACACTTTGAATGACAATTGCGCGGTCATGCTACACTGTACCCATATGAAATTTTTATCATTTTTTTCACACAAATAGAGCTTTCTTTTGGTGGTATTTAATCATCTCTGGGTTTTTTATTTTTTACAAAAAAAAAGAAAAAAGACAGAAAATTTTGAAAAAAAAAAAAAAAAGTTTCTTATTTTCTGCGAGTAAATTTTGAAAATAACTTTTTCTCCCTCACTGATGTGCGCTGATGAGGCGGCACTGATGGGCACTGATGAGGCGGCACTGATGGGCACTGATGAGGTGGCACTTATGGGCACTGATGAGGTGGCACTTATGGGCACTGATGAGGTGGCACTTATGGGCACTGATGAGGTGGCACTTATGGGCACTGATGAGGTGGCACTTATGGGCACTGATGAGGTGGCACTTATGGGCACTGATGAGGAGGTACTGATAGGCGGCACTGATAGGCGGCACTGATAGGCGGCACTGATAGGCGGCACTGATAGGCGGCACTGCTGGGCACTGAGAGGTGGCACTGCTGGGCACTGAGAGGTGGCACTGATGGACACTAACGGGTGGCACTGATGGACACTGACGGGTGGCACTGATGGGCAGCACCATCAGTGCCCACACTCAGTGCCCATAGTGCTGCCAGTCAGTGCTCATCAGTGCCTAGATGAGCAGGCACTGACTGGCAGCACTATGGGCACTGATTGTGGGCATTGATGGGGGCACTGTGGGCACTGATGGGGGGGCAATGTGTGTGTTTTTTTTACCTTCAGTAATCAGGGCACTGGTGATCAGTGCCCTGATTACATGTCTCTGTGTCCCCAGCGGCTGTCGGCTCCCCCTCCTTCCTCACACTGCAGTCTCTGTGTGAGGAAGGAGCGCCGGCGATGAGAGATGATCTCATATGTTTACATATGAGATCATCTCTCATTGGACGGCTTGATCACGTGGTGAATGGCCACTGAGATTGGCCATTCACCACGATCTGTGATCGGCCGTGTCCAAGGGACACGGCCGACACAGATTCTCCCCGCTGCGCGCTCGCAGGAGCGGGCGGGGGGTGTGTCACTGGAGGCCGTTTAAAAACGGCCTCCCGAAAATTCGAGTCCGCGCTGCAGCCGTATATAGGCTGTAGCGCGGATGTGAGGAGGTTAAATCCGTTACAAACAGTGAAAAATAGATCTGGGTTAACATTATGATTCAGCTGGATATCATTACAGTTTAGCAGCCTCAAGAGAACACCAGCTAAAAACCAGAGGAAGCAGAATTCAGCCATTACGACACATCCTATGAAAGATTTATGTAACGATTGTGTAAAATCAGCGTGGTGACATTTGCTCAGAGACAACGGCGAGGTAATCATCTAGAAAATAGGATTTCGTACTTGGACTTAAACCATCAAGCTGATTTTAAAGGAATCTAACCCACCTTTTCAAAGGATTTTATTTTGGTCATTTAACCTCCTTGGCAGTATTCCCGAGTGTGGCTCGGGGGTTCATTTTCAGTACCAAAAGCGGTAACCCCGAGTCACACCCGGGATTACCCCAGAATGTTACTCACCTTCCCTGTGATCCCCCTCCAGTCTCCCTGCTGTCCTTCCCGCCGTCCTTACAGTATCTCCCCGCTCTGTGCACGGCCGATTGCCGGCACTTGCCTTCCGGTTCCTTTCCCTGCGAGCGTTGTGTTGTTCTGATGTCTCTTTCTGGCACATCGCTCCGTTGAAAATTCTGAAGAATCATTTGATATTCTTCCCAAATTCCACAAGCGATGCGCCAGAAAGAGACATCAGAGTCGTCGCTGTCCTCACTTTCCGCACCGGATGAAGAATTTTCCCACCAATCGCTATCGCTCAGTTCGTCAAGTAACTCCGTTTCGCTGTCTTCCAGTTCGTCTAAAAGCGCTTTTGCAGAAAAAGAACGCTTTTTGGACGCCATGGTCGTTCATTTTCCAGGCACAAAGCACTGGAAAAGCACAGGCAGGGCACTGGAAAGGTCACCAGGTGAAATCCTGTGGTGAAATGGGATGATACAGTGTAATCCTTTAGGATCACAGCTTTGTATCATCTCATTTGGTGTATTTACATTTTTTTAAATTTGCCGCCGGTTCCACCCCCTGCGTCGCAACGCTCACAGGGAAGGGAACCAGAAGACCGGTGCCGGCATCGGCTGAGCACAGAGCGGGAGGACAGCGGGAGGACGGTGGGGAATCGCAGAGGAAGGGGAGTTTTCAAATTAAAACAGATTTCCATGCAAAACAATGTACCGCTTTTTGCACAGAAATCCTGACATAATCAGACCACCAGGGAGGTTAAAGTGTGAATATTAAATGACCCCAGCCACGAGGTATGCAGATTTCTACATTCTTGTTCTGGGTCAGGGACTCCCAACAGCATGCAAACAGGCAACAAGCATCATCAGAAGCCTCCATATTTCTCAGGAGAGGAACCTTCCATGACGGTTTCTTTGCAGATCATGCAGGGCTTTCTAATGAGAAAGTCCAGCACTGGACTCCTTTTCTACTATGAACTACAAAAAAAAAAAAAAAAAACACTGGTCCAAATCTTCTAGTTATTCTGCAAGATGAGGGGGGTACATCTCTCTTTGGATAGGTTCAGCTGTGTCTGCATTGCTGACTATATCAGATAGCAGGACATACAATTATACAGGCCATTCACAGCATAGTACAATCCTACAACTGCAGCCTCTTGTTCGGGTAGCTGCCACATCAGGGCTCTCTACTGGTGTCAAGCAACGTAAATCTACACAGCAAGCAAGGTTTTATGCAGATCTGGGCAGTTACACGTTGTGTGTGGGAGACTAGGGTTAATTTACTAAAACCGGAGAGGGCAAAATCTGGTGCAGCTGTGCACAGTAGCCAATCAGCATTCACCTGCAGCTTGTTCAATTAAGCTTTGGCAAAAGAAAAAAAAAAAAAAAAAAACCTGGAAGCTACATAGTTGCATAGCAGTTGAGGTTGAATAAAGACAAAAGTCAGGGGCTGACTGGCAACTTTCAGCCCAGGGGGCAAGTACAAACCAGAGACCCATGGTAAAGTAGCTCAGCCCCCCTCCCACTCTCCTCTTCCCGTCCTCCTCCTGACCCCCATTCCAGGCTGAAGCCCTGTTCCAATCTGGGTTCCCAACCTGGCCAGCAGGGACGGTTGGGGGGAGCTGGGACAGCTCGGTTGGGGCTGCCTGGGGGAGGAGAGTCTCCAGTTGGGCATAGAACCGGCCTCTGCTCAGACACAGCTTACACCATCCATCCTGGGGGGGGGGGGGGGGGGGTGACCTGCGCTCTGTCCTTGTCTTTATCCCGCACTCAGTAGGTCAGCTTTGGGGACTACTTACTTCTCTTCCCCCAGGAATCCTTTAAGCATGTCTGTGGCAGAAGCGGTGCAGCCTTTTTATGGAGCATCAGAGTGGCCCAGGGTGTAATTGCCCCCCTGCCCCAGTCCTCCCCTGACAACAGTCCTTCCAGTTCAACCTGCACAGGTGTGTGTCAGTGACTTGATCCATTTCCTATAACCCTGAATGTTGTGATCTGTGAGATGCACGTCCAAGATTATTTTAAAAGTAGCCATACTCCCCGCTGTTACCACCAATTGTGAAAGAGGTCCACATTCTCACCACCCTTACAGTGAAAAGCCCCTTACGCAGCTTAACCACTTCCTGCCCGCCCTATAGGCAATTGACGGCGGGAATGTGGTTGTATTATCCTGACCGGACGTCATATGACGGCGGCAGGATAATAGAGCTCTGGGCGCCCCCCGGGGGAGCACAGAGCGGCGATCGGTGATGCGAGGTGTCAGCCTGACACCCTGCATCTCCGATCTCGGTAAAGAGCCTACTGACGTAGCTCTTTACCATGTGATCAGCCGTGTCCAATCACTGCTGGTCACATAGTAAACAGGAACAGCCGTTGATCGGCTTTCCTTAGTTCGTGCCTGACAGGCATGAGTAAAGGAGCGCTGATCGGCGGCTCCCCTGACAGGGGGGCGGCACTGGTAATCAGATCATTGATCACCAGTGCAGACCCTCGGGGGGGGGGGGGGATGCCACTAGAACCACCAGGGATGTCCACTATGACCCCAGGGATGCCCACTATGACCCCAGGGATGCCCACTATGGCCACCAGGGATGGCAATCAGGGCTCAGGGAGCCCCCCATTGCCCTCCCCATCAGTGCTGCCCGCCAGTACCCCCCCTATCAGTGCTGCCACAAGTGCCCATCATTGCCATCTTTTAGTGTCGCCCACCAGTGCCCATTATTGCCCAGCAGTGCCGCCTATCAGTGCCCAGCAGTGCCGCCTATCAGTGCCCAGCAGTGCCACCTATCAGTGCCCAGCAATGCCACCTATCAGTGCCCATCAGTGCCACCTATCAGTGCCCATTAGTGCCCGTCAGTGCCACCTATCAGTGCCCGGCAGTGCCGCCCATCAGTGCCCAGCAGTGCCCATCAGTGCCGCCAATCAGTGCCCAGCAGTGCCACCTATCAGTGCCCAGCAGTGCCACCTATCAGTGCCCAGCAGTGCCACCTATCAGTGCCACCTATCAGTGCCCAGCAGTGCCACCTATCAGTGCCCAGCAGTGCCACCTATCAGTGCCCAGCAGTGCCGCCTATCAGTGCCACCCCATCAGGGCCTGTCAGTGCAGTCTCCTCAGTGTTCATCAGTGCAGGAAAAAACGTATTTATTTACAAAATTGTATAACAAACAAAAAAACTTCTTTTTTTTCAAACTTTTCGGTCTTTTTTTATTTGTTTAGCAAAAAGGAAAAAAGAGGTGATCAAATACCACCAAAAGAAAGCTCTATTTGTGGGGGGAAAATTACATAAATTTGGTGTAGGTATAGTGTTGCATGACCGCGCAATTGTCATTCAAAATGCAACAGCGCTAAAAAGGGGAAAATTGGCCTGGGCAGGAAGGGAGGAAAGTGCCCGGTATTGAAGTGGTTAAGGTTAAACCGCCTCTCCTCTAATCTTTTTTTTGTGTGGCCATGTGTCCTTTTACACTCCTTGAGACTAAATCTTTTTTTCCTATGCTGAGATCACCATTGAGGTATTTGTAAATCGCCATCTTGTTCCCTCTCATTAGTTTAGTTGCCCTTCTTTGGACTCTCCAGTTCTAGCACATCCCTTCTGTGGGTTGGCGACCAGAACTGGACAGGATACTCTAGATGTAGGCAGACCAGGGTTTTCATAAAGTGGTAGGTTTATAGCTTTATCTCTGGAATAGATCCTCTTCATTGTGCATGCAAATATTCTGCCGGCTTTGGCAGCTGCAGCTTGATATTGCATTATATTGCTTAGTCTATCTTCTACTAGAACCCCCCCTAGAACCTGATCTTTCGACATCCTGGATTCCCCCAGAGGTTCCCTGTAGAGCATAATTTGCGTTGGTTTTTTGTGCAGAGCTGCACCAGATTTTGCACCCTCCAGTTTTAGTAAATCAACCCCAATGTTGCATTTACTTCTCTTCCGTGTACAGGGATACTGCTTGTTAAAGGATATACACTAGTGCAGTTACATAGTTGGGTTATATAAGCTGGCAGTTAGGAGAATGAGGAAGTGATAGGTCAGTAGGCTAATACACAGCAGAACATTTCCACATATCCTGTGTATGTCCCGAACTCCACAGATGAACACAGAGACGCAACTGAATGTGACCTACAAAAGGTTTCTTCTGCATTACGAAACCGAATGGAAACAAAAATCTTCTCTGTTGCTGTTCGGCCTTTAACACTAAGACGCAAAGCTAACCATAGGGAACTGCTATTCGAAGTCTGGAAGATGCCACTGCAGACTTATTTTTCAAAGGTTCAACATTGTGGCTGTCTGCCTTATCCTTGCTTCACTAGGTAGGTCATAGGGTTTATGGTTTGTGGACACCTGACCATCACACCCATCAGAGCTTGTTGGGACATCTCATTCAAAAACTATGGACATTAATATATAGAGCTGGTTCCTTCTTTGTGGCTACCCGATCCAAAAACATGGTCATTATTATGGCATTGGTCCCTCATTTGCATCTTTAACAGCCCCTGTTATTTTGAGGTGGCTTTCCACCTGATTGTGGAGTGATTGTGGTGCCCATTCAGCCAGAACAACAGTTGTGAGGTCAGGTACCAATGTTAAGATGAGAGACCTGGATCACAATATTTCCAATATCATCCCATTAGGGTTGAGGCCAGGGCTCTATACAGACTACTCAAGTTCTTCCACAACAACCCCATCAAACCTTGTCTTTAGGCAACTGCATTTGTATGCAGGAAGGCATTCATGCTAGAACAAAAAATGGCCTTCTCCAAAACGGTCGTCAAGTTTAAAGGGCAAAAATGTCTAAAATGTCTTTGTATGTTGTAGTATAAAACCGTATCCTTCCCTGGAAAAGCTTTAACCCAATAATGTGGAGTATGCCCACATACTCTACAATGGCCATACAGCATAAGTCACTGAGCTGTAATACAGCATGGACATACACTAGATTACCAAAAGTATTGGGACGCCTGGCCTTACACGCACATGAACTTTAATGGCCTCCCAGTCTTAAGGGCCATACACACTATAAGATTTTCTGAAGACTTTGTCCTTCAGATGTACCTTTTCTATGTAGTGCAAGGGCCTGCCAGATTGCATACAAATTGAAGGTGTTTAGGTTTGACCTCATATTATATGGTTTTGGTAAGTCTAAAGGAAAAAAAGTCTTCAGAAAATCTTAGTGTGTATGGCCCATAAGTCTGTAGGGTTCAATATTGAGTTGGACCACTCTTCGCAGCTCTTCTGGGAAGTCATGCTGGAACAGAAAGGGGCCATCTCCAAACTGTTCCCACAAAGTTGGGAGCATGAAAAGTGTCCAAAATGGACTTGGTATGCTGATGCCTTAAGAGTTCCCTTCACTGGAACAAAGGGACCAAGCCAAACCCCCTAAAAAACAAACCTACACCATAATCCCCCCCTCCACCAAATGATTTGAACCAGTGCACAAAGCAAAGTCCATAAAGACATGGAGGAGTGAGCTTGGGGTAGAGGAACTTGACTGGCATGCACAGAATCCTGACCTCAACCCTATAGAACACCTTTGGGATGAATTAAAGTGGAGACTGCGAGCCAAGCACTCTCGTTTACTTCAGTGCCTGACCTCACAAATGTGCTTCTGGAAGAATGGTCAAACATTCCCATAGACACACTCCTAAACCTTGTGGACAGCCTTCCCAGAAAAATTGAAGCGGTTATAGCTGCAAAGGGTGGGCCAACTCAATATTGAACCCTACGGACTAAGACTGGGATGTCATTAAAGTTCATGTGCGTGTAAAGGCAGGCGTCCCAATACTTTTGGTAATTTAGTATATATCTGGTTCTGAGAAATGCTCTGCACATGCTGGTTCCAGGGCAAGATCTTACCAAAAAGTAAAGGATAATAGTGACAAACCAGGATCTTGCACTTGGAAAATAAGTCACCAGTGACTAACCCAGGGTTTCTTAAAGCGGAGTTCCACCCTGGTTAAACATTTTTTAATAAAAATACCCCCGGGACAGTCAGGGCTAGCACATTCCACAATGGCTAGCCTCTGATCTGTCCCGGGTTGCACTTACCTTTTGGGAGAAATACTTATCTTGAAAAGGTCTTGTCCAGCGCTGCCATCTCAGGTGTGGGCAGCTTGAAGCCAGCGCGATCCTCTTCTGCGTCCTCTTCCGTCCTCTTCCTTCTTCGGTCCCACGATGCACTGCACCGGCCCCGACGTCACTTCTGGTGCACGCGCGTCATCCCTCCACAGCTTCTGGGCATGCCCAGAAGCTGTTTAGAAGGGAATGACGCGCGCGCCCCGGAACTGACGTCGGGGCCGGTGCAGGCGAAATGATTCCTGGGAGCGATGACGTTCAGCTCCCAGGAATCATTGCAAAAGCCAGGAAGTTACGAATCACCGTGGCCGCCGAGGGGAGGAAGAAGGAAGTAAGGTAAGTATATTTTCTCTACAAGGTAAGTAAAAAAAAAAAATTGCGATTATCCATTTGTTTTTCAGGTGACCCGGAGCGAGAAGATGGAGGTAAGTATCAATTTAGGGTGGAACTCCGCTTTAACCAGGGTTCCATGGAACCTTATGGTTCCTCCAGAGGTTGTTCTTTGAGCAAAGAGAAATTTCTGTCTCCCAGATAAGTTCCCACTGACACCATTGATCTTGTTAGCTATCTGTAAGAGTAATTCTTCCCAATGACCACAAGTGTGAGAAGCATCCTTCCCACGGATGTATCACGAGTTTCAGATTTAATCATTTTTAGCAGGGGTTCTCTGAGACTGGAAAGTTATTTCAGGGGTTCCTCTGTGTTAAAAAGGTTGAGAAAGGCTGGTCTAACCTGACAGGTTCCCTTTAAAAAGGAAATGCTAAGAAAAAAAAAAAAGTGAAGGAGGTTTAAATTTTAAAGGTTTCCAGTCCAAAGCTGGCTATACATTATACAATTTTACTTTAGATTTACCAAAAACCAAATAAGAGGTCAAACCCAAACCCTTTAAATTTCTATGCAATCAGGCAGGCCCTTGCACTGCATAGTTGAAGGTAAATCTAAAATGAAATTGAATAAGAAAATTGGATAATGTACTTTAGGTTATGCCATAAGGACCTATAGCAGGAAAAAAGGGCACCTCCAAATAGATATACACCATATTACCAAAAGTATTGGGACACCTGCCTTTACATGAACTTTAATGGCATCACAGTCTTAGTTTGTAAACTCAAGTTCCTCCATTCAAAATTCACTCATCCATGTCTTTATGGACCTTGCTTTGTGCACTGGTCCAAATCATTTGATGGAGGGGGGATTATGGTGTGGGGTTCTTTTTCAGGGGTTGGGCTTGGCTCCTTAGTTCCATTGAAGGGAACTCTGAAGGCGTCATGATACCAAGACATTTTGGACAATTTCATGCTCCCAACTTTGTCCCCCTTCCTGTTCCAACATGACTGCGCACCAGTACACAAAGCAAGGTCCATAAAGACATGGATAAGCAAGTTTGGGGTGGAGGAACTTGCCTGGCCTGCACAGAGTCGTAACCTCAACCTGATAGAACACCTTTGGGATGAATTCAACATCAGTACCTGACCTCACAAATGCGCTTCTGGAAGAATGGTCAAACATTCCCATAGATGCACTCCTAAACCTTGGGGACAGCCTTCCTAGAAAGAGCTGAAGCTAATATAGCTAAAAAGGGTAGGCCAACTCAATATTGAAACCTATGGACTGAGACGCCATTAAAGTTCATGTGCGTGTAAAGGCAGGCGTCCCAATACTTTTGGTAATATAGTGTAGGCAGAGGCTAATAGTTTGATAAGAAATAATGCACTTATGATCTTCTACACACTGCATAGTACAGGAAAGGTGACAACACTTCTCAGAAACTGTAGTTGTGCAGATTATGCCACCGCTCCACCTCCCCTTTTGGATTTGCTAAAAACACCACAGGGGTGATGCCCTTCCCAAGCACCGGTCATTCTGTAAGTCCTCATAAGCAGCCAAATCCAGGTACATCCCGATTTCAGTTTTCAGCTGTTGCATGGTAACCAATATTTTTGGTAATACTGGTTTACCTGAAAGTGTGCAACAGGCCAAAGATTTTTTTTGTAGTACAGTGACAGTGCATATTTTTAGCACTGATCACTGTATTCGTCCCCAAAAAGTGTCAGTTAGTGTTAGAATGTCCGCCATAATAATTGCAGTCCTGCTATAAATCACTGATCACCTCCATTACTAGTAAAAAAAATAAATAAATATTCCATAGTTTGTAGGCGCTATAACTTTTTCCTAAACCAATCAATATATGTAAATTGGGATTTATTTTAACAAATATATGTAGCACAATTTATATTAGTCTAAGTTTGTAAAGAAATGTGATGTTTTGAATTTAATTTTTTTTATATTGGATAGATTTAAAAAAACAGAAAGTAAATGCTTTTTTTCAAAAATACATTTTTAGCACATGAAAGAGGGAACCCCCTTCCCAAAAAAAAAAAAAAAAAAAAAAAAAAACCCAACCCCCCCCCCCCCGAAAAAAAAAACAAAAAAAACAAAAAAAAAACAAACAACCACAATGGTGATCCAATACCACTGAAATTTTATTTGGGAACAGTGTTGCACGACCGCGGAATTGTCAGTTAAAATACCGCAGTGCCGTATAGCAAAAAAATGGCCTGGTCATGAAGGAGGGTAAATTTTTCAAAGTGGTTAAAGTATAACTAAAAGGCAAAACTTTTCTTTTTTTTTAGTTTTGGATAGATTGGAGAGGGATTTGGAGCCCTGTCCGTTTTTATTGCTCTCTGTGCCCACCGTTAGGGAGATTCACCCTCTCTGTTTTCTGGTTTACGGCTATAAGTGAAAATGAAGGTAAATGAAGCCTTCCAATGGGGACACCAATTCTGGTGACCTGGGCATCCGAGGAATCTACACTCCCTTCCTGTTTAGCTATGGGATAGGAAGTCAAGAGAAACCTCTGCAATGGAACACAGATGGTGAAAAAAAAAAAAAAAAAATAGAAATATCGGGTTATAGCCCACCCTTGCTCTATCCAGAGAAAAAAAAAAAAAAAAAAGTTTTTAGTTCTTAAACTCCATTTAAGTTTTTTTTTTTTGGTTGCTTTTCCCTATTGGAAATTTTTTTTCCCCAATTCTTCTCCCAACTGGATGATTTTCCCTCTCATTCTGTTTCAGTGATAACTGTAAATTAAATGTCTGATCACTTCCTATACCAATGACAAATCACCAGGATAAATAAAGAGGATGACAGGCACAGGGGGGACACAGACTGCATTAAAAACCTGACTGGGGTATAACCCTTTCTCTTTATTCAAATAAAAAAAAAAAAAAAAAAAAAAAAGGAAAAAAAAAGGGTTGTGTTTTAACCATTCAATATTGGGCACTTTCACCCCCTTCTTGCCCAGGCCAATTTCCAGATTTCAGCGCTGCCACACTTTCAATGACATTCACACGGTCATGCTACACTGTACCTATATCAAATTTTTTTTATAAATTTTGTTCACACAAATCGTGCTCTCTTTTGGACTGACTGTATTGGCTCAAGATGGCGTTCCCGAGGGCGATCACTGCTGACAGCCTCCCCGTGATAGCTTTCTGATGTTCTGCCTTTATACTAGCCAAATGTGAGTTGCCAACTAATTGATTTAATAAATTCTTCCTAATGTCTGCACTTAGAGGAGGCTCCCCATCTTTTCCTCTTTAGAGCTAATGTGATGCAGGATGTCTAGGCTTTAGGCAACATCCGATTTCGTTTGGTGAGATAAACTTTCTACTCAAAATGTGATTTGGTTGTGCCAACATGTGCAGTTGGAACATAAGTTTAAATTTTAGCAGCTGCTCCATTATATAATCGAATTAGAAGAAAGTTTCCTTTTGGATTGCATAGGGCAGGTAAGGCTTAGACCCTCTAAAAAGGTGTTTTTTTTTTTTTGTTTCTTTTTTTTGGGGGGGGGGGGGGGGCATTCTTTATGTCATTTTCGGTCTTGTTGACCATGAGAGAGGAAGTTGGGGAAATCTCTCCACTAGAGATCAAGACAACATTTAAAACCCAAGAGGTTCCAATCGGTCCTAAATCTACCAAAGAAAAAAAAAAAAAAAAAGATGAAGTGAAGGACAGGTTCAAAAACAAAGCAACTCTACGAACCTTGGTTTTTGTGGCGTATCCTTTGCATCTTTGGAACCAAACCAACTGCCAACTTTGCTTCTATCCTCAGAGCTGGAAGGCACACGTGGTCTGGGGTCTTCAATGGTCAAATTAACCCCTTCGTTCTTTCCAGATCCAAGCTGGAGGCCATCCTTGGCCTTCTCTTCTTTGGCCTTAACCTCTGAGACCTTTTTCTTGGACAGGTCCTCGGAAAACACCATGGGTGATGTGACTTGCACAGGCTTGGTCTCCGCTCTGGCCTGGTCAGTTTTTGGCTTCGGAGTCATTTTTAAGGAGATCTTCTCCTCTTCTGTAGACAACACTGGAGGGATGGCTGACTTGGGCTCTGGTTTCTCTCCAGTGTGGGTCTGCCTCATCAGGACATCAGGAACCACGGCCTCCTCTGATTTCTTTAGAATATTCTGAAAAGATTTGGAGGCTTGTGAGGATTTTTCCAGAGAAGGAGACCTTGGGGGAGGCACTTCTGTGTAGACATGACTTCCATTGATGCACACTGAAGATTTGGAAATGGGGCTGCTCTTTGGTTTGAGGTTCTGCACAGCCTTTGGTTCGGGGAACGTATTCACCTGACTGACTTCATCGCTGAAGGCCCTCTTGTGGGTCAGTCTAGGAGATGCTTCATGGTCCATAACTACAAAAGATGGGAACACAACACACCAGGCAAAATTAAAAAGGAGTAGAAGGTATTATCCTGAATAGTGTAACCTGCTTTTGGAAAAATATGTTCTCTAGGCCCTGCACATAAATAGTTACAACATTTAATATGGGGCTCAACACTGGATTCACAGACAGTGTTGGGGTAGTTACTCAAAAAATGTAACTAGTTACTTCTGTAAATTGTAATGAGATTACTTTACTAGTTATTGCATTTGAAAAGTAACTTCACTACTTATTACTTTACTCTCCTCTTTCTTAATTGACCGTGTAGAAGAAGATACATGACACTCTTTCTGCATAGAGTTTATTGTATAAACACAGGCTTTGGGAAACATGAGAACAAAACCTGAAAAAACAGAATAAAACATAAAGTGCAACAAAAAGTCATAAACTTCATCCCTCTCTATTCTTCCAAATAACGATTGTATCGCACGGCTTGGGTAACGCAGGAAAGCGCGTTCCTATAGCCTAGTAAAGTAGTGTAGTTACTTCCTATAGCCTAGTAAAGTAGTGTAGTTACCAATATTAGTATTGTAACTAGTTACATTACTTCGTTACCAAAAAAAGTAATTTAGTTACTGTAATTAGTTACTTTGTAACTAGTTACCCCCAACACTGTTCACAGACCAATATGCTTAAGGTGATTATAGCCGTATTAAAGCACTTGCAACAGGAACAAATTGTGTACTGCCTGCAATTTATTTTTTCCTTTTATGTGCACTAACATCAAAACTTTCAGGACAAGCTTTCGGGGCGTTTCCCCTTTCTGTAATGGTCCAAGCAGTACTCGACCTTGAAGAGGGTACACCCCGACAGCTAGTCCTGAAAGTTTAGATGTTAGAAAACTCACAGTAGTCTGTTAAGTACTGTCCGTAATAAAAAATAAATAAATAAAAAAAATAAATTAAAAAAAAAAAAAAAAAACACATAAAAAAAAATAAAATTCCACTTAACACAGCTGGGGAGATTTACCTTCAAGGCTACCTCATTATAATTCAAACATCTTGGCGTGAAACCATCTTAACAGGTAGGGATAGTAAGATGGGAGGATGGAAATAAGTTAATTGTGAAAGAGGGGCAAGAGGTATATTAATCAGCTTATCAAAAAAGTACGCCCTGTCCACCTATCTCCCCCTCCCACCCATTTGCGGTTTAAAAGACAATGCCATGCTTTAACTTTTTGTCATGCTAAAAAAAAAAAAAAAAAAAAAAAAACTTGAGTAGTCACTTTAATATTTACACTTGCCATGGGATATCACATGAGATGTTGAGTCACGTGACACATTTAAGCCAATATATATCTCACGTGAGATGAAAAAGGGCAATTCATTACAGCTTTACATTGTACTTGCATACTTATTTTTAATACGTATGTATTATTACATACCGTATTTTCCGGGGTATAAGACGACTGGGCATATAAGACGACCCCCCCTAATTTTCAAGTTAAAACATAGGTTTTGGGCTATACTCGCCGTATAAGACTACCCCCCTTCCGAAGCAAGGCAACACCATTGAAAAACATCAGATTTCTCATAGATCTCCAAGGTACCCCAAGTACTGAATACATGTAATCTCTCATAATATCTCCAAGGTACCCTAAGTATTGCCAGTAGATGTAATCTCAAGATGCTGGCTGTGCGGGAATCCTGTACCGGTATACCGTATGTACCGTAGCTTCGGCTACATACAGTATACCGCGCTTAGCCAATCAAAGTGAGCGATGTATTATATTATTGAATGCAAAGCCTGCTCGGATTGGCAGAGTCAGAGAGGCGGGCTGATGTTACTCCGCCAATCCGAGCAGGCTTTGCATTCAATAATAGAATACATCGCTCTCCCTGATTGGCTCAGCGCGATACACTGGATGTAGCCGAAGCTACGGTACATACGGTATACTGGTACAGGATTCCCACACAGCCAGCGTCTTGAGAGATTACATCTACCGGTAATACTTATACTTAGGGTACCTTGGAGATATTATACTCGGCGTATAAGACCCCCCATTTTTGGGGGATTTTTTTGAGGTTCAAAAGTAGTCTTATACGCCAGAAAATACAGTACTTGCAATATTTATTGTGCATTTTTTTTTTTTTTTTTGTGAATTGCCGTTCATGCATTACATACTCCAGGAGATACTTTAACACAGACAATCATACGGTATTTAACGCTTAGGCAATTGACCCCAAAAATCACCAAAATGGAAAACAAAAAAAAATTAAAAAATTACAAACTACGATTACCTTGTTCTTTAAAAAGCGTCAAAGCATAAAAATGGTAAAAACGGCTCTGTTCCATAAAGTAGTACATGTATGAGAGCTGAAGTGGTTAAAGCGTTTGAATTAACAAGGGAAAAGGCGTATCATTGTCGTATTTGAGAAATCATGAGTATTAAATGTGGCTGAAATGAGAATTGTGGGGGGTTGGTAATAATAGGATTGTATAGGAGGGCATCACAAGCCTCTTCTATAAAAGAGATCAGTTTGTATATTGTAGCTTTATGGGCATCCACCACGTACCCTTCTTTCCAACCATAACCAAGGTGGAGGATCTGCTGCCTCTACCGTACTGCATGCCGCTTTCATGGAGGTCTATGCCTTGCTCATGCTCTGATCACATGTTCCACCAGGAATAGGTTATGCAGATGTAACAGAACTGCCACTAATTATAGTAAAAAAAAAACTTTTCTTGGAGGATAGGAAGAATAAAGAACAAAAAGAAAAAAAAAAAAAAAACACCCTTAGATATTTGAAAGTTGGGCACAATTAATTCTTATCAGTATGAGAGAATGGGACTGCGCTAATTGGCTATTCACAGCGCTCCTGTACAGTTCCACCGATCACAATGCTCTTTACAAGCTGTAGCAAAGCAGTGTAAGATGAGCATGATTAAAGTACAAGACTTCTGTATAAGCTGCTGACCAACAGAGGGCAGCAGAGAGACAAAACTGTACCTGCTCATATGGAAAACGAAGAGCTGGGAAGCCTTAGTCATTTACAGCCAACATGGGTAGGACTTCACTTCATTTGTGGCCCTTTTTATGGATGCGGTAAGAAATAAAACAAAAAAAAAACAAAAAAAAAAAAACAAAAACACACACCAACATTTCTTTCCCATCCCTCATAGTTACATAGTAGGTGAGGTTGAATAAAGACAATAGTCCATCCAGTTCAACCTGTATAGGTGTGTGTGGCTGTAATCATCTCTCATACCCCTGAATGTTCTGATCCTTGAGATGCACGTCCAATAGTCTTTTGAAAGCCACCATACTACCCGCAGAAACCACCTCTTGTGGTAGAGAATTCCACAATCTTGTAGCCCTAACAGTAAAAAACCCCCCACGTTGCCTGAGGTTAAAACGCTTCTCCTCTAATCGCATTGTATGCCCCCGAGTCCTCATGCAATCCCTTCGACTAAACAGCTTTTTTTCTAAGCTGAGATCCCCATTGAGATATTTAAAAATTGCTATCATGTCCCCTCTCAGGCGTCTCTTCTCCAGGGAGAATAAATCAAGCGATTGCAGACGCTCTTCATAATCAAGGTCCTCCAATACCCTAATTAGTTTAGTTGCCCTTCTCTGGACTCTCTCCAGCTCCAACACATCCCTCCTGAGGACTGGCGACCAGAACTGGACAGAATACTCCAGATGCGGTCGGACCAGAGTTTTATAAAGTGGAAGGATTATAGTCTTATCTCTGGAATACATCCCTTTCTTTATGCATGCTAATATTCTGCTAGCTTTGGCAGCTGCCGCTTGACATTGCATGCTGTTGCCTAGTCTATCATCAACCAAGACTCCCAGATCTTTCTCCATTTTTGATTCCCCCAAGGGTTCCCCTCCTAATGTGTATTGTGCTTTAATGTTTCTAGTCCCCAAGTGCAAAACCTTACACTTCTCTACGTTAAACCTCATTTGCCAAGTCGTTGCCCACTCCGTTATTTTGTCCAGGTCATTCTGTAGGATATCTGCTTCATGCTGTGCAGTTATTGCCCTGCCCAATTTCGTGTCATCTGCAAAAACTGCTATTGAACTACTGATTCCGTCCTCAATGCTGTTTATTAATAAATTGAACAAGGTTGGTCCCAGGACTGAGCCCTGGGGCACCCCGCTTACCACCTCAGACCAGTCTGAGTATGCGCTGTTTATTACCACCCTTTGGACACGTCCTTTTAGCCAGTTTCGTATCCAAGAGCAAACCCTGCTGTCGATACCTGCAGACCTTATTTTATAAATTAAGCGCTTATGGGGAACTGTATCAAACGCCTTAGCGAAATCCAGGTACACCACATCCACTGGTCTGCCCCTATCTAGCTCACAGCTCACCTCCTCGTAGAATGTTAAGAGATTGGTTTGACAAGAACGCCCATTTGTAAACCTGTGCTGAATACTGCTGATGATGTTGTCTTTAGCAAACTCTACGATATAGTCCCTTATCATCCCCTCCAGAAGTTTACATACTATCAATGTCAAACTGATGGGCCTATAATTTCCCGGTATATGCCTCTGACCCTTTTTGAATATCGGAATCACGTTAGCTTTCCTCCAATCTCCTGATACATCTCCTGTCCTAATACTCAGGGCTGCTGATAGGGGGGGACCACCAGCCCTCTTGTAGGGGGCCCGAGCACACAGGGGGGCCCACTCAGAGAGGGGGATTAGTGATGGACAACAAATACAGAAATCTTCCTCCAGCACCTGAATCTGATCTGTCCCTCTCCCTGCTATCAGCTTTTATCTATTGAGAAAGAGACAGTCGTCCCTCACTAATCCCCCTCCCTTGTGTGGGCCCCCTCCCAGCACTTATCTCTGCTCAGGAGTTTATTTGTAAATTGTAACTTTTTTTCTCTTCTCTGTCTCTCTGATCACTGAGCTCCAACTACCCAGCCTGTATATTTTTCTCATCTCATCTTCTTTTATTTAACATAGTTTTTTTTTTTTTAGATTTAGCAGGAATTATGTGAGTCATGTTATATTTGTGTCTGATAATAGTGATTTTGTTGGAATTTTAGCTAAATATATCTTTAATATTTTCTTGGGGGGGGCCTGCCAGGTAGTCTGTACGGGGCCCCGCGATTTCTAACAGCAGCCCTGCATACTGTCCGCAAAGATCAGGAACAGTGGTCTGGATATAACCTTACTGAGTTCCTTGAGTACTCTCGGATGTACGCCATCCGGGCCTGGTGATTTGTTTGTGTTAAGTTTATCCAGCCTTGCCCTGATTTCACCCTCTGTTAGCCATAGTGGCAAGTCCTGTGTATTACTACTAACCAAACAGTCATGGTCAGTGTACCCCTCCTTTTCCTGTGTAAAGACTGATGAGAAAAAAGCATTCAGCACGGTTGCTTTTTCAGTGTCCTCTGTAACCATCCTCCCATCATCGTTAATTATGTGTGCAAAATGCTCTGCCCTAGTTTTTTTGCTGTTGATATACTTAAAGAATTTCTTTTTTTTTACTATTTTCCGCTATTTGTCTCTCAAAGTCTATTTTAGCCATCTTGATTTCATGTTTACACTTATTTGCCTCCTTGTATTGGTCAAAAGCCAATACTGTGCCCTCTGATTTATATTTCCTGAAGGCCAATTTTTTTCCCCTAATAAGGTTTTTAACGCTACGGTTTAGCCAGCCAGGTTTGGCTTTGTCTCTTCCTAATTTATTTCCCATAGGAATGCACTGCAAGATGCCTTTGCTTAATATGTTCCTAAAGCATTCCCATTTTTCCCAGGGTTCGGTCCCAGTTTACCCTTTCCATCAATGAGTACAATTTTGGAAAGTTTGCCCTTCTGAAGTTTAGGGTTCTCATGTTCCCCACTTACCTTGTTATATTGTTATTTACACTAAATGTGATCATCCTGTGATCGCTAGAGCCCAGGTTGTCCTGGACTCCTACCTCCGAGATTAGGTCTGGGTCATTAGTGATCAATAGATCCAGGACTGCATTTTCTCTAGTAGGAGAATCCACCAACTGTGACATGTAATTATCCTGTAAGGTTTCCGTGAATAGACGGGCCTTCTGTGAGTGTGTAGTCCCCTCTTCCCAGTCAATGTCGGGGATAATTGAAGTCCACCAATATGATGACTGATCCTAGCTTTGCCACTTTACCCAAAAGTGCTAGAAATTCCAGCTCTACCTCCTCCCCTTGGTTAGGTGGCCTATAGCAAACCCCCACAACTACTTTTCCCTTTTCTCCTTCCCTAAGGAGTTCTACCCACACGGATTCTAACGCCATACTCATCCCCTCCTTAATGTCACTCCGCTCTATCACCCTTACATTGTTCTTGACGTAGAGACATACCCCTCCCCCTCTTTTTCCTACCCTCGCTCATCGAATTTGGAGAAGTCACTCCTTGTCATATCCAAAGCCACATTTCTGTGCTCTGCTGGGTGTGAATAGGTCTGTGAGCATATTGTAGAGGCATCAGTAATGGGGTGTTGCCCCAAACATAATTCTCCTGGCCTCAGGGCCTAGCCATTGGGGGTTATTTACTAAAAATTGCATGGCACAAAATCTGGTGCAACCATTTAGCTTCCAGAAGCTGAATCCAAAACACCAAGTTCTAGGTTGGGGCCCTCCTGAAGTGAGATCACCAAGGCGGGAGGGGAAGCAACCTAAGGGCCACAGATCCTCGCCCTAGACTTTAGGGTAAGCCTGAAGACCTACACCCTTCCATCCTGTGAGTAAAAAAAAAGCCAAAAATTAAAGTGCAGTGACATACACTGTATTCTCAAAAGTATTGGGACGCCTGCCTTTACACACACATGAACTTTAATGGCACCCCAGTCTTAGTCCGTAGGGTTCAAAGTTGAGTTGGCCCACCCTTTGCAGCTATAACAGCTTCAACTCTTCTGGGAAGGCTTTCCACAAGGTTTAGGAGTGTGTCTATGGGAATGTTTGACCATTCTTCCAGAAGCACATTTGTGAGGTCAGGCACAGATATTTGACGAGAAGGTCTGGCTCACAGTCTCCACTCCAATTCACCCCAATGGTGTTCAATCGGGTTGAGGTCAGGACTCTGTGCAGGCCAGTCAAATTCCTCCACCCCAAACTCGCTCATTCAGGTCTTTATGGACCCTGCTTTGTGCACTGATCTAAATCATTTGGTGGAGGGGGGATTATAGTGTGGGATTGTTTTTCTGGGGATGGGCTTGGCCTCTCAGTTCCAGTGAAGGGAACTCTTAAGGCGTTGGCATAGCAAGACATTTTGGACAATTTCATGCTCTCAAACTTTTTGGGAACAGTTTGGGGAGGGCCCCTTTCGTGTACCAACATGACTGCGCACCAGTGCATATAGCAAGGTCCATAAAAACATGGATGAGCGAGTTTGGGGTGGAGGAACTTGACTGGCCTGCACAGAGTCCGAGCCTCAAGCCGATAGAACACCTTTGGGTGAATTAGAGCGGAGACTGCTAACCAGGCCTTTCTTATCCAATATCAGTGTCTGACCTCACAAATGTGCTTCTGGAAGAATGGTCAAACATTCCCATAGATACAATTCTAAACCTTGTGGACAGCCTTCCCAGAAGAGTTGAAGCTGTTCTAGCTGTAAAGGGTGGGCCAACTCATTATTGAACCCTACGGACTAAGACTGGGATGCCATTAAAGTTCATGTGTGTGTAAAAGGCAGGCGCCCCAATACTTTTGACATTATATAATGTATAGCACTGCACTTAAACTTGGCTCTTTTTTACTCACAGGATGGTAGGGTGTGGGTCTCCAGGCTTACCCTAAAGTCTAAGGGGAGGATATGTGGCCCTTCGGTTCCTTCCTCCCCTGCCTTGGTGGTCTCCCTTTAGGAGAGCCCTAACCTGGTGCTTGGTAGTTGGCTTCAGCCTATCATGAAGAGGAGAGTGAGTCCACCAGGCCTTGGCTAGCTGGACCAGACTGCCTTGCCCTTATCAGGAGCCTTGTGCCCCAGGGGGTCAGGAGAGGGGCTTTCCTCCTCAGGAACACACCCTGATAAACTTTTTGTGTGTATTCACATGCACTTTTTTGGTTCCCTTTGTTGGTAAAACAAAAAAAAAAAAAAAAAAGGGGGGGATTCCTGGATCAAAATGGATCAATTATTGGAGGGTGAAAGTGGAAAGCCAACTTATTTTATTTAATGGTTTTTATGGTTTGGAGTAGGGAACTGCAAGAACTTTCAGACTTTTTCAGCCGTTCACCTTGTGTGTGTTCTCCCTGGTGACCATGCACCAGGACAAAGGATGGGAAATTAATAAAAACGAAAAACTTTACAGTTGTCACTGGAGCAGTAGGTGAGTAAATTTTTAATGGTTGTACCTGTTCCAGTGACAGCGTCTAAGAGGGGACTTCTTGTGTTCAATCACATTCAACTGGACTTGTTCTGCAATGTTAGATCGGTTTCTTGGCTTCTCCAAGCCACTTGCAGATACCCCAGCATTGATATCCACACATCTTGATCCAATCACCATGGAATGTGTAGATTTCTAAATCAGGATAGGGGGGTGAAAGTTGTGGACAATAACAGTCTTCGACAATTAATCTCTACACGTGCCATGGCTGCCATGATTGGCTAGGGCAGCCTGTTTCGAGCAGGGTTCTCCCTAGGGTCCCTGGGTTTCTTCCAGAGGATGTAAGGGGTTACTTGAGCAATTTCTGGCCCACAGATAAATAACCAATGACACCAATTTATTATATATATATATATATATATATATATATATATATATATATATATATATATATATATATATATATATATATATATATATATATATATAGTGGGGAGAATTCTTCCTACTGATCGCTAGTGTAAAGCCTAGTACGCACTCGTAATTTATTTTTATTCAACCCAGCAGCGCTGAACGCCATTGAAAAACCTGACCGCTCAGGAGGAGCCGCTGTACTAACTAATGAACTGTTAGTACAGCGATCTCCCCTGATGTTTTATTGAGTTTTGACAGAGGGACGGCCCACCCTGCCAGAACACTCCACACAGCACTCTTGGCCATTGGCTGAGAGTGCCAGACAGGAGCTGGCTGGCAGACTTTTCGGTCATGCCCCGAGAGGCTGGCTTCTGTCAGACTGACTGCAGTACATACGGGCCGACATTCGACCAGGAACATTCTTCCTATTGACTACTATGGCAATGTACTGAGAGTAGTAGATATAGAAAGTTGTAGCAAGGGTTCCTACATGTTAAAATGGTTGAGAAAGGCTGGGTTAAGGTATCTGTGCTCCCAGGGTGGATAGACAGTAAATCAGGGCAGTCTAATATTGATTGGACCCTGGGCAAAACATTTTCTTGGGCCCTCTTGAATCCACTTAACTATTTGTGGGGAGTGCAGGCTCAAGGGGCAGCTGCTTTGGGCCCCACAACAATGACTGGACCCGGGGCAGCTGCCCCTTTTGCCCTGTGTTAAAGACAGCCCTGCAGTAAATGCAAGGGTTTTTTCTTGACACTCAGACCTGAAAAAGCTCAAAAACTCTTTAACATTGCAGAACAAGTCCAGTTGAAATGTGCCCAACTACCACAAGATACACCATGACCTGGATAAAGGAGAACCTTCACAGACATTTACCTGAGGGTTCAATGGAGAGACTGCTGTTCCTGGCAGTAGGCTTCTTGCCAGTATCTGACACCACTATAGAAATGCCGGTATTGGTGGGTACAGCGCCACTGGAAGAGGAGATTGTGCTGTCTGAGCCCAGAGATGTATTGGACTTGGTCAGGGAGCTCTTGCGTAGGTGCCCTTTAAAGAAAGCGGCGGCCTTAGACTTTGGCTTCTTCTCTTCCTCCTCGTCACTGTCCAGGCGGCCGATGCTGCTCGGTACGATGGCAGAAGACGACTCCATGTCAAAACGCTTCTTGATTTTCATCTTGTCCTTCAGCTTTCCAAAAGGAGTCTTTGGCTTGTCTTTTATGGAGAGGTCGAACATGCTTGCTGTCAAGTTATTGCGGGTGAACTGGATAGAAACTTGGATCTCCCCTCGCTCTTTCTCCTTCTTCCCAGGCTTAGAGCGGAGTTTGTACCATCTGCAGGGTAAAGAGAACAGTGTGTGCTCATTAGAAAATATGGATGACAGTCAAACCATCAAATTCTTCCTAAACTGGAGGGATACAGTCAGCCTTTCTGTAAGAAGAGAAAAATACTTCCATACTTTAATTAAAGATCCTTTCACCTTGCTTATATGCAGGGCAAAGCAACAGAGTGTCGGAAATGTATCCTCCCCGCCCCCCCCCCCCAACTCCCTTATATTCACCCTCAACACTCTGCAACTGCTCATCCTTCCATCGCCACCATTGCTGCTTCGGAGTATGTTCTCTCATTATGCAATGCTCATGGGCTAGTAGCCATTCACAAGACCTGAACAAAGTTCTAGTTAGTTGGAGTTTGAGTGGTGGCTGGTTGACCGTCCATTTCATGGTGCTTACAAAGTTCTGGTTCCACTTGGCAGAAACAGCAGCATGACATGAATGATCTTTTTACCGGTCTGTAAAAGGGGGCAACTCTTCCCAGTGACCACCAACCTAATGGGGGGGGGCAATTCTGCCCAGTGACCACCAACCTAAGGGGGGCATTCTGCCCACTGACCACCAACCTAAGGGGGGCATTCTGCCCACTGACCGCCAACCTAAGGGGGGCATTCTGCCCACTGACCGCCAACCTAAGGGGGGCATTCTGCCCACTGACCGCCAACCTAAGGGGGGCATTCTGCCCACTGACCGCCAACCTAAGGGGGGCATTCTGCCCACTGACCGCCAGCCTAAGGGAGGCATTCTGCCCACTGACCGCCAGCCTAAGGGAGGCATTCTGCCCACTGACCGCCAGCCTAAGGGAGGCATTCTGCCCACTGACCGCCAGCCTAAGGGAGGCATTCTGCCCACTGACCGCCAGCCTAAGGGAGGCATTCTTCCCACTGACCGCCAGCCTAAGGGAGGCATTCTTCCCACTGACCGCCAGCCTAAGGGAGGCATTCTTCCCACTGACCACCAGCCTAAGGGAGGCAATCTTCCCACTGACCACCAGCCTAAGGGAGGCAATCTTCCCAGTGACCACCAACCTAAGGGGGGCATTCTTCCCAGTGACCTCCAACCTAAGGGGGGCATTCTTCCCAGTGACCACCAACCTAAGGGGGGGTAATTCTTCCCAGTGAAGACCAACCTAAGGGAGGCATTTTTCCCACTGACCTCAAACGTAAGGAGCATTCTTCCCACTGACCACCAACTTGAGCATTTTTCCCAGTGAACCCCAATGTAGGGAGTCCCCTCCCCCTAGTGATCTCCATGAGAGTAGCATTCTTCCCACTTACTTCTGATGAACCAAAGCTGAAGCACCTCCAATGAAATGGGCCTCATCTCTTGCTGCTGCAGCATTTGTTAGAACGTACTTCTATATAGCTTGCACTCTGTCGGTGCAGACACTTGTAGTTCTAGCTGAAGCACAAATTTCAGAAAATGTTGCTTGCGCTGCGCCTCCTCCATCTTTTCAGTGAACGCAAGGCACTTTGATTGGAGGAGGTAAGCTTGAACTTCACAATCTTCCTCCTCCAATCACAAAGTGCCTTGCATTCACTGAACAGAAGGCAAGGCTTTTTATGAATGAAGGGGGTGCCGAGTGAGCAATCTGTGATATCTGTGCTGCAGGTAAAACTGCAGCGCCGGACGTTGAGCACCAACAGGGGAGAAGTGAAGTGTTGCAGCTATAGTAAAAGAGATTACCTGAGATCTAAAAAAATAGCAATCCTGCATTGTATGAGGATGCCAAAGACCCAACCACATTCCTAATTGCCGGAAAACCGAGGAGAAGTTGGCTGCCGGTGGAGCAAGAAAAAATAAAAAAATAATAGTATGCAGAGGTGTTCATCATCCCATAGCCAAAAAACATTTAACCCTTGCAGTAGGAAGAACCACCCACTTCGTCAAGGCCAAATCCCTCCCACTAGAGTTCAGATTTTTATCTGTATATTTCACAACATTGCAGACATACACTTGGTAGGATAGAACAAGACTTCTAACATGAGGAAACCACTTAGATCTGAGGAAATCCAAGAACTTAATATTTATTATAGTAGTAAACAGTCTCTCAGGATGTTAAAAAAAAATAACATTCACACTGAAAAATGTATTCATAGAAGAGAATATAAGAGGTCACCCTTTGCCCCTCACAAGGAAGAAATGTATAGGCTTAAGACAGTGATTCTTTGATATATGGGGCTTTAAGGGTGGTCCTTGACATCACCAAAGGGCCATTATATTTAGTAAACGTAATATAGAAAGCTGTCAGAGCAAAGACATGCAACAGGAGATAAAGACTGCCTGCAGGTATGGTCCAAAAAGATGGTCAGGGGGTGCAGGCATGGCACAAAAAGATGGTCAGGAGATACAGGCATGGTACCAAGAGAGATGGTCAGGAGATACGGGCAGGGTACCAAGAGAGATGGTCAGGAGATACGGGCAGGGTACCAAGAGAGATGGTCAGGGGATGCAGGCAGGGTACCAAGAGAGATGGTCAGGAGATACAGGCAAGGTACCAAGAGAGATGGGTCAGTAGATACAGGCAGGGTACCAAGAGATGGGTCAGGAGATACAGGCAGTGTACCAAGAGAGATGGTCAGGAGATACAGGCAAGGTACCAAGAGAGATATGGTCAGGAGATACAGGCAGGGCACCAAGAGATGGGTCAGGAGATACAGGCACGGCACCAAGAGACGGGTCAGGAGATACAGGCACGGCACCAAGAGACGGGTCAGGAGATACAGGCACGGCACCAAGAGACGGGTCAGGAGATACAGGCACGGCACCAAGAGACGGGTCAGGAGATACAGGCACGGTACCAAGAGAGATGGTCAGGAGATACCGGCACGGTACCAAGAGAGATGGGTCAGGAGATACAGGCACGGTACCAAGAGAGATGGTTAGGAGATACAGGCACGGTACCAAGAGAGATGGTCAGGAGATACAGGCAGGGTACCAAGAGAGATGGTCGGGAGATACAGGCATGGTACCAAGAGAGATGGTCAGGAGATACAGGCATGGTACCAAGAGAGATGGTCAGGAGATACAGGCATGGTACCAAGAGAGATGGTCAGGAGATACAGGCAGGGTACCAAGAGAGATGGTCAGGAGATACAGGCATGTCACCAAGAGAGATGGTCAGGAGATACAGGCATGGTACAGGACTCTGTTAATATGTTCTATGAGGCTGCTAGAGATCACCGATTTGACATTTCTCTCTTCAAGAGGAAAAAAAAAAAAAAAAGAAGGGACGGACAGCACAGCAAAACATCTAATCAGTGGAATGGGAGTTCAGCAGTGCAGGTCCAGTGATCGTGTGACAATGTGTTCCTGCATGTATGCAGGATTTCTGCTGCTTGAACAACGATGGCGCCATCCTTCTGGAAGGAAAAGTAAAAGCTGATAGACATTTTTCCTATAGCATGGGACTCTCTGCAAAGGCAGATTTGTAACAAAGTTCTTGTGATTGAATGTGTGTGAGATTTCATTATCTAAGAAAATGATATATAGACTCTCACAGGCAGCAAGGTGCGGCTGAGATGCAAGGAGGTGAGGAATGAGTTCCAGGAACCAAAGAAAACATTAAATACCACCTTCACCCTCCAATATCAGAGATTGAATGCAAGGGAGGAACACTGCGGGAACCCAGAGGGACGGGGCTCATTCACACAGTGTGTATCGGGCAGCGTTACTCCATCAGGCCCAAGGCAAAAAAATAAAAATACACTACATGGATTTTAACTAGGCACATGGAATACCAGTGAAAATAGGACATGCTGAATTTAAACACAACGCAACACACTGCAATGCAAATACAAGATAAGTACTTGACAAAGAATGTTATTGGGGTATTTCCTGTGCTGGATGAAGGTTTTTTAATTGATTAAAAAATTGAAGATACTGCATTTGGCCACTAGATGGTGCCAAGAATCATAGGAATTTCCTGTGGTACCATTTGGTCACTAGATGGTGCCAAGAATCACAGAAGTTTCCTATGATACTGATATTTGGCCACTAGATGCTGCTGGGATACATAGGAATTTCCTAAAATATTGACATTTGGCCACTAGATGGTGCCAAGAATCATAGTAATTTCCTGTGGTACTGGATATTTGGCCCCTAGATGGTGCCAAGAATCATAGGAATTTCCTGTGGTACTGGATATTTGGCC
>NC_138768.1:855781136-855916136 GCF_965119305.1 Pelophylax lessonae
CACTTCTCTCTTCCAGTCTGTGCTCTGCTGTACAGAGGCAGATATCAAGTCAAAATACATCTAATATTCCCTATAAATATAGTTCACATCTTCACTCAAAGTCGCCTGAAGCTCAAAAAAGTTCTGGAGCTTTTTTTGTAGCTCACAAAATCGGGCAGATGAGCGTTTTTTTTTTTCCCCATGGAAATAAAATTAAAATGCGCCAGTCGTGCATTTTTTGTGCGCATCTGTGCGTTTTTGCTTAAATTAAAAAAAAAAAAAAGAAATCGTAATATATGAATAAATAAATGTAAAATATATACATAAATAACTAAAAATTATAAATAAAATATGTAATACTTAAATATTTAACCCCCCAACCAAAAAAAATAATCATAATAAAAAGTATGTAATTTTGTTAGGGTGTTTATTATTTTTTTAAAGTGTTAGGGGTTATTATTATTACTTAGTGTTCATTTACAGTAGTAACCCCTTACCCTAACAAGAAAAAAAAAAAGGAAAGAAAAAAAGAAAAAAGGAAAAAAAAAAAAAAAAGTGAAAAAAGAAAAAGTAAAAAAAAAAGAAAAAAGTAAAAAGGGAAATAAAAAGAAAAAAAAAAAAGAAGAAAGCTCAAAACAACGTAAAAAGTGCATGTCACGCATAAAAACATGCAAAAAAAAACAAAAACCGCTAAGCTCAGGTGTAGGGCTACCCTGCAGGAGCCGCTTGGCAATTTAGGTCCTCTGATCTGCTCCTTGACTCCAAGAACATCATCATCCTCTCCAATACACCTGGTTGAATGGAATATAGTGCAAGCACTTATAAAAGAACACAGGTATAGATACCTTTTACTTGGCTGTGAATTAGCACGATGAAATAGACAAGACCGTTTAATAGTAAATGAACACAATGTATTGGTAGGGGTTAGAAATAAATGGTGGTTTGGGCATAAATGAAAACACAGTCCACTAGACTAGACAGTATAATCACTATGCCAAAGTAAATTAGAATTGAGTTCTGTGTCACTAGATTGGGATTAGCATCAACTGCAATGTTAATAATAATAACTAGTCTAGAGTGCACCCTCTAGGACAGTGGTTCTCATTAAACTCCTGTCCTCAGGACCCACAACAGGCCAGGTTTGCAAGATAACTAAATTACATCATAGGTGATCTCATTTGCTGCTCGGTGATTGCAGTATTCTAGTCTGCATCTCCCCAAGGTAATACTTAAAATCTGGCCTGTTAGTGGGTCCTGAGGACCGGAGTTGAGAACCACTGCTGTAGGAGAAGGACTAGAATATGGTATAATGACCCGAGAGGTACCTCTTAGCATAAGCAATAGGTAAAGGCCTCTATGTAGCAGTATGTATTTAGTCCCAACTCCTCAACCGGCTAGCGTGGAGGCCCAGTTGTACTGTTGGTGCACAAAAGAATAGTCCCAGTCAAGCCTGGGGGCAGCAATACGGCTACTAGATAGCTGTATTGCCAGTTCCTAAAGGGCTCAGTCTCTCTAGCAACAGAGATTGCTGCCCCACAGCAGGAAATTCCTCAGTCCCAGCGATATTGCAGCTCACCATCTGGTCACACACAACTATTAGTCCACTATCTGCTCTGTACCCAAGTGACTGTCGGCACCGCTGAGATCAGCGCTCCTGATTCCGCTCAGGCTGCCAATATGTAGCAGTGATGGTGCACACTGGACACCAATGTGTATTCTGTGGGCATACAGAGGTGGTGGGGTTGATTTACGAAAAAACTGAAGTGCACAAAATATGGTACAGCTGTGCACGGTAGCCAATCAGCTTCTAACTGCAGCCTGCCCAATTAAGCTTTGACAATAAAACCTAGAAGCTTATTGGTTTCTTTCCAGAGCTGCACCAGATTTTGCACTCTTCAGTTTTAGTAAATCAACCCCCGATCCAGTGCAGCTGAAAAAAAATGCAGCTCTTTACCTTTTTCTGGAAATGTCTTTCTGGGAAATGCAGTTCAAAAGCTCTTGATTACAGTAGAGTCTATCTTCACTGGACTACAGTTCCCACAGTGCAGTGCTGCCTAACTCAAGTCAACTGAACTCCTCCTGCTCTGCAGCGCCTTCCACTTGCTGATATGGCTTTTAACCAGTTGAGCACCGCAGGGCAGCAGCTACAGAGAGCAGCTGCAGCCAGTGTTTCTCTCACTTTCCATTCTTAGCCAAGCACCTGGCTACACATGGAAGCGGCAAGCATGCAACTATGGACAGAAGCACCTTAGAGAGAGAGATGGCTTTGCGGGATCGTTCGCACAAATAGATGGAGCCTATTGCAGTAAGGAGTGAGAAGGTCAGTATTGATCTTTTTCTGCACCCCTAAACTAAATGAGCAATTGACCCTTGCAGTTTAGGGGGCACCACTGCAGGTTTTTGCATTGGGTGCCCACAGGGCAGCTGTTAGAAATCACGGGGCCCCGTACAGTCTATCTGATGGGGCCCCCAAAAGCCCGCCCCTTACCCCACCCATGACCCCGCCCACCTGCCTTAAAAAATGCAGCTTTGTCTTCCAGGGATAGTTATCTTCGAAACAAAGTCGGAAGCTGACGGTCAGGCCCCCCTGATAAGTAACTCTACAGGAGGCCCGATGGTACCCCCTTTATTGGCAGCCCTGGGTGGACCCAATCAGACCCTCAATTTACCTCTATGGAGCAGCGGATGTAAACCTACTTGTGTCTGTTTAAACTTGCCTACCTCTGATCTGGTCCGATAAAAAAACCCTAAGGGGGTCTGTCCTGCTCCATCTAGGTGGTCGGGTGTAAATAGACAATGGAGTCCATTTACACCCCACTGCCCATAGAGTAGAGTGGGCTCTGTCCATGTCTGCTCTGCATAAACTGAGTGGACATGGACCTGTCATCTGCCCACTCTGCTCTGATCAGTAGAGAGATCCTCCGCTGAACAAAGCGGAGTCCATCCAATGTGATAGGGGCCTAACGCAGGCCATAGATAATGCGATTTTATTTCCTGCAACCATAGTCAGGAGAAAACAATGATTCTGCCACCTGGTCCCCTTTAGGAGAACACAATGATTACTTGCTAGCTGCTAGCAATAATTGCATGTGAAATCTGACAGGCTGGTTGTATGCAAGTCTATCAAGTGGATCAACTTGCCTGTCCATAGATGGTTTGAATCTCGGCTGGTTCCTGCTGAACCTGCCGGGATTCGAACCATATATGGCCGGCTGGACCATTTTGGTCTTTCATTAAGCATTGTTGTCATGGATAAATGGATCTCTCTTCTTTCTTTCTTTTGTTTGTATTTGTCTGAGCTGCGCCTCGGTGCACTGCCCTGTTTTGCAAGTTTTGTTTTACCACTTACTAAGTCCCGGTTCACATTATTGCGGCTGCGGAGATCGCATGTAATTTGGAGCGCACTGCTCCTTCATTACATGCGATCTCCTGTGCGGATGCGAGTTCAGCCATACACTTTGTATGGCTGAATTCGCACTGTATCCGCACCAAACTCGCACATGACCCTTTTTTTCAGCCGCATCAGGATTGGGTCACACAGCGGTTCACACTTGTGCGATCCGATCCTGTGCGTACTGTCAGATCGCACTGCGATATGCGATCCAACTGGGGGTGTCGTTAACATTTAATTGACACCCCCTGCGTATCGCATATGGCAGTGTGAACTGCCTCTTGTGCGGATGCGATGCGGGAACAGGCTGCATATTCGCAGCCTTCCCGCATCGCACAAATGTGAACCGAGCCTGAGTGTTTGTTGTTGCTGCAATGTCTACAAAAGTTTAATAAACATACCCTTTAAAAAAAATATATATATATATATGCATTTCACTGTTCTTTCTTCAATGATGATCTTCATTATCATCATGATAATCACACAGTACAGGCTCTGTGGCTCAAAGCACCTGTACTGTGTGAGTGTGACTGTCATCATGATGATAATGATCACCATATTTGGCTGCTCCCTGCTATATAAATATATATAATATAATATGATATAATATAATATATATATTAAAATAGGCAATAAACCAGGGTATGGGGAAAGGTGTGTGCTGTGTCATGTCATGAGACTGTACCTTTCCTGTGTGACTTATGCCAGATCCCTCTGTGTCTGCACTGCTGGACAAGCTGCTGAGTGGAGATCACACAAGGACTCATCTGTGTGCCTGCCCTGCACGGATCGTTTCCAGTTCCAGGCTCCAACTAGCTGCCCCTAGCCTGCCAGCACTCTTCTGCCTGATTCCCTCAGCACTTACTGGCTAAAGAAGTCAGGCAATGTGCAGGCCAGCAGCGGGGACTTACAGAGCCGGGACTTCCACATTACAAGAAAGTGTGTGCAAGTCCGTGGGGACGCCCGAAATTAAAAAAAATAGTCCCCAGAGGCTGCAGCGATCTCTCTGCTCTAGAGGGGAACAGATGGGGCCCCCCCTCAGCCCAGCAGGGAATATGAATACCCAGGACTCTGGCAGGGAACAGTATATTATGTACACTAACTGACTGCAGGGCCGCTGATAGGGGGGGACCACCGGTCCTTCTGTAGGGGGCCCTGGCCCTGTCACTTATCAGGGGGGCCCGGCCGGCAGCTTCAGACTTCATGCAGAATGTGACTGTGTACAGTCAGTTAGTGTACATAATATACTGTTCCCTGCCAGAGTCCTGGGTATTCATATTCCCTGCTGGGCTGAGGGGGGGCCCCATCTGTTCCCCTCTAGAGCAGAGAGATCGCTGCAGCCTCTGGGGACTATTTTTTTTAATTTCGGGCGTCCCCACGGACTTGCACACACTTTCTTGTAATGTGGAAGTCCCGGCTCTGTAAGTCCCCGCTGCTGGCCTGCACATTGCCTGACTTCTTTAGCCAGTAAGTGCTGAGGGAATCAGGCAGAAGAGTGCTGGCAGGCTAGGGGCAGCTAGTTGGAGCCTGGAACTGGAAACGATCCGTGCAGGGCAGGCACACAGATGAGTCCTTGTGTGATCTCCACTCAGCAGCTTGTCCAGCAGTGCAGACACAGAGGGATCTGGCATAAGTCACACAGGAAAGGTACAGTCTCATGACATGACACAGCACACACCTTTCCCCATACCCTGGTTTATTGCCTATTTTAATATATATATTATATTATATCATATTATATTATATATATTTATATAGCAGGGAGCAGCCAAATATGGTGATCATTATCATCATGATGACAGTCACACTCACACAGTACAGGTGCTTTGAGCCACAGAGCCTGTACTGTGTGATTATCATGATGATAATGAAGATCATCATTGAAGAAAGAACAGTGAAATGCATATATATATATATATTTTTTTTAAAGGGTATGTTTATTAAACTTTTGTAGACATTGCAGCAACAACAAACACTCAGGCTCGGTTCACATTTGTGCGATGCGGGAAGGCTGCGAATATGCAGCCTGTTCCCGCATCGCATCCGCACAAGAGGCAGTTCACACTGCCATATGCGATACGCAGGGGGTGTCAATTAAATGTTAACGACACCCCCAGTTGGATCGCATATCGCAGTGCGATCTGACAGTACGCACAGGATCGGATCGCACAAGTGTGAACCGCTGTGTGACCCAATCCTGATGCGGCTGAAAAAAAGGGTCATGTGCGAGTTTGGTGCGGATACAGTGCGAATTCAGCCATACAAAGTGTATGGCTGAACTCGCATCCGCACAGGAGATCGCATGTAATGAAGGAGCAGTGCGCTCCAAATTACATGCGATCTCCGCAGCCGCAATAATGTGAACCGGGACTTAGTAAGTGGTAAAACAAAACTTGCAAAACAGGGCAGTGCACCGAGGCGCAGCTCAGACAAATACAAACAAAAGAAAGAAAGAAGAGAGATCCATTTATCCATGACAACAATGCTTAATGAAAGACCAAAATGGTCCAGCCGGCCATATATGGTTCGAATCCCGGCAGGTTCAGCAGGAACCAGCCGAGATTCAAACCATCTATGGACAGGCAAGTTGATCCACTTGATAGACTTGCATACAACCAGCCTGTCAGATTTCACATGCAATTATTGCTAGCAGCTAGCAAGTAATCATTGTGTTCTCCTAAAGGGGACCAGGTGGCAGAATCATTGTTTTCTCCTGACTATGGTTGCAGGAAATAAAATCGCATTATCTATGGCCTGCGTTAGGCCCCTATCACATTGGATGGACTCCGCTTTGTTCAGCGGAGGATCTCTCTACTGATCAGAGCAGAGTGGGCAGATGACAGGTCCATGTCCACTCAGTTTATGCAGAGCAGACATGGACAGAGCCCACTCTACTCTATGGGCAGTGGGGTGTAAATGGACTCCATTGTCTATTTACACCCGACCACCTAGATGGAGCAGGACAGACCCCCTTAGGGTTTTTTTATCGGACCAGATCAGAGGTAGGCAAGTTTAAACAGACACAAGTAGGTTTACATCCGCTGCTCCATAGAGGTAAATTGAGGGTCTGATTGGGTCCACCCAGGGCTGCCAATAAAGGGGGTACCATCGGGCCTCCTGTAGAGTTACTTATCAGGGGGGCCTGACCGTCAGCTTCCGACTTTGTTTCGAAGATAACTATCCCTGGAAGACAAAGCTGCATTTTTTAAGGCAGGTGGGCGGGGTCATGGGTGGGGTAAGGGGCGGGCTTTTGGGGGCCCCATCAGATAGACTGTACGGGGCCCCGTGATTTCTAACAGCTGCCCTGACTGACTGTACACAGTCACATTCTGCATGAAGTCTGAAGCTGCCGGCCGGGCCCCCCTGATAAGTGACAGGGCCAGGGCCCCCTACAGAAGGACCGGTGGTCCCCCCCTATCAGCGGCCCTGGGTGCCCAGAGCTGGGATTTTATGAATACAAAGCTGCATTATTTTGTGTCTATTAGATCTGCGTGGAGTTCAGCTTTAAGCTAAAACCACACGATAAACCTTGCAAGCGGAGCTTTTCCCTGGAAGTTATTTTAGCACATTTCTGACTATTTTAGATATATAGAAAGCTGGCTACATGTGAACCAAAGTCCAAACACCTAGGAGGTAGGGTGAAGGAGAAATCCATCATCATACCAAGTACTGTCACCACTGACCGGAGGGGGAGGGGGGTATGTGTCAATACTGTTACCATTACAATGCGGTCACTTCCTCTGGCCAACCACAACAGGAAAGCTTAGAACCCAACTCTACACGATTGCATCTAGGGTGGGAACAAACAATGTACACAAAGCCAAAGAAAACCATAAAGTCTTTCAACTCCGTATGACATATACTTAAAAAAAAAAACAAAAAAAAAACCCAACAACCAACAACAAACACACAACAGGCTGCCATGTAATAATTTAAATTAATGTAAAAAGGCAGAAAGAGTCACATTAGAAGGGTCCATCCAGATGGCACCTCATAAGAAACAAGTAATTGTCAAGGACTCCGCTACCGGGTGATCATAACCTGCCAGTCATGGAAACTGTACATAAAACACTGCTCAGTCTGGGGGTCCCTTGGAAAGCCCCCCGGCTGCTCAGTCTGGGGGTCCCTTGGAAAGCACCCCAGCTGCTCAGTCTGGGGGTCCCTTGGAAAGCACCCCAGCTGCTCAGTCTGGGGGTCCCTTGGAAAGCACCCCAGCTGCTCAGTCTGGGGGTCCCTCGGAAAGCACACCGGCTGCTCAGTCTGGGGATCCCTCGGAAAGCACCCCGGCTGTTCAGTCTGGGGGGTCCCTTGGAAAGCACCCCAGCTGCTCAGTCTGGGGGTCCCTTGGAAAGCACCCCGGCTGCTCAGTCTGGTTGGACCCATTGAATGCTGCCCTGCTGCTCAGTTTGGTGATCCGTGGAATTCATCCGGCTACTCCGTTTGGTTGTCCCATGGAATGCACCCTCTGTTCAGTTTGGTTATCCCATAAACTCACCCAATTCTCAGTTTGGCCATTCTATAAAATGCACCCCACTCTGCAACGTGGTTGTCCCCTAAATGCACCCTTGCATTTGTATGGCCATATTGTTTGCTGGGAACCAAATGAACCATGCAGCCTGGGACAATGTCCATGGAGGCAGGTCATATTAATGCTCCATTATCATCATTTTGGTCATCTTTAGGGTTGAAGATAGTTTGAGTCCAGAGCCATTCATCTGTCCCTGTATACTTCTAAACCCTCGGATATGCGATTACCAGCATACAGCCACAGCTTGACTTTTTGATGGTTTAATTTACAATCGCAGTCCCCCGTAAGCTGCAAAGGCAGTTGAAAGGGGTTGTATACATGCTGCGGCATAAACTGTACCCCCCCAAATGCATTCGTTGGACAGTAATACCGCAAAGCGCAACAGGTATGCTGGTTAAAACCGGTGATTGCACCTCCATGTAAAAACACACATGATCAGTGCACTGTGCATTAGAGCTGCACGATTAATCGTATGAAAATCGCGATCTCGATTCACCCCCTCTGACGATCTAAACCTGACATATGCTCGATTCTTTGCATAGCTGAGGGAGCAGAGAAAACAGCTGTGGAAAACTCCCAGTAACTATAAACAAAATGATTACATTGTATCGTTCCTCCTGCAAACTCCTATCAGCATTTAAGTCTCCCAGTAACTATAAACAAAATTATTACATTGTATCTTTTCCTTCCCTCTGCCAGGGAGAAAGGAAGTTTAACCTCTTAAAGACTAGAACTTTTTCTGACACTTGTTGCTTGCAAGTTAAAATCATTTTTTTTTGCTAGAAAAGTACTTAGAACCCCCAAACATTTTATATATTTTTTTAGCAGAGACCCTACAGAATAAAAGGGCGATTGTTGTAATATTTTATGTCACACTGTATTTGCGCAGCAGTCTTTCAAACGCAATAAACTTTAATGAATAAAAAAAAAAAACGTAACAGTAAAGTTATCCCAATTTTTTTTTTTGTTACACAGAGAATCGTGAGAGAATCGTGATCTTTATTCCAAGCTAAAAAATCGTGATTCTCATTTTGGCCAGAATCGTGCAGCTCTACTGTGCATCAACCGCAGAGGGCAGAGGACCAACCTTTTCACTCAATAGTTAATTGCGGCAATCAAAAAACACGAGGATGGCGGTCCTCCAGGACTGGATATGTACACCGATAAAAAAGGAAAGGTTCTGTATAGCCAAGTTCTGCCAGGTGAAGGGAGGCTCTCAGGTGAAGGGAGGCTCTCAGGTGAAGGGAGGCTCTCAGGTGAAGGGAGGCGCTCAGGTGAAGGGAGGCGCTCAGGTGAAGGGAGGCGCTCAGGTGAAGGGAGGCGCTCAGGTGAAGGGAGGCGCTCAGGTGAAGGGAGGCGCTCAGGTGAAGGGAGGCGCTCAGGTGAAGGGAGGCGCTCAGGTGAAGGGAGGCGCTCAGGTGAAGGGAGGCGCTCAGGTGAAGGGAGGCGCTCAGGTGAAGGGAGGCTCTCAGGTGAAGGGAGGCTCTCAGGTGAAGGGAGGCTCTCAGGTGAAGGGTGGCTCTCAGGTGAAGGGTGGCTCTCAGGTGAAGGGTGGCTCAGGTGAAGGGTGGCTCATTAATTTTTTTGGGCAATTTAGAACAGAAAAACTAATTATGAAGGATGCAGAACACAACGTTCCTTATTACAAGGACAAGAAAAAAATAAATAATTACATGCAACGAAAAATACTGCATGAGAAGAGGGAACAGAACTAGCTGTGAGGTCATGGTGAAACTGGAATCAGAGAGGGCACAGAAACAGGAATGTTATCTGCTTTGAGGAAGGATTTGTACTTTTTGAAGTTTATAATTTTACAAGATAAATTTAGAGCATTTGCAAATAATCAACACACACATTATATATATATATATATATATATATATATATATATATATATATATATATATATATATATATATATATATATATATATACACACACACACACACACACACACATACATACATACATACATACATACACTATATATATATATATATATATATATATATATATATATATATATATATATATATATATATATATATATATATATATATATATATATATATATATATATATATAATGGAAGGTTGCTGGCGTATCTTGAAATAAGCCATTGACTTACAGCCTCCAGGAAGGCAAAGGGGGCATTTGTATTAGGTAGGGACTTCTACGCATATTGCAGCAGGAGACCGAGTCAGTCAGCTGGGTGTCCCAGGCCAGCACAAGTGTTCTTGCCTTTGAAGTCTGGAACAATGGCTGCAGCATCTGTACAGCCAATTATCACTGGGCGTCTCCCCATACTTCAAGGCTTTGTCTACAGAAAGGGGCGATGCCAGCTTCACACCTACCAAGATTAAACGGTCTTCTGTTCTCTGGGCACTTCCAATGCTCTCCCCCTTCCCCCATCCAGATGGAGGTCTTTCATGGCAAGGGGAAAACCTTGGCATATTTCTAGATTTCCAAAAAAGAAGAAAAGCTTCATTACCCCTTGACTTAAACAATTGTGCCCACTGTAGATTAATGGGAGGAAACATGGATGAAAAGAAAAAAATAAATAAATGTAAAAATAAATAAAGTTAATGAAGAAGTGCACCTATCCAATGAAGATGAAATGAAGATGTTAAACTGGTCTTTATAGCTGGTTAAGCCTTTGCCAACAACCCACAAACCATGTCCTATAGCACATTCCTTGTGGAAGTGTGAGGAATTATACACAATACAACAGGAACGTGCTCCAGGTAGGTGGAGAAGATGAACAGACTTCAGGGTTTTCTTTGAAAAGACAAGAAATACAAAGTGTACCTGTATTGCAACATTAAAAAAAAAAAAAAAAGAAAGAAAGAAAGAAAGAAAGAAAGAAAGAAAGAAAGAAGAAGAACCTACGCCTGCCTTTCTCAGAGCTTCTAAAATTTTGAGTTGGGAGCACAAGCATGGGGGCCTCTGCTCCCGCTATATAGACTCCAAGTCATTGATGCATAACACCACGAGAAACATGTAGGCAGGTGCAGTCTACGGCAAGTGGCACTCTTTCACAGTGGCAGTGCAGTTGGAGAGGAAGTCAAAAGAATGGTTCCTTTTATGCGGCCACTCCATGTGACTAGCAGCCATCTTGGGTTAGCCAGAGGCCATTTAAAAAGGAGAAGTACAGCCAAATCTCGTTTGGCTGTACTTCTCCTGTTGATCACAGGAGTGCAGTTTGTTCTGAACTCCTGTGACCCATCTTCAGCAGACAACGAGGTGAAGCCCACTGTCAGCTTACGTCACAGAGCCAATCCAGGCTAGGGCAAGTTCGTGACAACAACATGGTCGGGATCCACCCACAACCCTGGACTGGCAACCGGCTTAGCTTCTCAGTGATCTGCTGAGAGCCTGAGCCAACCACTCCCACCTCTTCCACAGGCCAGCACTGCAGTGAGCACGGGGGGGAAATCAGAGCACAGAGCCGGTAATTGACAACCACCCGTTTAGGTTAAAGTTTACCAGTTCTAGATACAACATTGCACATCCTAGTATTAAGTATAAAATATAAACTACCATGGAAAGAGGAAAAAATACCCCTTCTTGTAAAAAATAAATAAAAAATAAAAATAGTGGACTTTTAAGGATGTGGGGTTGTCACTTGAGAGGAGCACAAAACATACATACATACACACATACATACATACACACATTATATATATATATATATATATATATATATATATATATATATATATATATATATATATATATATATATATATATATATATATATATATATATATATATATATATATATATATATATATATATATATATATATATATATATATATATACACACACACACACATATACACACACACACACATATACATACACATTTCTATTGTACAAAAATAGTTTTTAAAAAAGGAAACTAAGTATAAAATCAAGTATACAAGAAGAGACAGCAAATCGGCTCATTATATATATATATATATATATACACACACACACACATACATACATACATACACACACACACACACACACACACACACACACACACACATACTAGTTTATGAGGAGAATGAAGGTACAACGCGCTTCGCAGAACACACTTTGTTCCCACTCCGCTTCCTCAGGGACCCTAAATGTTAAGATGTCACAAAGGCTTAGAAGAAAAAAGAGAAAACCTATTATACATATAAGATAATATCACAAATAGAGACATTGTCTCAGCTGAGAACATAAGGGTGCTCACCAACTCTACCATAGAGAGACCACTGGACCATCAAAGCACATATGTTATACACTGGGGTCATATAATAATTATATAGCCACCTGGCAAAAATGTCAGGGGCGGGTCTGATGGACACTGGACCATGCATGCAAAGCGCAGATGGGTTAGGATAATAGTCAAACGCTGGAACAGAGAGGCAATTGATGGTGTTTGGTGGTTCACAAAGATACGTTCGGCAACTTTCCAAATTAAGTCAGAATGAATCACAGGCTTGTCACTTTTTTTTTGAGCAGAACATAGGCAATCCACAACCATTGCGCAAGAAGATGTCTGAAGATCTTCTTGTAATACTTTTGCCGTTTCCTCATAGCTGGGTAGAATGTCATTGCTTGGTTGGCTCTGTCATCACCTCCCATGGTGTTGTTGTAGTCTTACTACTTGTGCTTTCACAATTTCTCACCTTTCATGCGTACCATAACAGTAGAGGTATTCTGAACCGTACTCATTAGGCACTCGTCCCGTCATCGCAGTGCCATCATTTTGCCTTTCTGCCAGGCAACCGTTTCTCCAGTCTTCAGCTTCTTATTGCCAAACATTGGCGGAATGTTGCGCCGGTTAGCCCCAATGGTTCCATAGGCATCGGTTTTGTTTTGCAGAAGAAACTCAAAGTTCAGGAGATGTATAAAAGGTTGTCGGTTGTTGTTACACAATAGCCCTGATTTAGCAATGGCTCAATAAAGGAAAGAACGGAAGATGTTGCCATTCCATAGTTGCTGTATTTTGGATTGAATTTTGTTCCTTGTCCAGTGTACATGACTGAATTCCAAATGTAGCCAGTTGAGGATTTGCATAGCATGTAGGATTTTACGCCAAATCGTGCCCTCTTTGATGCAATGTATTGTAAACAGCTGAGCCTTCCCTTGTAGGACATTAGACTTTCATCTGTAGCACCCTCCTAGGTAGGTGCTAGTGAGTGAGTATAGTTTTTGGCTCTGTCTGCCTATCAGAGGAGCAGCAGGGAAATCTATATTGCTTTCTGCCTACCAGAGAGCAGGATCTGTTAGTGATAGTTAGGTCTGCTCAGTATGCGATTCATTGAGTCTAGAGAGTGTTTTACACTGGTCCAATAGGGAGGCATGTTGGTCAGTGGGAGGAAACCTGACCAATGGGTACACAGGCTTTGATACGGTCCTGGTCCTTGGCAGAGACAGGCTGTCTCGGTGCATTCTGGGATACTGTATAAAAGCCAGGAGCACATGTGCTGCAGGGTCATTGGCTGGTGAGCAGAGTCACAGAGGGAGGGTGGTGGATGCCTCCTCTGTAGCAGTGACAAGTGGCATCAGGGGGGGTCGCCCTTAGGGCCAGAGAAAAGAGCTGAACCCAGAGGTCCAGGAAAGCTGACTGAGGAGGAGACGATGGAGACCCTAGAAAACAGTATCGTGAATACAGGGGATCGTGTCAAGGGGCCTGACCTAAGGGGGGCCACCCCAAAGTAGGATAGTCAGCGGTCAAGAAAGAGGATGCTAAGTGTATCCTGAAGATAATTTAGTTCATCAAGTCATCTGGATAGAGACTTCACCCCAAATTCACCTAAGTGGCAGGGTGAATCAACAGCCTGGCTGTATCGAGAATTAGAAGGCCTCCATCTTGTGAAAAGTTAATCTGGAGTATTCCCTTATCCCATCCCTACTTAAAATAAAAACAACTACATATCCCTGGACTGATCATTGACTGAGCCAAGAAGCAAAGTGTTAAATTGTGAATGCCAGTATTGCCAACGGTAACCCAGGGGGACCCGAAAGTGTAATATCCAGCAGTCCTCAAGGGGGCAGTGCTACACATCTATGCTGATATCCCTTTCTGGCACATAGCTCCGTTGGCAATTCTTTAAAGAAAATTTGGGAAGTCTATCAAATGATTCTAGTTTTTTTGCAGGATGAGCAGTTACATCAAATTATTCATAGTTTTCGAAATGTAAATATTTCATGATCAGGGAAAACCTGTACTGTGACATGACCGTGCCAAAGAATGGAGTGGCAAGTAATGTATTGGTTGTCCAATACCACTTCTGTAGGGGTTTCCCCACCACTCCCTGAAGAATTATTAGGCCCAGTAATGTCCACTTTGGTCACTGGTTCCCACTTTCTGCTTCTTGAAAACTTCCCGATGCAGAGTAGCTAATTGTTGCTCTTTGTACCGGTTTGTCTCAGTAACTATTTTTTCCAATAACCTCAATCGGTCAGAAATAATTGTAGGGGTTGTCGTGTTCAATGTCTACTTTCATACCAGGTGCTCCAGTAAATGGGAATCTTGGGGGGGCGCTGCCTGATCCGTACCGCAATCAACAGAGCACCAAGTCCGCACATCACTGAGCTTGTGATGTCGCAGGATAGTTGTCAAATTTCCCTACGAATCACTATTGCTCAATTCTTCAAATAGTTCCAATTCACCATCGCGGTTTTCTAGCTTTGACCTAAAGGAATGCCATTTGGACACCATGGACGTTCTCAAGTTTCTAGGCAGAAAGAACAGTAAAAGTGCAGGCAGGGCACTAGGGACAAAACTGATGTGAAATGGTTTTACACCGTAATGTAATCCTGACAGATTACAATGTCTATGCGTCTTTTTTTTTTTAATTCCCACCGGGTCCCGCCCCCCTGCGTCGCAGCGCTTGCAGGGAAGGGAACTGGAAGAGGGATGCCGGCATCGGCTGGAGGACACATCAGGCAGCGGGAGGACATTGCAGGGACAAGGCAGTATCACTACAGGGTAATCCCGAGTGTGGCTCATGGTTGCCATTTTTAATACTGAAAATTAGCCCCGAGCCACACTTGGAGGCAATTTATTCCACATTTTCAGGGAGAAGACTGGGATGACATTTGGGAGGTTCCTTTCAATAGCGTGGGTGTTGGTTAGGGATCACCTCATCCAATTTAAAGCGGAGTTCCGGGCTCAAAAACAAGTTTGGCCCATCCGCTTGCTGTGAATGCCCTAAAAAACAAATGGATGCTCCCGATTTTTTTTTTCTTTACTTACCTTGTTTTTGAAGAACGTATACTTACCTTTCTTCCTCTTCCTCCCTCTGCGGCCGCGGCCCGCGCTGTCTCTTCCTGTCTGCATTGACTCCTGGGAGCTGAACGTCATCGCTCCCAGGAGTCAATGCGCCTGTACCGGCCCGCTTGTCACTTCCGGTGCGGGTGCATCATCCCTGCACAGCTTCTTGGCATGCCCACCTGCACCGGAAGTGACAAGCGGGCCGGTGCAGGCGCATTGACTCCTGGGAGCAATGACGTTCAGCTCCCAGGAGTCAATGCAGACAGGAACCGACGAGCAGGGGCCAGTGCAGGGCATTCTGGGAGGAAGAGGACACGGAAGAGGACGCACTGGCTTCAGCTGCCCACACCTGAGATGGCAGCGCTGGAGAAGAAATTTTCAAGGTAAGCATTTCTTCTAAAAGGTAAGTGTGACCCGGGACAGTACAGAGGCTATCCATTATGGAATGTACTAGCCCTGACTGTCCCGGGGGTATTTTTATCTAAATTTCACCCCCGAGGCCGAAACTCCGCTTTAAAAAATTGCCACATAGAATTTATTATACTCCGGCTAGGCTAGCCTTCATTTATGGGTCCACTTCGACGGAACGCTGGAGATGTACAGCATCACCAGTTGGCTTTGACCACATCTGTTGGCATTGTAGGGAAGTACAAACTTTTTGGTAGGAGGTTACACACACTCCGCAGGGGCTTTTATCAATACCAGTCCCTTTAACCACCCCAATCTGCCTTCTGGGGTTAGGTGAGGACTTGTGCCAAAACAGGCACAGAGGAGGTTTTTACCCAATACCTTATTTTATGCCCATAAATCAATTGTGTTTTGGGAAAAAATAAAAATAAAAAAAAAATCAGAGGCACCATCACTAGCATTTTGGAAGGGTATGGTTAATAAATCACTACCTTTTTACAAAGCAACTCAGGGATGCCAGGGCAAATTTGAAAAGATTGGCAGATTCGTCAACTGTTGGATGAGGCTGTCTATAGCTCTTACAAGTAGTTTTTCCCACGAGGGATGCTTGTCAAAGGGTATACTTTCATTGCTTTTAACTATAGATGCTTGATATTTTGTAGATGAGAACACTAGAGGATATTGAAGAATGTAGGAGTATCGCCTTCATGTTGATATTGATGGTTTCGCAAGGACTTCTATATCTTAAAAATACAGGGCAGGTGTGTTGCACAGGGAGGAGGATTTAGTCAGTTGTCCATGTATAGTTCGTTTGAGTCCTTATAGTTAGCTCATGACCTGTTGAGTCTGGGTGTGCCCACCAGTAGGCAATGTGTTGCAGGTCACCCTTTTAAAAACCAATAAAGAATTCAAAAAAGAAGAAAAAAAAAATTATATATATATATATGTCTAATTTGGTCCTGAAAAGTAGCCACCACCTTTCCCCAAGCTGACCAAGGGTACAGCCCTATATTATATATATATATATATATATATATATATATATATATATATATATATATATATATATATATATATATATATATATATATATATATATATATATATATATATATAGGGCTGTACCCTTGGTCAGCTTGGGGAAAGGTGGCGGCTACTTTTCAGGACCAAATTAGACAAAAAAAAAGTAACACTTTCAGGGCACTGCTTAACCACTTCAGCCCCGAAAGGATTTGCCCACTTAATGACCAGGCCATTTTTTTGACAATTGCGCAGTTGTGCAATGCTGTACCCTAATAAAATTGAAGATCTTCCCCCCCCCCCCCCCCACAAATAGAGCTTTCTTTTGAGGGTATTTGATCACCTGTGTGGTTTTTATTTATTGCGGGAAAAAAAAAAAAAAAAAAGCGACAATTCTGAAAAAAATAAATAAAAATAAATAAATAAATAATATTTTACTTTCTGCTAACTTCCCCCCCCCCCCCCCCCCCCAAAAAAAAAAAATTTTTTTTCATCCTTTTAGGCCAATTTGTATTCTGCTACATATTTTTAGTAAAAAAAAAAATCCCAATAAGCGTATTCTGATTGGTTTGCACAAAAGTTATTGCATTTACTAACTAAGGGAAAGATTTGTCATTTTTGTGTTTTTTTTTTTTAACGCGTAATGGCGGCAATCTGCGATTTGTTTTGCGGTACTGCGACATTGCGGCAGACAGATCGGACCCTTGACTGACATTTTTGACACTTTTGGGGTTACCAGTGACATTACTGCAGTAATCAGTGCTATACATATGCACTGTTACTGTAAAATTACACTGGTAGTGAAGGGGTTAACTTTATTTGAGAGGGAGGGGTTATGTGTGTCCCTAGGGGCGTGATTCTAACTGTGATTGGCTGTGGCTTGAGCTGTAGGAATAATGATCAACGGTCCTACATAGTAGAACCGTCTGATCACTGTTTCTACACAGGGGAGAATGACAGGCGGCTTGTTTACATTAGCCGCCTGACTTTCTCCCTCTGCAGCGACGATCGCAGAGTGACCGGCGGACATCGGGTCCGCCGGTCACACGCGCAGGGGGGTCCGTGACCGCGCAGGGGCGCGCGCTCGCTCCTCAGAGCCTTGCGGCGGTCGGCAAGTGGTTAAATCGCAAAAAAAAAAAAAAAAAAAAACAGTAGTAATCGAATACCACCAAAAGAAAGCTCTATTTGTGTGAAAAAAATAAAAATAAAAATATTTATATAAAAATGTTATTTGTGTACAGTGTTGCATGACCGCGCAATGCTAGTTAAAGTAGCACAGTGCTAAAAAGCAAAAAATGGCCTGGTCATGAAGAGGGTAAAATCTTCTGGAGCGGAAGTGGTTTTAAAAAGGGGGACAAAGACAGGAATAAGAACCTGACAGGGGATCTAATACCTCTCCACTATCCAAAACTAAAAAACAAATTGCCTTTAACTACAAAGTATGTAAATCCCAATGATGTAGCCCGCTTTGCTACATTTTGGGATTTTCTTTTCACTTTGAATGAGCATGGTAAAAACAGGACATATAGAGGGTGCAAATCTCCCTAATGGGAGCACAGACAGAAAAAAACCTGATAGGGGGTTCTAATCCCTCAATAAATAAATAGAAAAAAAACTAATGCAACCACCACATCTAATGATTAACAAGCTGCAATATATAACATTTTTGGTTTAATGCTGCTTTAAAGAGACCCTGTTGCTGATAGGACAAGTTCACTTAATCAAAAATGCACAAATCAAGTATGGGAATATATATATATATATATATATATATAGTGTGACCACTTTCACACCCACAGAGGATCCATATATCAGCACCTCTGGTATGTAAAGTGCCATTTCCTCCTAATTACAAAGGTCCTTCCCGGCTAGATCTAGAGCGACTGATAGGCTGTAAGCAGGATTTTCTGGGTGATGCGGCCCATCTCTGCTCCTACCGAGACAGATTGGCAGGACTGGCACACAACCCTGTCACAAATGTTCCTGTTTTCTGGAAGCCCCCTGTGTAAGCAGCACAGACTGAGGCCTGGGTATACATTATCTGTATTGTAAGGACTCTGCCATTGGCAAACCCCAACCATCTACATCTGTCATCAACATAATGCGCCCATCACACCCTATAGGGCCAGTGCCAACATATGGGGGTACCAGCAGGGGGTGATGTGTCAGACGAGCGAGATGTACAGAAGGTCTCTATACACAGATCAGATCCACCATTATCATTTATATACACATGAGAATATATTATATATATATATATATATATATATATATATATATATATATATATATATATATATATATATATATATATATATATATATATATATATATATATATATATATATATATATATATATATATATATATATATATATATATATATACATATATACATATATACATATATATACATATATATATATATATATACACACACACACACACACCCACACATACATACATACATACATACATACATACACACAGTATATAGCACTATATTGCAAAAAGTATTGGGACGCCTGCCTTTACACACACATGAACTTTAATGGCATCCCAGTCTTAGTTCATAGGGTTCAATATTGAGTTGGCCCACCCTTTGCAGCTATAACAGCTTCAACTCTTCTGGGAAGGCTGAGCGCACCTGGTTGGGTAGCCTGCCCACTGGGTTTGCAGTGAACTGTAGCTGAATTACTACAAATACAAGCTTTGCCCCTGACTGTGTAGATTATTACTGCCGCGCCCCACCTACAGGCTTTAGGTGAAGGTCCACTTTAGGCTGTAACAGCAGCCAGACAGGGCTGTACACATACCATGGCAATAATTAAAGCCCGTCCTGTCCAGTGGGCCATACCGCCACCAAAACACAACCATTCAAGTGGATGGGGTAGGGTTACACCAGGACAGTCCAGTTTTGAATCATGTATCAGAGTTTTAGCCCGCCTGAAACCCCGACACATTATTCAGACAGGAAGGTTGTTTCGACCAGTGTCAGGAGGGCGAGGAGGCGCTATGCGCACCGCATAACTATTCTCTTTGGATCGCCCAAAGCTGTCCCAGGTTTGTTCTACTATAGGCCAGTGACGGTGAACCTTGGAACATCAGATGTTTTGGACCTACATTTCCCATGATGCTCATGCACTCTGCAGTGTAGTTGAGCATCATGGGAAATGTGGTTCCAAAACATCTGGGGTGCCAAGGTTCACCATCACCACTATAGTGTATACAAAAAAAAAAATAAATAAAAAATGTTGCTGTCCACCACTAAAGTGTTTGAGTTTGGCTTGAAGAAAAATTGGCAACCCTAAGATGGGGCCAACCCACAACTGCGAGTCATGCATATGTTTGCAGCATGGTGGTGGGAAGGCAACACATCTTCTCCTAGCCGCCTGTCAACTGGCGGATAACAAATCCATCAATCCACAGCTTTTCAGAGGGGCAAATCAAGTATAGAAAAAAGTGACCGCACTCCGAAGATTCAAATCAAAAGAGGAGTAATTTTATTCTTCATCATATACATCAAAGATCGGACTGGTGAGACATGGGACAAAAAGGTTGACGCGTTTCACGACACAAAGGGTCGCTTACTCATAACCACATCTGTCAACCTTTTTGTCCCATGTCTCACCAGTCCGATCTTTGATGTATTATGATGAAGAATAAAATTACTCCTCTTTTGATTTGAATCTTCGGAGTGCGGTCACTTTTTTCCAATACTTGATCAGCTTACCGGATGACAGATCCGACCTGCACCTGAATCGTACCTCGCCTGGAGCGGTCACACCTGTGTTTGGATTTCAGAAACATTTTCAGAGGGGCAGCAAGGGCTGTTGCAAGTGTAAATGAGTCCTAAATTTCCCTGGAATGCCCAACCAATGCAGTGTGGGGGGGGGGGGGACCTCATTGTGCGAGAAAATGTAACCGCAGCCCGAAGTTGGGCTTTCAAACACTGAAAATGACTGACACCAAACAAGCCCCACGTCTATTAAACAGAAATGTGAGAAATAACATTTCCCTATATACTAGAACAATGTGTGCAGTGATTGCACGCTGGATTTGACCCCCCCCACCGTGATGAAGAACCACAAACCGCTCCTCCACCAATTTGCAGACAGGGCAGAATAATAATAATAAATAGAAACAGTAAAAGAATGCAAGAGACACGGAGCGGGGTCCATTAGGTCTTGTATGATAGGAATGAGGTATGACCAGGACATGTCCCCTGGGGATGAATAAGATATTATAAGAGGAGCTAGGTCCAAACCCTCAAGGGGACAGGGCACCAGTTCCTCTAAATAAAAAGAAATGGATTGTTAAGGACGACTCCTGATTGGTGAGCGTAAATTCAAATAACCAAATACGTATTCAAAAAAGTAATACGTTTATTAAAGAGATAAAAGAGAAAATTGTTGAGAATCAGACTCGGCGGCTGCTTGCTCCTTTTCTGGCTATTGTGACTACACCCATGCAGACAGAGGAGTTGGAAGATGTTAACCGTCTGACATCTTGGGTGATGTGCTGGATGCCCCGGCTATCCGGTTCCCCTGTTAGTCTTAATTAACCAATTTGAGGATATTAGATTCGACATCCCCTCTTGGGTCTAGCCCTGGTGGTTTTCCATGGGCTGTGAGCCCCCTCTACGTGGCTCCCTTTGGTCGCTTGTGTTTGGGCATGTATGGTCAGTGGCCGGATTCCATGATGGTCTTATACTACCAGTTTTCTAACTTGTCCGCCTGGGATACTACGTGGTCTTTGAGAAAGCCTTTGGGCGAAACGCGTCAGTCCTGTCCCTTCTGGCGGAGACTACAACGGTTATACTATATGTATATTTTTGTAAAATGTATTGTGAGAATTATTCTCTTTTAACAAGAATTCTCTTTTATCTCTTTTAATAAACATATTACTTTTTTGAATACGTATTTGGTTATTTGAATTTACGCTCACCTATCAGGAGTCCTCCTTAACAATACATTTCTTTTTATTTAGAGGAACTGGTGCCCTGTCCCCTTGAGGGTTTGGACCTAGCTCCTCTTATAATATCTTATCATATATCAGGATTGGAGGTCTCCTGAGTTAATTGACATATCCAACAACCAAATTTTTCTAGTATAAATTATGTCCCCTGGGGATGGTACGACACACACACTGTATTCCCCAATTATCACATTAAATATATTTCTATTGTCCCTCAAAAGTATTGAGGAAGGAGCTGTGCTCATTACACTATAGTAGCTGTATGATGAACCAAAAATGACTGTTCATGCATTCATTTGGTTTTATCTGTAGGCCATATGGGTCCCCTTAGAAGCTTAACTGAAAAAGTGCTAGGAAGCAACAAGGTAAGATGTGGGGGGGTTGCTAAATAGGAGTTTTTCAGATAGGCTTCAACAGGGGACCTAAAATGGCCAACAGGTAAAACAAAATTAATGATCATTTTTATAAATCTTTGTCACCCAATAGCTCTGTATATCTCTAGCTATGACTAAGACCACATGTGTCAAACACGAGGCCCGCGGTCCAAATCTGGCCCGCAAGGCCATTTCATGTGGCCCTCACACCTCTCCTAGAGCTGCGGTAGAGCTTCAGCCCTCCTTTGGACCTCCTTGTGACCCTGCACTTACTGCTTCCCAGCTTCTTCCCAACAGCAACACAAGGTGGGGTGCACTTTGATGTAAGGGAGAGTTTGGGGGGGGGGGGGGGACTCTTGACATGTGATGTAAGGGGGTTGGGATACTCTGGACATCTAGTATTACAGATATAACAGTCCCTTTGAGGGCAATCATAATGCTGATGCGGCCCTCTATAAAGTGGAGTTTGACACCCCTGACTAAGACTGTTTGCTGAGTCATGTAAAGTTTTTATTTTACCAGTTGTGCCAATAAAAGCTTGGTCTTAGCAAGGACACACACTATGTCGGGTGCGCACCTTCCTATCCTGGATTAGCCCAGAAGTGAGGCTTCTCCACTATACAGATCCATACTCTTATCCATTACAGAAGAAAAACATGTCTGGGGGGAGGACAGTGGCCAGGGCCAGGCTGCAGGAGACCCATAAGGGCCCGGGGGCCCAGATGCAGAAGTAGGATTGACACTTTCTTCAAGCCAAACCCGAACACTTTAGCTGCACGGGGCAAGTTTTTTCGCAGTAAACACTATAGGATTATAAATGACCTGGGGCACCTTTGGGTGCCCCATGGAGAGTAGCAATGCGAGGCTCATAGCATGCCTTAGTGAACGGTGGGTGTAGCCATATTGTTCTTGCTGACATAATGGCCATGCGCCCTTCAGTGATGCGGAACCTGCCCTCAGGCAGCCACCCACAGCTCCTGGAGGGCAATAGATTTGTGTGAGACTATCCCGGTTACTTGGTGAGCCACAGCCTGGTCTGAATAAGGTGTCCGGGTTTCAGGCAGACTGAAACCCAGACACATGATTCAAAACCCTGTCTGGGTGAATCCTGGACAGGTGCCAACCTGTTGCAGGAGGCCAACAGAGGCCCGGGGCAAGGCTGCTGGAGGCAGACTGGTGACATGTTGCAGGAGATCACTGCTATAACAACTTCTTTGCAACTCCTACTACTGGTATCTGCAAAGTGCTGTACCAGTACCAAAGAGCCGTAGGATAGTTGGATGGTCACCAGTGAATTGGAGACATTACATCAGCGTGACAGCCAAGCAACAAGCATCTTTAGAAGACAGCAATGGTAGCTTCCAAGGATTTTCTCAGCGCAGTTTCCTTTAGGCAGATGGAAGAGGTTATACAGCATCTGCAATTGCAAAGAGTTAAACCCGAGCAGATCCAACATGGAAAATTCCCACCCGGCCTATCAGTGAGCACACACACACGTCTGATACTGGGCCTGGCAGGGATTTCCTTACACACAGCAGAGGAACAGCTTTGGAAAAAAACATGAAGTTTTTTCCAATGGGTAGGGAAAGTTATTATTACCCATTAAGCAACCCCATATAAAAGCTAGCATGTTGCCTGGAAAAGAGATGTTGAGACATTCAGATAAAATCAAAATCCTGCCAAATCCCCAAAAAATATTTCTATCAACAAGCAATAGATCACAATTTTACTGACTCATTGCTGCAGGAAGAGGCAGTGCAGTGTAAGATTAGGCAGATTCACTCCAGTAGAAGGAAACCAGACTTCTGTCCTTAACTCATAATAACACATATGTTGAGTTATGTATTAGCAAGCAGGCGTGTGCAAAAGCATTGGCGCTCTATATAAAACTGGAGCACTGTAGTTACCAAGTGGTCTTCAACTTTGCTTCCAATTCCCTGTGATCTGACCGGCTAATCCTGCTTTTCTGTGTAGGACCCGGCTTCCCTCCCAACCTACCTCTTGACTTTTGCCTCTTTAAAACCTTGGCCTGCCTTTTGGGCTCCGCTTATTGCCTTTGGGCTTGTACTTGGTTTGCCTGGCTGTTATGGACTCAAATTTGGCTTCCTGACCTGGTACTATGCTGCTTGGGCATTTGACCAATGGAACCCAACAGCCTGGCCGTGCCCATCCATGGCAAGGGCCTCAATCTATGCTTGGTGCCTGATCTTTAATTCTCAGTCCTCTGCGCAACACATCAAAAAGTGACCCAGATCTGGTACTGACAGAAACTTGGGCACTCGTGCCACTCCAGTGTCCTTCCATTCTCTGTCACCACCTTCAGGAGTGTTGGGCAAGAGAGAGACCCTTCCTCCAAAGGCAAGAGAGAGACCCTTCCTCCAAAGGCAAGAGAGAGACCCTTCCTCCAAAGGCAAGAGAGAGACCCTTCCTCCAAAGGCAAGAGAGAGACCCTTCCTCCACCCCCTTACATATATGCGATAGGCAGAGCCAAGCTAAGTCTGCTCTGTCTTGTCACCAACAGGAATAGATCTACAGTCAGCAACCCCATTTTCCTTGGTTATTCAGGGTATCTAAATAGGATTGCACAGTCCTATAGACACAGGAGTTAGGCCTAGTGCTCTCAGTAATCAGGACCCAACCACAGAACTTATCAGACACACCCCTCCTTTGTTGCTTTACAATTCTCTATGGAGGACACATGTGCTGAGGGGTGTGGCTGTTACTAAACTGTACCAGGACAGAGGAGAAAAAAAAAAAGAAAAAAAAAAAAAAAAAGTATTTTAGAGTGTGTAGATGGGCTATTTCATACTGCAAGTAGATTTTGCATTGTCATACAAGTCTATGAGAATGCAAAATCCTCTAACATTTAGCTATGCAGAAAGTTTGAGGAAGGGGTAAAGGCTCGCTAGGCAAGGTTTACCCTTTTTGCCTTTTAATTGTTGGAAGGCACAGTATATGTACATACTGTAGTTACCTTTTACCTTGCTAAACCATTTTTTTTTATATATTATATATATATATATATATATATATATATATATATATATATATATATATATATATATATATATATATATATATATATATATATATTGTAACAGGAAGTCAGCTAAATCTGGGAATGTAGTCACAGGAAGGAGATACATTTCTACCTGATTTAGAAAGTCCATTAATTAATTTAGGGTGTTGGCTACAGAGCTAGCCAGCAGGAAGTTGAAAGGCCTTCACCTGTTCAGAATGAGGGAGTTAAGGCTCTATAATTTGTTCAGAGAAATTCCTATTGTTTGCTGCCTCCAGAAGCTGTGTCCTGAAGCCATGTGGGCTGGGAGCAGGAGGACAGTCAGCGTGTGCCTCCCGACAGGATGTGTGGGCCTGGGAGAAGACCCCCCGGAGTGATGTGTGCCCGGGACGGTAACCAAGGGTGAATACGTCTCAAAGGTGAGAAGACGAACTGTTGATGTGAAAGAAACAAAGGACTGTGTTCCCCTGTGAAGATATTATAAAAGGACTATTGAGTGTCCGCTGGAGGACAAGGAAGTCTGCCCGACGGTAGGTTGGAGACAGACACCTAGGCAGGTTCCAGTTGTGAGAAGGTAGCCGCCCACAGAGGCAAGGATTTATTTTCTGTTTTATTTTATTTTGGATGTTTTGCTGCATACAGCCTGGTGAAGAAAACACCATTAGAATAAACCATAAACCTGTTGTTTGCAAGCACTTTTGGGCTATTTCTCTGTGAAAACGCACTCCCCAAGGAGTCATCCACGCCTACCACCGAGCTAATCCCTCACATATGGTGGAGGTATGCAGTGGGCATAAGCAGAGATCCCTGCAAGGAAGTGCATATGTTTGATGAACTTTGTCTGGTGCATGAGATTGCACAATCTATGTGTGCAGGAGAGAAGATCCTGACAGAAAAAAAAAAAAAAAAAGTGTTTTAAAGAGACAGCGGTCTCAAAATTATTTGATGAACTTTGTTGTGTCTGGTGCAAGTGACTGCACAAACTGTGTGTGCAGGAAAAGAGATCCTGCAAGAGAGAGAAAAACTACATGTGTTGAAGAGACAGTGGTCTGAAAATTGTTTGCTGGACTGTGAAAAATTTGTTTGTGGAGTTATTGAAGATGGGGCGGTCCAAACGCCTGAAAAATGCAAAGATAGATGAAATGAGAGACCGGATTCTATGGATGGAGGGGATGTTGCCGTCTGAACCAGCCCCATCCATGCCTAAAGAGAGTCTACTAAAGAGGAAGGTTGTTGTCCCTAGCAACACTGATGAAACTGCTATGGAGACGCAGTGTGCTCAGATGAAAAGTAAACTCAAAATGGAGGAGATGTTGAAACATCTGATTATATCAAATGCAGCTCAACAGCAAGCAAATGCAGCTCAACAGCAGGCAAATGCGGATTTTCAGCAGAGCTTTGCAGCTCAACAAAAGGCTCATCAAGAGAGCATGGCAGGCTGGAAACAGAGACGCCAGCAGCCAATGGAGGCCATCGGTTTGGAGGAAACCGAGTATGTGTGCAGGGCTGAGTTGGATGCCTTGCAACGGAAAATGGAGGAAAAAGAACAAGCCTTGGAATTGCTTGGAATGGAGCATAGAAACTTGCAGGAGATGAGTGAGCTACTCAAGTCTCATGTGTTACAGTGGGAAGAATCCACTGCTCTTCTTTTGGTCGAGTTGCAAAAATGTCAAGACACTATAAAGGAGAAAGATACCATCCTCATGGAAAAGGAAATTGAAATTCAGACTTTGCAGAAGCAAAGTATGGCTGATATGTTGGAGTTGCGTAATCAGCTGGAAAAAAGTCTTCAGTCTTTGGGAGCTACAAAAATAGACCTGCAGGAGTCGCAGGAACAGAATGTTGCTCTGGAAGCGACATTGTCTCTCAGCGACAAAGAGAAAAGTGAAAGAGAGGCTAAATTACTGAGTACTGTGTATGAGCTCACTACTTTAAGCAATGTGGTAGATGAATGGCGTGCGGACTGTGAAAGTTGGAAAGGGGAAGCCCAACGTGTCCAGCAGCAGTTAAAGGAGAAAGAAGCCTGTGTGGCAGAATTACATTCTTATTCCCAGATGCTAGCCAATGAGGTGAAGGCTCTTATGCAGGGAAAAGAAGATTGTGAACATAAGAGGGAAAAAGTAGAGGCACAGCTTCTGGAATCGCAAGTCAAGATGTCAGAAGGTGACCGATTGTGTGCTAAGCTGTCAGAGAAGGCAAACCGACTGCAGGTTGAGTTGGACAATGTTACAAATCAGCTTTCTCAAGCAGACAGCAAATCTAGAGAAATTGCGGAAGATTTTTCTATCTTGGAATCGCAGCTGCAAGACACGCAGGAACTCTTACAGGAAGAGAGGTGTCAAAGGCTGAGTTTTAGCACAAAGCTCAAACAAATGGAAGATGAGAAAAATGGCTTCCTGGAACAATTAAAAGAGGAGGCGGAAGCAAAGAAAAACCTATCAGAGCAAGTCGCAACATTGCAAGCTCAGATAGCGGATATGAAAAAACGCATGGAAGAAAGCGTTGGTTCATTACAGTGTGTTGAAGATGTGAAAAAGAAGTTTGATCAGATGCTTGGTGAAGAGAAGACTGTGTCTGCAAAATATGCAGAAGAACGCGACCGCGCAGAAGCGGAGGCGCGTGATAACGAGAGCAAAGCCCTGTTCTTGGCTCGCTCTTTGGAGGAAGCTCTAGAGTCCAAGGCTGAACTAGAAAGAGTTAACAAGCAGCTATGTACAGAGATGGAACATGTGGTCAGCTACAAGGATGAGGTTGAGAAAAGCGTTCAGGAGCTAGAAAAGTCTAAACGAGCCTTAGAACAGCAAGTAGAAGAGATGAAGATTCCGTTGCAGGAACTGGAAGAGGAATTCCAGGCAACAGAGGATCTGTCCCAAAGAGGGGATAGTGTGCCTGATGCAGTTTTTAAAAGGATCAGTGTTTTGGGGTCTGTCCTGAGTGAGCCTCAGAAATGTGATGACATGTGGCTTGAATCACCCCTTTGGAATAAACCGTTCCTTCAAAAACTTCAAGCATTGAAAAATGTATCATTAGAGCTTCAGCAAACAAAGGAGCTGAGTAAGAAATGTGGTGATTTCTCAGTTCAGGCTGAAAACCTAGTGGAGAAAACTAAGGCTGTTGGTGAAAACGTGAAGCAAATGAATAAGTGCCTTTCAGGGAGTGTTTCCAAAATGGAACTGGTGAAAGACGGGTGGCAGAAGTTTGATCGTGATCTTGAGATGCATTCCATGTGGAATTCAGATAGAGAAAAAGAACTAGGTGACCTTGAGCGGTCAAATAGTTCAGCAGAAAGTGCATTGAAGAAACCTGTAAAAGAATGTGTTGCAGTTCCATGCTTCTTCACTGATGCAGAGAGGAGGTCTATAATGGATACCACCCAGATCGCTGGGTTCAACTGTGTTGTTGCCTTTGACCCCTATGTTGGTGGAAGGAAAGTTGATGATGTTCTGGTTGGCTACTTCTGTGAAGAGTTTGGCAAGAAATATAAACTGAATATCAAATCAAATAGTAGGCCTTTACTGCGACTCGCTCAGGAGGGCGAAAAGTTTAAGAAGTTGATGAGTGCAAATGCTTCAGATCTGCCTATGAATATGAAATGTTTGAATGATATTGATATCTCTGGGAAAAGGAACAGGGGTCACTTTGAAGAAATGTGTGACAGCCTGTTGTCTCAATTGGAAAATCCTCTGCACAGCATCTTAGAGCAAGCAAAGCTCAAGAAGGAAGATCATTCCCTTTTACAACAAAAAGTCAATGATTGTGTACAGCTGTATGGAGAGGCAACTCAAGTCACAGAGGGATGTCAAGAGTCCCTACTTGGAACAAAGCTTAGTGAAGCAAAGGTTCTCAAAGTTTTGTGGAAAACATTTATGGATTGCAGAGAGAGGCGTCTTAAGAATGTTGAAGACATTAAGACTAGCCCAATTGAGTTGCCTATGGATCACGGTCCTCCATGGTGGATTGGACAGACGGTTATGAGGGACAAGCTGTCTGACATTTATGAGAAAGCTGTCAATGAAGATGACAGAAACGAGAAGGAGCGAAATGATGCCAAAAATGCAGTTGAAGAATGTGTATATGAGATGAGAGACAAACTGTGTGGCATTTATGAGAAATCCGTCAATGAAGATGACAAAACAGTTTCATCCGGAAGCTTGAGGATAATAGGAGGCTTATCAGTGAGTCAGCAGTGCTTGACACATGCGTGCCTGGAAATCTGTGTCCCAACCCTAGGGTTGAAACAAGAGGGGGGGGTATGTAACAGGAAGTCAGCTAAATCTGGGAATGTAGTCACAGGAAGGAGATACATTTCTACCTGATTTAGAAAGTCCATTAATTAATTTAGGGTGTTGGCTACAGAGCTAGCCAGCAGGAAGTTGAAAGGCCTTCACCTGTTCAGAATGAGGGAGTTAAGGCTCTATAATTTGTTCAGAGAAATTCCTATTGTTTGCTGCCTCCAGAAGCTGTGTCCTGAAGCCATGTGGGCTGGGAGCAGGAGGACAGTCAGCGTGTGCCTCCCGACAGGATGTGTGGGCCTGGGAGAAGACCCCCCGGAGTGATGTGTGCCCGGGACGGTAACCAAGGGTGAATACGTCTCAAAGGTGAGAAGACGAACTGTTGATGTGAAAGAAACAAAGGACTGTGTTCCCCTGTGAAGATATTATAAAAGGACTATTGAGTGTCCGCTGGAGGACAAGGAAGTCTGCCCGACGGTAGGTTGGAGACAGACACCTAGGCAGGTTCCAGTTGTGAGAAGGTAGCCGCCCACAGAGGCAAGGATTTATTTTCTGTTTTATTTTATTTTGGATGTTTTGCTGCATACAGCCTGGTGAAGAAAACACCATTAGAATAAACCATAAACCTGTTGTTTGCAAGCACTTTTGGGCTATTTCTCTGTGAAAACGCACTCCCCAAGGAGTCATCCACGCCTACCACCGAGCTAATCCCTCACATTATATATATATATATATATATATATATATATATATATATATAAAATAGAATAATAATTTCACACAAGGTGAAGACAGGTCAGCTATACAGTCACATGACTGATTATAATGAGCGTGCTACATGTGATCTTAGGCAGGGGGTGCCTAGGCACTCTTTGCTTCAGATCAGACAGACAACACAGTTCAGTTTTGTCCGTTACATTTTTTTTTTTTATTTAATTTTTGATACAGTTGAGCACTATATTTTTTTTTTTTCAGGAACGTTACATTTTCAGGACAAGCTGTTGGTGGTCTACCCCCCCCCCCCCCATCTCAAGTCAAAGCAATACCGATACAAAAAGGAAAAGATAGATAGATAAGCAGTGGCGGCCGGTCTATTTAGGGCGCAGGGGCGCCGCCCCCCCCCCCTCATCCATGCGTCCGGCCCCCTAATCTGCATGCGCCGGACGCATGGAGTTCAATGGGGATTTTTTTTTTTTTGGCATCACCTGATTAGAGCCAGAGGCTCCAATAGGGCGATGCAAAGGGTGGAACCGGGGTGCAGAGCAGTGCGTCCTGAGCCCACCCATTGTGTGACAATAGCGAATGAAAATTCGCTATTGTCACACCGATCCTCCTCTTGGCCAATCAGGAAGCGCGTCCGATACGCGCTTCCTGATTGGCCGCAAGGCAAACCCCATGCCATTGGCCGAGGAGGCGGCGGGAGCGGAAGTACTGCAGGAGACGCGCTGTCGGTCACCGGGACTGAGGAGAAGCCGCCCACCGCCGCTGCTGCTCCAGGTAAGTAAGGGGGCATGCACGCTGATCACTACATTGGGGGCACGCACGCTGGTCACTGCATGGAAAGGGGGCAGGCACGCTGGGCACTCTGCATTGAAAGGGGGCACGCTGGGCACTCTGCATTGAAAGGGGGCACGCTGGGCACTCTGCATTGAAAGGGGGCACGCTGGGCACTCTGCATTGAAAGGGGGCACGCTATACCTTAATTACTGAAGGCCCCTTTCACACTTTTGCGACCTCAAAGTCACGCAATTTTTTACAGCGTTTTGTTGCCGCAAAGCAATGCCTATTACACTTTTCTCTTTGCGCCCCCCCCCCCCCCCAAAAAATTCTTTAGCACCCGCCGCCACTGTAGATAAAAGATAGATAAGATAGATAATTTATATTTTACACATACACTTATTTATTTTGCAAAACCGGTAGAGTGATTAAAACGAGTAGAGTATTTCAGAAGAGGAGAGTTGGATAGAGGAAGGAGCAGAGTCCTCCAGCAGTGCAGAGTATTTCAGGAGAGGAGAGTTCGAGCGATGAAACTGGAGTGTAGCTGGTATTTGGAGCCAATTTGGTTCTCAGCAGAAGAATGTAGATTTCTGTAAGATGTCGGGATTGTTATATAACACATACTCAGCAATGTTCTATCACACTCCTCTGAAAGGAAATCTTCCCTCTACCTGTCTCAACAAGCAGCCAACAGTCTAAACAGCAGGCACCCGGGAGGGGGTTTGGGGGCAACACGAAGGAGACTGCACAGCTCACAGCAGTCTGTGGAATTTCTCAGGAGACTGAAAATATAAACTCAAACTCAGAGGAGTCGAACTTAAAGTGAACCTTCTGAGACAGAATCATATAGGCTGCCATTCCCTACTTGGGTTTAAAATGCAGGCTCCAGGGCTTGCATCCTGAACCTACTACCCAATAGGTCTGGAGGGTGCGATCCAACAGCCAAACGCAGTGATCCTACAAACACCTCCTTAAAACACGTTTCGAAAGGATAACAAAAACATTTATGTAGCTACAAAATGGACCATCTCACGTGATGACATATTTAGCATTGCTTGAATACTACTTTCCGGAGTATGTGGAATCTGAGCTAAATATACTACAGAGCTGGATCCGACTACAGAATATATTTACACAAAAAGTGAGAGGACAAATGCCAGCTTCCAGACATAGAAGCAAGCTCCACTGCCTGTACAAAGGACTTTTACTCAAAAATATAATGGGTTCATGTGAACAGGGTGAAAAAAAGCCCCACACCAATGATGTAACCCAAACCCTACTGTTGGGTATCCAAAGGCTAAAACAGCTAAGCCTCTCATTATCGGTGTCCGTGGGCTAAAAACAGACAAACCCCGCCATCGGTGTCCATGGGCTAAGAGACAAACCCCGCCATCGGTGTCCATGGGCGGAGAGACAAACCCCGCCATCGGTGTCCATGGGCGGAGAGACAAACCCCGCCATCGGTGTCCATGGGCGGAGAGACAAACCCCGCCATCGGTGTCCATGGGCGGAGAGACAAACCCCGCCATCGGTGTCCATGGGCGGAGAGACAAACCCCGCCATCGGTGTCCATGGGCGGAGAGACAAACCCCGCCATCGGTGTCCATGGGCGGAGAGACAAACCCCGCCATCGGTGTCCATGGGCGGAGAGACAAACCCCGCCATCGGTGTCCATGGGCGGAGAGACAAACCCCGCCATCGGTGTCCATGGGCGGAGAGACAAACCCCGCCATCGGTGTCCATGGGCGGAGAGACAAACCCCGCCATCGGTGTCCATGGGCGGAGAGACAAACCCCGCCATCAGTGTCCATGGGCGGAGAGACAAACCCCGCCATCGGTGTCCATGGGCGGAGAGACAAACCCCGCCATCGGTGTCCATGGGCTAAGAGACAAACCCCGCCATCGGTGTCCATGGGCTAAGAGACAAACCCCGCCATCGGTGTCCATGGGCTAAGAGACAAACCCCGCCATCGGTGTCCATGGGCTAAGAGACAAACCCCGCCATCGGTGTCCATGGGCTAAGAGACAAACCCCGCCATCGGTGTCCATGGGCTAAGAGACAAACCCCGCCATCGGTGTCCATGGGCAAAGAGACAAACCCCGCCATCGGTGTCCATGGGCAAAGAGACAAACCCCGCCATCGGTGTCCATGGGCAAAGAGACAAACCCCGCCATCGGTGTCCATGGGCAAAGAGACAAACCCCGCCATCGGTGTCCATGGGCAAAGAGACAAACCCCGCCATCTGTGTCCATGGGCAAAGAGACAAACCCCGCCATCGGTGTCCATGGGCTAAGAGACAAACTACGCCATTGGTTCCCATGGGCTAAAACCAACCATCAATAGTGATCATGGGATAAAAGAAGCCCCATTTTTGGGTGTAACTGAGTTAAAATAAACCTAATTGTTGGTGTCGTGGATAAAATAAGCCTTGTCTCTAAGAGCGCAAAATAAACCCCCAATCAGTGATTCGTACCAATCCTTGCTGCTAGTGGGAACAAACTATACCTAAAATAATCAGTGTCAGTCAGAACAGGAGTAAATGGTTGGATACCTGAACACACATGCCTAAACTGCAGCTCTGCTTCTGCTAAATTAACTTAAAATCGGTTGTAAACCCTTACATACGCCCAGTGAAGTGACTGGCCTCTAGGGATACAGAGACGAAACAAATCCTCCTACATAGGTTTGTACCTGTTTATCTGCAGTCTTCTCTTGACTACATCTGTTCAAAGTGCAGAATTTTTAAAGCGTGTCTGACGGTTCAGAAAAAAGGGGGCAGAGAGCTGAAGGAAAGGGGTAAAAAAAAGGGGGGGGAAGAAGGGGGGGAAGAAGGGGGGGAAGAAGGGGGGGAAGAAGGGGGGGAAGAAGGGGGGGAAGAAGGGGGAAAAAGGGGGGGAGGAGGGGAAAAAAGGGGGGGGGAGGGGGGGAAAGGGGGGGAACCCCAGACCGTCACAGAGCTGAGGCTGTTAATCAGCTGGAGATCCTCTCCTTTTACCATTTTTTGCTTGGGGTCATGAAAATTTGTCAGAAGTGACTCATGATGATAGAGCAGACAGAAATGACACTTTGTGCTCTTGACTGAGTACATGCTATAGAGGGGGTATGCTTTGTTCATATTTCATGTCTGAGGTTTACAACCACTTTAATGTACTTTTGGGTAGGAGACCACTCCACCCAACAGTCACATCTGCAGTGCCAGGTGCTTAAATGCAGAGCACCCAGCTGCCAATCTACATATTGACCCAACTCCTTTGACACGGGAAATGAGGGACAGTTTCCACAATCCCCAGACTTTGGTAGATGGTGTGGTCCATATATAACCGAGGAAAGCCCTCACTGCACTAAACTCCAAAGACAGCCCTGGGGATGCTTCTGTGCCGACTTCTAGGAAAAGCAGTCAGTCAATCACAGGAGCAGGGCAACGAGATTTCTGCAGGTGCTTTGTACAAAATGAACACAACTCCCCCAGCATGGTCATGCTCACTGCTAATGGAAATGGATGGGCGGCTTTATAGAATATTAAATTACAAACAGGCTTGTGCTGCGCTTTTTGCTAAAATACAAAAATGCTGATTTCCTTTTACCGTGTGAAGTTTTGAAGCCAGGCATCTGCCTGCCTGCAGGTTAGGAGGATAAAAGAGACAGGAAAATCCTCCTCAAACCCAGGCAGCATTCGGGGAATACAGCAAAAACAAGACGAGCGGAAGATCAAAGACTCCTCAGACAGGCCCTGAAACCCAAGTTTTAATGGATAACTTCACTTAAAAAACCCAACGTCAGATCTAAAGTTTTCTCGCAGTCACTCAGATGGGTCTGTAAAGAAATGTCGCACCCTCAGAATTTCCACCGTTAATTATCTCTTTCATATCAGCCCTTCCTGGCTTGATTGGGAAACATTATGTTAAAGTTTTCAAATCTAAATTCTCACGAAGTCTGAAATAACTTCACCTGAATGGGCAGGGGAGGGGGACATACACAGAGTTCTTCCAATTCTAGAGAAGCAATTTGTACACCCCCTGTAGTGAGCCTCCCATCACAAATACTGACCAGATGATTAAGGGGGGGGGGGGGGGGGGTTGATGCATAGGAAGAGTTTATAGTCTATGAAAAAGTTCCAAAAGTTGAATATATGCAGGGATCTCCAGCTAGCTCTATGCAATTTCTAAACTCAAGCTTTAACCCACCTCTTAGACCTCCACATCCTACCCATTAGTCCTAGGGGGACTTCGGAGACTGGAAAGGTCAAGTTAGACTTTTCCAAATGGACATTTTTGCAGCATCCATAGGAATGACATGTTTTTGCGCACAAGAAGCTGCTCCCTGTGGGCCACATAGCATTCACTCACCAGTAGACTGGGGAGGGAAGGAGTTGGGCCTCTCTAAAGCCTCGTACACATGCAACGAATTTCCGCCGACCGGTTGTCCGTCTTTTGTCCAGAGTGGTGTCTGTTGGTTGGAATGTCCTCTAGACTGCACACAAATTTTCCCGTACGACAGAATTCTACTTCAGAAGTGATGTCATGTGTTGGATTGCTTTCTATGTGGTCTTTCATCTCTGAGCATGCCTAGTCTTGCTCATAAGATTTTTCCCCATCGAAATCTGTACTAATGAGATGAAAATCGGACGTTTTTTGATGGTCGACAAAAATTATATAGCCTGCACACCAGGATTTTTTCGGCCAAAAAGTCGGAGTCGGTTGTCGGAAGCATCATACCAACAAGCCGAAAATCGACAGATCGGTCGGACGAAAATTTCCGGCCAAGTTTCGACTCATGTGTACGGGGCTTTAGTCTTATACTCTGCAGTCCATGCTCCTGCTGGGAAGGAGGGGGTTAGTAAATAAAAGGATGGGAGTACAATTAACATTTTAGTTGCTATCCTCCATTAGCAGGAGTGTGGATTGCCAAGTATAAGACTTTGGGAAGTCCAAGTCTTTATATGTGGCCAATCATTGGACTGGTGAGATTGAGCGTTGGGCTTCCCCAAGTGTTATACTCAACAGTCCCATGCTTCTGCTGGGAATTAGGGGGGGGGGGGGGGTGCCAAACAAAAGAATAGAGTACAATTATGCTTTCATTTGCCAACCCCCTACCACCTCCCATCAACAGGAGCGTAGACTTAAGTATAAGGCCCCTTCACGCTGATGCCTCCACTGTGTTTGGGTCAGTTCCACTATGCAGAGCGGACACGGACACCGTCCCACTTCCATTATCCATTATGGGAAAATCAGAAGGAAACAGACCGCCTGTCCATTTGCATCTGATCCAATCCACCGTGTAGATATGGAAAAGGACCACCATCCATCTGCTTTTGGCAGACCGGATCAGATGGTGGCAGGTGTCAGCAGACACGCGTCCTAAGAGACTGGAGGGTCCAATCAGCCCTGCCTGAAAAACTGACAGGCGGATCTGATAGGTCTCTTTTCTCACACAGTATGTCCTAAGATTTGGGGAAGCCCAAGCCTAAAGGCCCGTACACACGATAAGAAAATCTGAAGGGAAATTTCGTCCGACGACCGATCTGCTGATTTTCGGATTGTTAGTATGGTGCTTTCGACAGCCGACTCCGACTTTTCGGCTGACAAAATCCTGATGTGCAGGCTACAAAATTGTTGTCCATAATACAAAGTCCGATTTTCGTCTCATTAGTACAGATTGACGGAAAAAAAATGTTAAGAGCAAGACTAGGCATACTCAGAGACGAAAAAACACATAGAAAGCAATCCAACACATGACATCACTTCTGAAGTAGAATTCTGTCATAGGGGAAAATTCATATGAAAAAAACCTCTTCACTTTCCATATCAGACCAGCATGCCACAAAAAACGGACGACAGATCGTTCGATAATCTGATCGTGGGTACGGGGCTTTAGGTTCCTGCCAGCTTTAGCCTATATGCTGTGCAAACGTGGAGTAATGTATGTGATAGTAGGGCACTGGACCACAATGTACATGAGAATGGGTGTCTGCTTAAAGTGATTGTAAAGCCTCAGCTTTTAAAATAGAAATCAAAGGAAAAACACATGTATATAGTAAAAAAAAAAATATTTCCCCCCTCTGTTCTTAGCTGCATAAGAGGGGGGGGGGTAGGGGGGGTTGGAGGAGAAACAGCACAGTGCCAGGCTGTGCAGGTGGGTGCCAGCTGAAGTCTGATCATTGGAGAGCAGACCGAGTTCCCAGCACAGCTAGAGAACTGACCACGATGTGTGCTCTCCTGCTTAGTGTGGTCATTTTTTCATACCAGTACATGGTACAGCAGGCATATATCAGGAATATAAAAAACATTGGGTTACATATCCTTTAAACTATTAAAGGTTTCTCCCTGTCAGCCAAAGTGTTCCCAGAAAACTCTGAAGCAGTCTGAAGAATATACAGTATATAAAAAAGAAGGAGAGAGCACCAACTGATATTCTACTGGACTTATCCTTGGCTGATGGCAGTTTAAAGGATAGTCATTTCTTAGTGGACAGGGTTAGACCTTCCCTTTTCATCATTTGGATGTCTGACGCTGGAAAGAAACATAAACCTGCCCCAAAGTTGCACTGGACTGGGCACGGAGCAGGTGTAATGTTATATACTGGAGAGGTCATTATCATATCTGCTCCCTGTAGGCCGCAGAGCATTGGACCTGGCAGGAGCCCGGACCAAGCGAGTTGAAGAATTTGGAAGGGTGCTGGGCAGGGCCGGTGCAAGGATTTTTGCCGCCCTAGGCAAAATAAAAATTGCCGCCCCCCCATATGCTCTCCCACCCCCCATCCCAAGTTGCTGATGGGTTTAAAACCAGTGGTGGCTGGTGCTCCATCAGTCGGGGGAGGAGCGGCAGACAGACCTGGCCACGGACCCCCCCCCCGTCACTCCAGAGTCCAGTCCACACCATATCCCCCCCTCGCCAGTTCACTTACCTTGTTCCTCCAGACAGCGACAGCTTCCCCCTCAGTCTCCTCCTTGTCCCCTCTCAGCGGCGAATCAGTGTGGCAATAGCAAATATTCATTTGCTAACCTCACACAACTGGGTGGGCTCAGGACGCAGTGCTCTGCACCCCGAGCCCACCCTTTTTTGAAGCCTATTAGAGGCTCTGGCTCTAATCAGGTGCTTCAAAAAAAAAAAAAAACCCTCATTGGAATCCATGCATCCGGCGCCCTGCATGTAGATTAAGGGGCCGGACGCATGGATAGGGGGGGGCGCCCCTGCGCCCTTGATGCACGGGCCGGCTGCCACTGGCTAAAACCCCTTCAGTGACTTACGGTAAGTCACTTAGTTCGGGTCAGGCCCCGCCAGCGCCCCCTGCTAAGCTGCGCCCTAGGCGGCTGCCTATGTCGCCTTACTGGTAGCACCGGCCCTGGTGCTGGGTAAATGAAAAAGGACAACTGTGCAAAAGGTAAAGCCATCTCTTACCTTCAGCTGCCTTCATCACCACAACTACTGAGGTACAGTAGCATCTTGACCTTGAATAAGTATGGAGAATTTCTGATATTGCAGAGATTTCAGGGTCAGGAACTCAAAGTATTGAAGTTAGATGACATACAACCAGCCTACTAGCATTGTCAGAAGATCACAGTGGCAGCCCCCGGACTTCTCTGACTAATGAGTTTCTTTAAGGCAGTGAACCAAATTCCATCACGTTTCTTAGGTTAGAAAAAAATGACAAATATTTGCCTGGCTGCCATGGACATCACTGCTTCTCCCCCAGGCCATCTCTGAAATTAAAGCAGAAACCAGTAGACGCAAACTGTTAAAACCCAACTTACATCCAGTAAATACTTTCCAGGTCCATTGAAACAAAAAACGTCTTCCATTCTCTTTAGAAAGATGCCACAGCCTAGAGCAGTGATGGTGAACCTTGGCACCCCAGATGTTTTGGATCTACATTTCCCATGATGGTAAACTACACTGCAGAGTGCATGAGCATCATGGGAAATGTAGTTCCAAAACATCACTGGCCTAGAGAAAAGGACCCTTGCTTTCTGTGGTGAAGCAGTGGCCTCTACAGAGGTCTGGCACACGCCAAGCTGGATCAGAGCTAGAACTCTAATCAGCAAAGTTCACGCTCCTTCCTGATTGAAAAGCTCTAGCTCTGACTCAGCAGAGGGTAGGTTGGAGCTCTGCAGAGGGACCACTGCTTCCCCACAAAAAGCATAGGTCCTTTTCTGTAGCATGCTAGCAGGGGACACACGTTTCTATTCAGGCTGTCTTTTTTCTTGCCATAGGTGCCATACTCCAGGGGTGAGGTTGGATAGGGGATTCACCTTCTAAGTTGGTATGCTGGGCATGTTGGGGATCTCCGTCATGGGAGCAGAAAGTGATTAGAAATAGAAAAATATTACAGCTGTAAGAGGGGGGAGAGTGGTAATCTCCATTGAGGTTGCTTGTTCTAACACCAGAGGTTTCAACCACCCACCATAAATCCACCCATCTACACTATCAGAAAAAAAAGAAAAGTTTTGGGTTTGGATAAAATTAGAACGGGTCAGCCATATGGAAAGTAGAACAAGACAAGGCTATTTCTAGATGGAAGTTCCCCGACCACCGCCTATATAAAATACACTTTTGGTAGGTTGTAGACCAAACCTAAAAAAAGGGGAACAGTTGCAGAGGATAGACCTGAATCATTTTGGACAGCAGTGTACAAGCTGGGTCTGCCTTTCACAGCAAACGTCTGGTCGCCATCCAGCCAGCGGTCGTCTTTTCCACATCCCATCATATTAAGTAGGTCTTAACAGCAAACAAGTGGCTGATTGTTCCTGGCCGTCTTATGGGGGGGAATTTCACATGTCCCGTGCCCAGCCGCTCTACTCCTACAACATACTGCATGGAAAAATCTCACTGTCCGAGGAAGGCACCACCTCTGCATAACAGCAACATATTAATAGAGCTGCTGGAATGCTGTCTGAGCCCAACCCGAAATATGGGGGATGTACTCTACTAAGCACTCAAATCTAAGTGACCCATAATAACCTTTGTATACAGAAAAAAAAAAAAAAAAAAAAAGTCAGTGTTCCCCCAGTTCCAACTGGGTGAATGTGCACACATTAAAAGAGCAACTGGGTGAATGTGCACACATTAAAAGAGCAACTGGGTGAATGTGCACACATTAAAAGAGCAACACCACCATTACGTTCTTTTAGCCAAATTGATATTCTAAGCCAGGAGACTGTCAGAGGCCTCGTAGAGAAGAAAATGCACACAGAGTTCAAGTGTGGCAGCGTATGAAGACGAAAAGTTCCACCAAGGTGGTAAACTAAAACAGCCGAACTGGCCCAGCGGTATTTAGAGAAATTTTCCAAAGCATCCCCGAAACTCAGCAACATCTGACAGAGGAAGTGACTGGAAGGCGGTCTGGCAACAAGGCAACTGGAGGCCAAAGGGCTACTGTCTGGCAACAAGGCAACTGGAGGCCAAAGGGCTACTGTCTGGCAACAAGGCAACTGGAGGCCAAAGGGCTACTGTCTGGCAACAAGGCAACTGGAGGCCAAAGGGCTACTGTCTGGCAACAAGGCAACTGGAGGCCAAAGGGCTACTGTCTGGCAACAAGGCAACTGGAGGCCAAAGGGCTACTGTCTGGCAACAAGGCAACTGGAGGCCAAAGGGCTACTGTCTGGCAACAAGGCAACTGGAGGCCAAAGGGCTACTGTCTGGCAACAAGGCAACTGGAGGCCGAAGGGCTACTGTCTGGCAACACAGGCGAGCAGATCTTAGTCTGTCCCTAATGCTAGACATACTGTCCCTGACCAGTAAGTTCCTACCCCTGACCAGGTCACTTTGCCAATATGCGCTATCTGAAGGGGGATAGTGCTATTTATTAGCACTGCCCACACTAAAGATGGCCACTGAGGTCATCCATGTCCAATCAGATAGCTGCTCTCCTGATTACCCCTACGGAGGCCTTAGGGCAGGGGTGTCAAACTGGCAGCCCTCCTGCTGTTGTGGAACTACAAGTCCCATTATGCCTGTGCCTGTAGGAGTCATGCTTGTAACGGTCACCCTGCAATGCCTCATGGGAGTTGTAGTCCAGTTTGACACCTGTGCCTTAGAGGAACATGTTCCCCCTGTCCTCTGCTCCTTGCATAATGGCTGCCGGACAGCGCCACCTGTGCAGAGAGGGCAAACTACACCTGCCTACAAGGGTCTATGACAAACTCCCTGCAGAAGGCTCAATTAAGAGGACTAAAGGGGGCCAAATCTGTCTACTGAGGGCCACACCTACAGGAGGAATTGCGCTTGCCCAGAACATACTTTCCTCTTTGCTGGGTTGCTTCAAATCCCCCCACTCAACAAAAAAAAAAAAAAAAAAACCTATAACCAGGCCTGGTGGATCCAGTGTTGTCCTGCTGTGATCTGCCAGTCCATTGCTGCACACCAGGTCCTGCATCACCATCTTCCTTACTCAGAGCAGGAGACGGCCTTCTCTTGCTTGTTGAAGCCACTGGCCCCTGATGACATGCCACCAGCTCTTCCCTTCTCCTGCCACTGTGTTGAAGCGGATGCCTTCAGGAATATGCAACATGCATATCCCAGGAGGCTTCAAGAGTGGGGTTCTAGGTTATTCTTTCCTAAGATTAGAGGCAGGGATTGAAGGTCCATTTTAAATTACAACTAAAAACAAAGTTAAGAATATATATTTTTGTAAATTTTTTGGGGAGGTTGGGCTAGAACCGGTTAGGTTTTTATTGATTTTTGTGTCCCTGACTGTTGCAGTGATTAACCCTCTCCAATTGTCCTGAGCATCAGAAATTAAAGGATTGGTAAAGCCAAAATTTGAGTTGGCACCAGCACAGGATAAGGAGGGGATGTATACCAATGGGGTCACTTGTTCTTGTGACATCTATTGAAGGGAATTTCCCTAGAAAGAGGATATGCTCACTTCCCATTGAGAATACAGGACAGGAAATGAAGGGAGGTCTCCAGGAGAAACAAAAAAAAAAAAAAGGTATCACGGCACTACCAAAGTAAACTTTTTTATTTCTATAGTACTTTTCTTGCTGGGGACTCAGGAGAACAGCCAGCCATCTTGGACACACTAATTTTTTTTTTTTTTGGTGCATTGGCCAGGAATCGAACCCAGGGCGCCCCCAGAGGTAGCCGAGTACGTTACCACAGCACCAGCGTACCAATGCTTGGACACACTCATTTAAGCCAGTTAATCCAACAAGCAGGCCTTTGGAATGTGGGAGAAAACCAGAGTACCTAGAGAGGAAGTCCACACAGACACACCACATGGAAAATCCATGCAGACAGCATCCTAGTTGGGATTAAGTAAAAACTGCAATTTAATATTTATTCCCCATAAAAGAGGGCCGTAAAATATTCCCAAAAAAAAAAAAGAAACTGCAAAATTAGGTAAGGGAGGAACTTCTAAAATGGAGAACAGCTGGGGTGGGGGTTATGAGTTAGAGGGTCCATAAAACACCAACCTAAAGCAAAGTCCCACTAAAGTGGAACTTCCGCTTATCTGTCTCCTCCCCCCACCCTCCGGTGCCACATTTGGCACATGTCCCCACTTCTGTCGGACCTCGACTCAGAAGTTCGGCCCCCTTCTCCTCCCTCTGCCTCTAGGAAGAGAGCGCATTAGGTACCTGCGGCTTAATGGCCGGGTTCCTTTACCGGCAATGGCAACATCTGACAGCTGATGGAAACATCGGCTGCGGTGCCGACATCGATGGACTCCAGGACAGGTAGGTGTCCTAATACTAAAAGTCAGCAGCTACAGTATGTGTAGCTGCTGACTTTACATTTTTGAGGAGGGGGGGTGCAGACCACCACCTTAACATTCCTCCTCTAGAATTTATTAAAAAATAAATAGAAATTGATCAAATTAAAATATCTGGCAAGAATGACACGTCCCTTCTCCCACAGCCGCCTTAAATATCCTCATCACAGATCTCAGGAGGCTTGGACAAAAAAAAAAAAAACTGTCCTCAGTCCTTGGTGGCATCACCGGATCCTACCGCACTGAGAGACGACAGGTTCATCACTATGGAGTCAGGACACAAAATGGTTCAGCAGACTCTGTACGGAACACAGACTGCCTGAAGACTTTTGCAAGCCAGGCATTCCATGCAGCACTGGCTGAGCCCCGTCATCATAAATAACCAAGACCAAAATAGACTGTCCCGCCATTGATCTCTCTCCTCCCTGAGCAGCACACAGTTGACAGTCAGAAGAAAAGAAAACATGGCCGGCTGGCTGCACAGGGAACGTGCAAAAAAAAAAAAAAAAAAAATTGGCTTTTCTTCCTTTATATAATTTTTCTGCCTGGGCCTTGAACTAAAGGCTCCAAAACTCCCACGTCACTGGGAAAAAAAATAATGAAGATTCCTCTTAAAGTAGAGCTGAAGGCGAACCAAATGTTATAATCCCCGATCAGTGTAAGATTTCCCTTCACTTCAAGTGTTTTGCTTTTAGTTCTACTCTAAGGAAGTCTCATAAGAGCCTGGAGATCAGGCAACAAAGGATTCTGGGAACAAGTACTGCTGTGGTGGCTGGATACTCCAAGGCCATTCATGTCCTAAAGATAAATCTTTAGAAAAAAAAAAAAAAGTTACCGAAATATGGGACCAGTAGAGACTGGCAAAGGGGGGGGGGGCTGGGCAAAGGAGGATGGGTAAAAGGCATGATTATAATGGGATGGAATGGATAGATGAATAGGAGACAAGAATTAATGGGATGGATGTGTGGCAAACATTGATGTGATGGGAGGAGTGGATAAATGGAATGAGATGGATGTATGAGTGACAGGCATGGATGGAATGGGATACGATGAAGTAGATGGATGAATAGAAGGCATAGGATGGAATGGACTAGGATGAAGTAGATGGATGAATAGAAGGCATGGTTGGATGGCAGGCATAGGATGGAATGGACTAGGATGAAGTAGATGGATGAATAGAAGGCATGGATGGATGGCAGGCATAGGATGGAATGGACTAGGATGAAGTAGATGGATGAATAGAAGGCATGGATGGATGGCAGGCATAGGATGGATTGGACTAGGATGAAGTAGATGGATGAATAGAAGGCATGGTTGGATGGCAGGCATAGGATGGAATGGACTAGGATGAAGTAGATGGATGAATAGAAGGCATGGATGGATGGCAGGCATAGGATGGAATGGACTAGGATGAAGTAGATGGATGAATAGAAGGCATGGATGGATGGCAGGCATAGGATGGTATGGACTAGGATGAAGTAGATGGATGAATAGAAGGCATGGTTGGATGGCAGGCATAGGATGGAATGGAAGAGGATGAAGTAGATGGATGAATAGAGGGCATTGATGGAATGGAATAGGATGAAGTACAGTAGATGGATGAATAGAAGGCATGGATGGATGGCAGACATAGGATGGATTGGACTAGGATGAAGTAGATGGATGAATAGAAGGCATGGATGGACGGCAGGCATAGGATGAAGTAGATGGATGAATAGAAGGCATGGTTGGATGGCAGGCATATGATGAAGTAGATGTCTAGTAGGCATGGATGGAATGGGATGGATGGGATAGAATGAAGTAGATAGATAGAATGGGATGGATGGAATGCTGGATAGGTGAGTGAAAGTCATGAATGGGATATATGGATGAATGGGTGCAAAGGCATGGATGGGATGATTGGTGAAAGGCATGAATGGGATAGATGAACATATTGGATGGAAGGAACAGATGGGATGGATGGATGAATAGAGCCCATTTAGACCCTGTGTAGAGTGACACATTTTCTACACTTGGCCTCTATCTGAGGAACACATCAAACTCAGCTCAACAAGTCCCCATTTACCTCAATGATCCAGTGTGGGTGACAGTCCCAAGACTGGGCCTGACCTGCCTTTGCATTGAGTTTGTTTCTTTGGGGGCAGCTGGTCTTGTGCTAAGCTCACACTTAAACTTCTTCAGATGGTTGTGCGTTTTTTCAAAGCGGTTTCGAGCTTGAGTGTTTTTGTGCTAGGATGAGGAGAGGCATGAAAGCAAACTTTTTCAGGTCCTCTCATAGATGTCTATAGATAATAAAAAGGGTGACTGCCCCAAAAAAAGCACATATACTTTTCTGAGCGACAAGCTTTAAGAAATAGGACGCTCAGGTGTGAACAGGCAGCATAGGATACAATGGGAAACCTCATGTCAAGGCAGCACTGAAGTGCTTCTAGAAAATGGATTCAGCAAACAGCTCAGGTGTGCACCAGGGCTTACAGTGATTTTGCCAGCATGTCCCCTGCTAAGTCAGGGCTAGAACCCTCAAATCAGCATGAGCTTTGCTACATACAGAACTTTAGATCTGACCAAAGAAGGGGCGTGAAGGAGCTCTGCAGAGAGACCACTGCTTCCACTCAAGAGCTAAAAACAGGCTCTCAGGTGGCTACTATCTAAAGAAAACAAACGAAGACTTTGTACACCTTTTGTTTTGATGCCGTTGGAATGGGTTTTGTCCTGGGGCGCCCATAATAATTAAAACCCTGCTGGCACCTGATATAAATATTTAGGAGCCAGCACCATGGCTCAAAAAGGTAGGATGCCAACTTACATTTTTAAAAAAGGAGCTTTGCATTGGCTCTAGTCCATTTAAACTGGAAGTTCAGTTGGATTTCAATATCTAGTGTAAAGTATTTCTATATGAAGCTCCAGTTTGCCAATGAAAGCTCCCAACAAACCAGATGTACTCTCACCTCCCCAACGTGTCCAAACAGGGCCTCTTCCCTCGTAAACCCTCCTTCTCAAAATCTAAGCTCTGTGGCTTTCATAGGCAGTCTTGGCTGCTGAAAATAAAAAAACGTCACACGGGATCACATTGCAATGCTGAGCAACTGTAGTTGGATTCGGTTACAGTGGTTTAATGGGCGCCAAGCAGAGATTGTCAACCAAGACAACCATCACCTGATACAATGAAAATCTCATATGGCTGCTTGGAGGAAGGATCAAAATACAGCTCTACAATTCACTTTACAAATCTTACATGGATAGAAGATTTAATTTTCTAAACATAACCCAACCAAAACACAATCCACCCCGGACCATGGCCTATCCCATGAATCCAGGTCTTATTCTACTCTCCAAAGCTCAATGTCTTTATCCAACCTCCCAGGGCTGTCTAATATTGATTGAACTCCGGGCAAATATTTTCTTGCCCCCTCTCCCCATGCAATTTTTCATTACACCTCAACATCCCAAAAGTCACAGGTCCGCCCCTCACCACACTACCTCCATCATTACACAGGACCCCTCTCTCCCATACTGTTACCAGCAGCACACAGGACCCCTCCTGCATACTACTCACATCACACAGACAGGACCCCCTTCCCTTCCTTCATAGACCCCTGCATTGCCACCTCCCAGTGGTCCCACCTTGACAGTGTCCAGAGGATGTCAGGCAAAGAGCACATTCCCCTACCCCCCCCCCCCCCATGGTGAGGGAGAGGGGGGGGGGTGAGCGCGGTTGTGCCCCAAACTGACAGACACTCTCCCTGGACAAGGTTTGCTTTACCAATCTGGCCAATCACCACATGGGCTGCAAACATGATACCCAACCAATCACCAGCACCCCCAACATTCAATTTTGCCCTCATCTTCTGAGAGATAGCCAATTCCACATCTCAACTATTTTCGGGCAGCTAAGCTGCTTTGGGCCCCACAACAATTATTGAGCCTGGAGCAGCTGCCCCTTTTACCCTGGGTTAAAGATGGCCTTGCAACCTGACTATCACCCTTCACTGGTCCCACTTACATAAATTAATTTCTAAAATCGGACCAATATTTTTATCTTTTATTTTGCAATTTTTATTTTTTTTTTTTAAATATTACATAAAAGTGTTTGCAACTTTGTTTAATTCAGTTTTGTTCCGTTTGAGAATTACAAAAATCAGGAAGACAGCAAACAGTTTTTTAGTCATGGTCTAAAAAGATTGAAATTTTTTTTGCCAAATTGGAAACTAATGAAAAGCTGATAAGAAAGACCCATGCGCTCTCACTTGTACATATGGTCAGACTATCGAATCAGACAATGGAATATTTGGATTAGAACCAGTTGCTAACTTTGTTCGCCACAACACTGAATGTTCCAGTGCTCCATTATATACAAGTCTCTGGGATATTCCCAAGTAACCCATTACCTCTTCACAGTGTCAACTGCTGTCCACACCATTCCATACATTCCACCTCTAGATCGGTGACATCTCGTCATACTCTATCCTGCTTGCTTACTTGTCTCCGTATCAGGAAGCCTGTCTTTGTGGCCATTGCCTTCCTAGCCTTCTGAAAATGTTAGGTAGTCACCAGCATATGAAAAATCAGCAGTTCAGGTCTTGGGCAGGGCATTTGCTACTCTTCAGGATTCTAAATTCTGGCAGCATGGTAGGTCATTACTGGTCTACTTATGGCACTTTTCCACTGCAAGTACCGGCTCGGCTCTTCTCGGCCCGGTTTGTTTTTCCACTGCTGGTACCGCATGGTACGGTGTTGGAACGGGTCGGTACAGTTTGCTTTTCCACTAAAGTAGTACTAAAGTTAAGTGGGTGGGATAACAACGATTCTCTGACCAATCAGTGGCTAGTAATGACTGCATGCAAAGGATTGTGGGATATGGTACCGGGTATGGTACCTCTTGGAACCACAATCGAGGTGGTACTGTTTTAGAGAGCCGTACCGTTCGGTCCCATGCAGTGGAAAAGCGCTGCCGTACCGTACCGTTCCAACACCGTACCATGCGGTACCAGCAGTGGAAAAGCACAAAAGCGAGCCGAACTGTTCGGTTCCATGCAGTGGAAAAGCGCCATTAGTGTGGGTAAACATCTCATGGCAAGTCCCTCCACTCTAGATATTAAGACTCTTCTATCATTACCCGTTCTTGATTAGATTGTAATCTCCACCATAAAATGTACATATCACTTAATAATTTATGCAGGATTAGGATTATTTTTGTTGAAGGGGAGGTCTTGTGAGCCAAGTCATAGAGGCTCCAGAGTTGTCCCTGCCTACCTGTTGCCGAAAGCAGATGGATGGCTGGGTTGAATGGATGGTGGATGGATGGGTTAGATGGACAGTGGATGGGTTGGTTGATGGAATAGGTGGGTTGAGTAGATGGCATGGATGGGGCGATTGGAAATTGGTACATGTTAAATGGATGGACTACTGTGGCAGAATTGATTTAGCTGCAAAACAACCAGCTGTGCCCTGGGCAAAAATTTCCTTGTTAGTGGCAAATGCTGGCCATACAGTGCTATATTTTTTTTTTCTCCCAATACAGCGCAGATGAACGGATCTATTGAAATCTAACAGATGGTACTAGTAGCAATCATAATACTGTAACAGCAGATGCATGGGATTGGTTCAAGCCACCCCTAGCAACCAATTAGTGAGTGGTTTATCTCAGCAAATTAAAAAGGTTAAATAGTGGTGAAGCAACCAAACATAGGGATAATATGAATGCAGTTTGATAGTGCCAAGCTTACAGCACTGTTCATTTTGGCATCGAAATTTGATTAAGTTATAGTCTTTTGACTAAAATAGCATTTTAGTCCTCTGGAATCTTTAGTTTTAGTCGTATTTTAGTCGACTAAAATCTCCAGTACATTTTATTTATACTTAGTTTTATACTCAACTAAAATCGAATGTGTTTAGTTAAATTGTAATGCATTATTTAAGCATTTCTACAGAATTTCCAAACTCATATATACTTCTGGAGTAAAAAAAATCCAATATCATGTTAGTATTTATGGTATTGAGGTGTGACACTCAGATTCCTATTTAGCCACTCTGAACATTCTGAGGAGGCCTGTAATGCACACAGTGCTCTGGACATGGGACAGCCTGAAGAGGAGGCCTGTAATGCATTGCACACAGTGCTCTGGATGGTGGTCTGAGGAGGCTTGTAATGCACACAAAGCTCTGGATGGTTGTCTGAGGAGGCCTGTAATGCTACACAGTGCTCAGGGAAGGTGGTCTGAGGGGCCTATAATGCTGCACAGTGCTCAGGGAAGGTGACCAGAGGGGCCTGTGATGCTACACAGTGCTCAGGGAAGGTGGTCTGAGGGGCCTATAATGCTGCACAGTGCTCAGGGAAGGTGGTCTGAGGGGCCTATAATGTTGCACAGTGTTTTGGATGGTGGTCTGAGGGGAGGCATGTAATGCACAGTGTTCTGGACGATTGTCTGAGGAGGCCTGTAATGCTGCATAGTGCTCTGGATGATGGCCCAAGGGGAGGCCAGTAATGCACAGTGCTATGGGATGGTGGTCTGACTTTCGGAGGCCTGTAATGCACACACAGTGCTCTGGACGGACGGTGGTCTGAGGGGAGGCCTGTAATTGTAATGTACACACTCAGTTCTCTACTCTGGAAGGTCGTTGCCGTGAGTTGGGAGTGGGACTCTCATCAGGTGGCCTGCAATGCACAGTGCTGCTCTGGACGGTCGTCTGAGGACTCTGAGGCCTGTAATGCTGGCTGCACAGTAGTTTTGTTGCTAGAAGCGGAAGCAGGCAGAGCTCTGGAAACCAAATGTTCACGAGGGTAAACGTCCCTGCCTCACATTTATATTTTTCGTTTTCTTTCATTAACGAAAACTGAATTGATTTTCCTCAGTTTTCGTCAGCGGGCAAAAATGTGGTGTAATTTTTGTTTTCGTCACAGTAAAATATGCCGATGACAAAAATTTTGCCGAAAACGTTTTCGTTGATGAAATGAACACTGGTTCATAGGGAATTGATCTATTTCTACATGACCCTTTAAAACAAAAATATCATGTTCACAAAATATGCATGCAACAAATAGGCAACCATGACCAACGTCATGTTGAGAGCCAAGAACACTGTCAACACCATTGAATCAGGATCATTGAGGCCCCGTTCACACTGGGGTGGCGCTACTTCGCCGGGCGACCTCACAGGTCGTGGCGCGCTGCTCGCACCGTGACCTCGGAGCGGCCGGCACGGACTTCATAACATTGAAGTCAATGCAGGTCGCTCCAGGTCGCCCCAAAGAAGCTCCGGATCCTTTTTCTAAGTCGGAGCGACTTGTGTCGCTCCTATTAGAACGGGTCCATAGCTTCTGTATGGCAGGTGACCTGACAGGTCGCCCCAGTGTGAACGGGGGCTGAAAGGAGCTTCCCTTCCCCCTTTGCCCCCGTTCACACTGGGGCGACCTGTCAGGCGACCTGGTCGCCTGCCATACAGAAGCTATGGACCCGTTCTAATAGGAGCGACACAAGTCGCTCCGACTTAGAAAAAGGGTCCGGAGCTTCTTTGGGGCGACCCGGAGCGACCTGCATAGACTTCAATGTTATGAAGTCCGTGCCAGCAGCTCCGAGGTCGCGGTGCGAGCAGCGCGCCGCGACCTGTGAGGTCGCCCGGCGAAGTAGCGTCGCCCCAGTGTGAACGGGGCCTAAGGCTCCATTTAAATGTCCTCAGTAGCACACTGTCCACCAATCTTGGAATGCTGTTTTACAGTTGCCAAAGCACTGATTACCCAATCAGGATGCCCCTTCCACTCTATCAAAGAGACATCCATTATTATGGCCTCACAGAGAGGGAAAAATAGTAAGACCACTGGTCAATGTTGGCTTTAATACTCACTGGTTCCTCTGGGATCGTCCCTCTTGGAAGATCTGCTGCAGAGGTATGGTGACCTGCCCCAGAAACTGATCCATACCAATAAGAGCCCGATGCATGACCGTCAGCTGGAGCTCGCAGTTCTCCCCCCTCTCCAGGGCTCCGGGGGACAGCTCGAAAGTACATTCCTCCTTCCATTCTGGGGAACCGGGGGTCTTCTCCACCACGGAGGTGCTGTACTTTTCCCGGCCTACCTGGATCAGCGTGTAGGCATCGCTGGTGCCGTGTTTCCCCTTGGCTCGAAGGCCTTTGGCTTCTAGGATGGTAACCTGGACATGGGTGGGGAACCAACCCAGTTCAGGCTCTGGCCGCAGGTACATAAGGATGGGCGAGATGTGAGGCTGAGGTGAAAAACAGTGATGCCTATAAGAAAAAGAGAGAGAAGGTCAATTAAAACTTATGCAACCCAACATGCCATTATGGCGAGCACTCGTTTTTTGTGGAACCCCCAGAGTGTGGCAACCAAAACCACCAGAAAAACAAATCCAAGCCAAAAAACAAGTAGGGCTCCAAGTGTCATGTGATGTCCTCCTAAAATCACAGTTCTCTCTCCTAACAGGGTTAAGCAGAGAGAACTCCATAATATGCTGAGGTCTCTGTTTTGGGAGTGTGGAATCATATTGCAATGTCTAGCAGAGAGCAGATTGCGGTATCCATCCTCCATTTTAATTGGTCCCTTACCATAACATTGCCACTAACATATTGGTACCAAACAGACCGTAGGACTACAATGCAGATACCTAAGGGGGTTTGCTCACTGCTTTAGAGGTCTTCTGGAACACCCAACCCAATATACACATTTTCAAAGTTTAAAGTGTCAGCATTTGCAACTACACCCTCCCGCTAGTTCATTTTACTTTCCCATTGGCTAGGAACCTTATAGCCGGACTTACTGTACGATCGAAAAGTGCAGGAGGCAATGGGCTAGTTCTCAACACTAACAGAATGCTAAATATTCATACTTGACTGCTTTAGTGTCCAGTGAACATTCAGAGCTCTGGAAGACAACAGCTATACGTAGACCTTGTATAATGTGGTCAATGTCCTTGCCACTTGACGATCTTGATCGCCTACCTGGGAAAATAAGTCATTACTTTGACAGTTAATACCTGGGTTATGTCACCAGCTAGATGCCATAACCCCTGGCATTGAAATGTTCCTCAGGCACTGGTCTTTCCAAAAAAAAAAAAAAAAAAAGATAACCCGAGTGGCTGATTAGCCGCTGGATCGCTTTTAGAAGCTGCAGGAGGGGGGTCGCCCCCCCCCCACTTTCCAGTAGAACCGATCCAGCGCTGGCGGCAGCTGGACAAAGAAATGAGCAGAGGAAAGATGGCCTCTGCTCATTCCTAAGAGGACCAGAGCAACATCATGACATCACTTCTGGTTCCAGTCCGATGTAAACGAGGCCATTTTGTTTTTTTTAAAAGCACTAGATAAATTTTTTTGTGTATCTAATGCTTTCCATTGTACAGGAGAAGTTGGGTCTTATTGACACCAGATCTCTCCATAAAGAGGACCTGTCACAACAGTTAAATTGCTTGTGGCAGCAGTAAAAGTGCTAAAGTAAAAAAAAAAAAAAAAAAAAAAGTAAAAAAAAAAAAAAAGTAAAAAAAAAAAAAAGTAAAAAAAAAAAAAAAAGTAAAAAAAAAAAAAAAAAGTAAGAGCACCTTCCATCCCTCCCCGTGCTCGTGCGAAGTGGTGACTGCATACGTAAGCCACGCCCACATACGTAGAGCAAGTGTAATAATTCTAGCACCAGACCTCTGTATCAATAAACTGGTGACCTGCAACAATTTTTAAAGCGCCGCCTATGGAGATTTGTCGCTTGTCACCATTCCACGGGCATGCGAAATTTTAAAAGCGCGACACGTTAGGTATTTATTTACTCAGTGTAACATCATCTTTTATATCTTACAACAAAATAAAAATTGGGTCATACATTGTCTTTTTTTTCTAAAATTGTTTTTTTTCCCCCCCAAAAAATTGAAAAAAAACGTTGCGCAAATACCGTGTGACAATAAAAAAAAATTGCTACCATGGCCATTTTATTCGCCTCTGCTAAAAAGAAAACAAAAAACATACAATGTTTGGGGGTTCTACGCAATTTCATAGCAAAAAATACTGATTTTTTTTCTTGTAAACAGAAAAACAAAACAAAAAAAAAAAAAAGTGTCAAAATAGGCCTGGTCCTTTCGGCAATGGCAGCCCCTTTAGTTCTGTCATGACAGGTTCACTTTAACCACTTAAGGGGCTGCCATTGCGGAAAATGCTAATCCTCAATCTTTAACCGGTTGCCAACCGCCGCAAGTACATATACTGCGGCGGTCAGCCCCGGCCAGGCAAAGTGATGTATCGGTACGTCACTAGCCTGGGAGCCAATAGCGGGCGGGCTCAGTGTAACATCATCTTTTATATCTTACAACAACAAAAAATTGTTAACTCCTTCCCTGCCAGAGTCATTTTTACAGTAACAGTGCATATGTATAGCACTGATTACTGTAGTAATGTCACTGGTCCCCCCAAAAGTGTCAAAAATGTCAGTCAAGGGTCCAATCTGTCCTCCGCAATGTCGCAGTCCCGCAAAAATCGCAGATCGCCGCCATTACTCGTTAAAAAAAAAAAAAAAAAAAAAAAAAGGACAAAAATCTTTCCCTTAGTTAGTAAACGCGATAACTTTTGCGCAAACCAATCAAAATACGCTTATTGTGATTTTTTTTTACCAAACCTAGGTAGCAGAAAACAAAATTGGCCAAAAATGTAAAAAAAAAAAATGGATTTTTACATTTTTCTGGGGGGAAATTTCATATAAAAAAAAAATGTGAAAAATATTGTAATTTTTTCAAAATTTACACTCTTTTTTTGTTTATAGCGCAAAAAGTAAAAATCGCAGAGGTGATCAAATACCACCAAAAGAAAGCTCTATTTGTGGGGAAAAAAAAAGGACGTAAATTTCGTTTGGGTACGGCGTCGCACGACTGCGCAATTGTCCGTTAAAGTCGCACAGTGCCGAATCGCAAAAAGTGGCCTGGACGTAAGACAGCAAAATCCTCCAGTGGTAAAGTGGTTAAAATTACTTTGAGAACTGACTCAAAATTCAAAAGTCTAAGAAAATCCTCTGTCCTTGTCCTGGGTTACAAACTATGTAAGCGAAAGAGACAGCATGGAAGCCAGGGAAAAAAAAAAAAAAAAAAAAAAAGCAAGTTTTTGGCCAATTTTCAATCCCACCACAACTACACCAAGGCCTTCCCTACTGGATCCCTACTGGATGGAGATCTGCTTCGGACACTGGGGGAGGGGTTGCTGACCGTCCCATGTTAAGGTCATACTAGTTTCCCTACATATGAGGATTCCAGTAATGAGAGCCATGACAGTTATTGGCCATGGTTTCATGCAGTTGTCACATGACGGCACAGCTCTGCGTTCCGGCAAGAAGAGAAAGAATGCAAAGATATCAGCCAAGGTGGGGCCATCTTGGCTGCGGGGCAGATATAGAACTACAGAAAACTGGCGAGGGTTTCCAACAGCAGAGAACTCCGGTGTTACAACCCTAGCATGGAAAGGTTTGCTGTGCTGAATGTCACGTTCCACTTATAGGTGGAGTCCAGTGAGCTTTCTTATATCCCTCAGGATCTCCTCCAATAGAACGCCATGACTGATGGGAACAAAGACAGAACCTGAGTGTTCCCATTCATATCACTGCATTCTCACCAAAACATTCAGCACAGGGATGGTGGGAACCCCTCATAATGGGCACAGCAGGTGTATAGACCCAGAAGCCCATCACAGGGATGGTGGTAACCCCCTCAATGGGCAAAGCAGGTGTGCAGTCACGGGAACTCAGGACAGAGATGGTGGAAACCTTTCATAATGGGGTCTGCAGGTGTACAGTCCTCAGGACATGGATGGTGGAACCCCTCATAATGGGCACAGCAGATATACAGTCCCGGGGACTTGGCACAGGGATGGTGGGAACCCCTTATAATGGGCAAAGCAGGTGTACAGATCCAGGAGCCCATTACAGGGATGGTGGGAGCCCATCATAATGGGCACAGCAGGTGTACAGACCTGGGAACACAGCACCAGGATGGTGAGAACCACTCATAATGGGTGCAGAAGGTGTATAGACCCAGGAGCCCATCACAGGGATGGTGGTAACCCCCTCAATGGGCAAAGCAGGTGTGCAGTCATGGGAACTCAGCATAGGTATGGTGGGAACCCCCTTCTAATGGGCACAGCAGGTGTACAAACCCGGGAACTCAGCACAGGGATGGTGGGAACCCCTCATAATGGGCACAGAAGGTGTGCAGTCATGGGAACTCAGGACAGAGATGGTGGAAATCCTTCATAATGGGGGTCAGCAGGTGTACAGTCCTCAGGACAGGGATGGTGGAACTGCTCATAATGGGCACAGCAGATATACAGTCCCGGGAACTCAGCATAGGAATGGTGGGAACCCCTTATAATGGGCAAAGCAGGTGTACAGACCCAGGAGCCCATTACAGGGATGGTGGGAGCCCATCATAATAGGCACAGCAGGTGTACAGTCCTGGGAACTCCCACTGGGATGGTGGGAACCCCTCATAATGGGTGCAGAAGGTGTATAGACCAAGAAGCCCATCACAACGATGGTGGGAACCCCTCATAATGGGAAAAGCAGGTGTACAGACTCGGGAACTCAGCACAGGGATGGTGGAACCCCTCAAAATGGGCACAGCAGGGGTACAGTCCCAGGAACTCAGCACAGAGATGGAGGGAACCCCTCATAATGGGCACAGCAGACGTACAGACCCAGGATCTCAGCACAGGGATGGAGGGAACCCCTCATAATGGGCACAGCAGGGGTACAGACCCAGGAACACAGCACCAAGATGGTGAGAACCCCTCATAATTGGTGCAGAAGGCCATGACAATGATGATGGTAACCCCTCATAATGTGCAAAGCAGGGGTACAGTCATGGGAACCCAGCACCAGGATGGTGGAACCCCTCATAATGGACACAGGTGTACAGACCTGGTTATGCAACCTGATTGTACAATCTCCTTCAGATCTAGTAATAACTATATAGTGTAAGGGCCTGATTAGATAGAGGAGATAGGTCCTCCTATTGTATCATGTACAGAGATGTATAGTAACTAAGTAGAACTTCTTCACTACTGTACTTAAGTACGGAAAGGCGGTATCTGTACTTTCCTAGAGTAGAATTTTTTTCTCCTACTTCCACTTTTACTTCACTACATTTTTTCGATGATTTCAATACTTCTACTCCAATATTTCTTTTTTGTGCTGCATAGTTACTCGTTACAATTATAAAAATTACCACTGCCAGAACAGTAGATGGCAGGTTTCATGAAGCTCAAAACATGTGTATTATCAGCGCATACGAAAATAAATGCTACTGTATGTATAAATAAAAGCTGCATTTGAAATAATAAAAAACAATATGATGTTCAAACGTTTGACTTCTTTCTTTAATAACTACATAACACAGTACTTGTACTTTTACTTTCAGTACTTGAGTAGAAAAAGTTTTTAAAAAACTACTTGCAGTACTTAAGTATAAAAAATGTTGAATACTTTAATACTTCTACTCAAGTCACTTTTTGATTGAGCACTTCCACTTCTACTCAAGTATGGGTTTTGAGTACTTTATACAACTCTGATGTATGGTGACCCTTAAGCTGAATACACACTATACAATCTTCTTCAGATTGTTTTCCCTTTAGATTTACCAAAAACCATATAATAGCAGATCAAACCGAAAACACTTTCTATTAGTATGCAGTCAGGCAGGCCCTTGCACTACATAGTTGAAGGTAAATTTAAAGGAAATTGAACAACAAAAGTTGTATAATGTGTATCCAGCTTTAGGAAACCCATACACTGTGCAAATTTGATTGCAGGAAATAAATTTGCAGGATTCCCCCCATCAACACAGACAATCTTCAACTCAACAACTGTCTTCTCCCAGCAGGGGGGGGGGGGAGCTGTGGTTGGTAGATCTGAAGGCGGTCGTACAGTCACACACTATACAATCTGATTGTACATTCTCCTTTAGATCTGCCATCAACTACATAGTGCATGGACCTCTCTGACTGGATACCAAGTAGCGGATACAATGGGGTTGATTTACTAAAACTACAGAGTGCAAAATCTTCTGCGTGCACCGTAGCCAATCAGCTTCTAACTCCAGCTTGTTGAGGCAGGCTTCAACAATAAAACCTGGAAGCCGATTGGTTTCTACAACCCCAAAGTACTCAATACAGCAACCCAATACAAAGGGGGAGATTTACTAAGCCCCCGTTCACACTGGAGCGACTCGTCATGCGATGTCAAATCGCATGACAAGATGCACCCTATTGTTGGCAATGGTATTGTTCAAATTGGTGCGACGCCAACTTGACTTTGTGGTGCCACACAGATATGAAATTTAAAAAAAAAGAAAAAAAATGAAGAAGTTCCTGCACTACTTTTGGTGATTTTAGATACGACTTGCATAGACATTTGCACATAAAGCCGCACAGATTTCTCCTAAGACGCACTGACAGGCGACCTTTGAAATCGTGCAATTTCAGATAAAGTCATGCGATTTCAAAGGCGCATGCAGTGTGAAGGACGACTAAAACTGGTGCACACAGAATATGGCACAGCTGTGCAGAGTAACCAATCAGCTTCCAGGTTTTATTATTGAGTAATTGTCTCTGTCGCAAGTGCACTAATACAGCTACAATGACCTCAAGCAGGTTTTATTATCAAAGTTTTTAATTGAACCATCTGAAGCTAGAATCTGATTGGCTACCATGCACAGCTGCACCCGATTCTTGTGTGCACCAGTTTTAGGCTCCTTTCACACACTCCGTCCGTCGGACTGATTCAGTTTTTCTCAGCGGGGGATCAAGCCACCCGATACCCCGCTGAGCAGCAGGAGGACAGCTGTGTCTCGGCGCTGTGTGCGGAGACACAGCTGTCAGTTCCCCATGCATCTCTATGGGGGAAATCGGATGGGAACGGACCGTCGGTCCGTTCTCATCCGATCCGATGGACGGATGGAAAATAGGGTTTCCATCCGTCCAGATTTGACGGATCGGATGTCAGCGGACATGTCTCCGCTACCATCCGATGCCCCATGGAGATGCACGTGGGGACCGTTCAGATCCGCCAAAAAAACAGACAGGCGGATCTGAACGGTCCGCCTGTGTGAAAGGGGCCTTAGTAAACACCCCCCAAAGCATTGGTTGTTTTGGTTTCTCCTCCCATTACATATATTTGGGGGCCGAACACAAAGATTTTATACACCATCATATTAACGATTTACATCTCGATTGTAAATAAAAACCATCAGAAGTTTGTTCGATGCATCATACACCTAACAATCACATTGAATTATCTACTGTCCTACGATTGGATTTTCCATCCAAACTGATCAGAAAAATTTTGATCAAAATCAATCGGTTTTGCTCTAAATCAATCGATGACACTGAAGGAGTCTTCTCAATAGTCTATAGATCTGATCCTGTGAACAATTGTTCTATCAGGCTCAGACAATCCCATCTGAGCGTTTAATAAAACGCGCGCATAATCATGCATTTTTTCGCACATTCAGAAATGAGGGTCGCATTTTGTAGTCCCATTCATTGTGAATGGCAACCAATGGGATTGTTCCATCAGGCTAAGACAATCGCAGCTGAGCGTTCCATAAAACGCGCGCATAACCATTCGTTTTTGCGCACACTACGAAATGGCGGTCGCATTTTGCAGTCCCATTAATTGTGAATGGTAATAAATGGGATTGTTCCATCAGGGTCAGACAATCACACCTGAGCGGTTGGTAAAACGTGCGCAAAACCGTGCCTTTTTTTTTGCATACATTACGAAATGCTGATCGCATGTTGATGTCCCATTTATCATTGATTGCAACCAATGGGATTGTTCCATCAGGCTAAGACAATCACGTCTGAGTGTTTAATAAAATGCGTGCATAACCATGCCTTTTTGCGCACATTCAGAAATTATGGTCACATTCATTGTGAATAGCAACCAATAAGATTGTTCCATCAGGCTGAGACAATCGCAGCTGAGCGTTCAATAAAACGCGCGCATAACCATTCGTTTGTGTGCACACTACGAAATGGCGGTCGCATTTTGTGGTCCCAGTAATTGTTAATGGTAACAAATGGGATTATTCCATCAGGGTCAGACAATCACATCTGAGTGGTTGGTAAAACGTGCGCAAAACCGTGCCTTTTTGCGCACATTCAGAAATGAGGGTCGCATTTTGCGGTCCCATTAACTGTTAATAGCAACCAATGGGATTGTTCCATCAGGCTGAGACCATCACAGCTGAGCGTTCAATAAAATGCGTGAATAACCGTGCTTTTTTGCGCACATTATGAAATGGTGGTCGCATTTTGCGGTCCCGTTAATCAGGATCAGACAATCACACCTGAGCGGTTGTGCGCAAAACCGTGCTCTTTTTTTTGCATACATTATGAAATGCAGATCGCATGTTGATGTCCCATTTATCATTAATTGCAACCATGGGGATCGTTCCATGCAGATCGCATTTTGCGGTCCCATTCATTGTTCGAACAATCCCTTTCATTGCCATTAACAATGAATGGGACTGAAAAATGCAATCTGCATTTTGAAATGTACGCAAAAAAGGCACAATTTTGCGCACGTTTTACCAACCGCTCAGGTGTGATTGTCTGACCCTGATAGAACAATCCCATTTGCTACCATTAACAATTATGGGACCGCAAAATGTGACCGCCATTTTTTAATGTGTGCAAAAACGCATGGTTATGCACACATTTTATTGAACGCTCAGCTGTGATTGTCTGAGCCTAATGGAACAATCCCATTGGTTGCCAATGGGACCGGAAAATGCGACCCTCATTTCGGAATGTGCGCAAAAAGGCATGATTATGCACGCGTTTTATCAAACACTCAGATGTGATTGTCTGAGCCTAATAGAACAATCCCACTGGTTGCAATTAACGATAAATGGGACATCAACATGCGATCCGCATTTCGTGATGCAAAAAACGCACGGTTTTGCGCACGTTTTACCAAACGCTCAGGTGCGATTGTCTGAACCTGATAGAACAATCCCATTCATTGCCATTATCAGGCTCAGACAGACAATCGCACCCGAGCGTTTAGCAAATTGTGCCTTTTTTGCGCACATTACGAAACAAGGGTCGCATTTTGTGGTCCCATTCATTGTTAACAGCACCCCAAACACGTATCTTGCCACAAAAACACACTTTAAAAAAAAAACTGTGCAAGATTCATCCTTGCAAAAAGTGACATGAGCTGCTACTTTGTTGCACGTAGGGCAGCCTATGCGCATCACATAAGACACACGCAAGAAAAACGCGAAGTGTGAATACGCCCTCAGATCTTTGTGTGTATGGCTAGCATAGAGAAGATTGTACAATCAGGTTGTATAGTGTATGGCTAGCATAGAGAAGATTGTACAATCAGGTTGTATAGTGTATGGCTGGCATAGAGAAGATTGTACAATCAGGTTGTATAGTGTATGGCTGGCTCTGAGCTGCTGAGGTTGTATTTTGTATCCTGAAAATTATAGAAGGAAAAAAAAAAATTGTCAAATATTCCAAGGTGGGTGGAACGCGGTAAAGCGCGATCCTGGAGTCCCCAGGGCAATGGATGGAGTCAGTGTATGAGTCAGACTCCTGGGCTCCACCCAACACTGAACTGTCACTTATGGATGGAGTCTGGCCCAGACCACCCAACTGTGGCCCCAGAGCGAGGAAAGGTTGAGATGTATGGGGTCCTCCCTATAGAATAACAAACATTTCCACAACAGCAAGCAAAGCAATGCAAAGTCATCCAGTCATCCAGTCATCCCCCACCCTTGCAGATTTGAGCCATGGGGGGGGGGGGGGGGGGAGCTCTGCACAACACAGCTATGGAGGAGCAGCACCCCATCCTGCAGCCACTGCAGAGCAGGCAGCCCAGCCCGGCCAATGCAGCACAGGCAGATGTCTGATAGAGCGGAGGCATGCAGGAAAAGCCAGCACAGGGCTGCTTACCTCTCAGCTGACACTCATGGTGCAGGGGGGGAACTTTACACTGCTGGGGGGTGTCTTGTCGGTGAGGAAACCCCCAGAGATGTCTGTCCAGGGAAGGGATCCTGTCTATCTGCACTCCCAGCACAAGGGTGAGACCAGGCGGCTCCTGCAGATCTGCTGCAAACTAACTTTCTTCTGTGTTCAGAGAGGAGGAGGGGGGGGGAGGAGCTCTGCTATATAACACAGCCATGCGACTAATGCAGAGCCTAACCATATGACACAGCTGCTAGACTACAGCCTAACCGTGACACAACCGTCCGAGTATTGCAGAGCCGGCAATAAAACACAACTGTCCGACTAATGCAGAGCCGATAATAAAACCCAACTGTCCGACTAATGCAGAGCCGATAATAAAACCCAACCGTCCGAATAATGCAGAGCCAGCAATACAACACAACCGTCCCAGTAATGCAGAGCCGGTAATACAACACAACCATCCGACTAATGCAGAGCCTAACCATATGACACAGCTGCTAGACTACAGCCTAACCGTGACACAACCGTCCGACTAATGCAGAGCCGGCAATACAACACAACCGTCCGATTAATGCACAGCTGGTAATACAACACAACTGTCCGACTAATGCAGAGCCGGTAATACAACACAACCGTCCGACTAATGCAGAGCCTAACCATATGACACAGCTGCTAGACTACAGCCTAACCGTGACACAACTGTCCGACTAATGCAGAGTCGGTAATACAACACAACCGTCCGACTAATGCAGATCCGGTAATACAACACAACCGTCCTACTAATGCAAAGCCAGTAATACAACACAACCGTCCGACTAATGCACAGCCGGTAATACAACACAACCGTCCGACTAATGCAGAGCCTAACCATATGACACAGCTGCTAGACTACAGTCTAACTGTGACACAACCGTCCGAATAATGCAGAGCCGGCAATACAACACAACCGTCCGACGAATGCAGAGTCAGTAATACAACACAACCGTGCGAATAATGCAAAGCCGGTAATACAACACAACCGTCCGAATAATGCAGAGCCGGTAATACAACACAACCATCCGACTAATGCAGAGCTGGCAATACAACATAACCGTCCGACTAATGCAGAGCTGGCAATACAACACAACCGTCCGACTAATGCACAGCCGGTAATACAACACAACCGTCCGACTAATGCAGAGCCTAACCATATGACACAGCTGCTAGACTACAGCCTAACTGTGACACAACTGTCCGAATAATGCAGAGCCGGCAATACAACACAACCGTCCGACAAATGCAGAGCCAGTAATACAACACAACCGTCCGACTAATGCAGAGCTGGCAATACAACACAACCGTCCGACTAATGCAGAGCCGGTAATACAACACAACCATCCGACTAATGCAGAGCTGGCAATACAACATAACCGTCCGACTAATGCAGAGCTGGCAATACAACACAACCGTCCGACTAATGCAGAGCCAGTAATACAACACAACCGTGCGAATAATGCAAAGCCGGTAATACAACACAACCGTCCGAATAATGCAGAGCCGGTAATACAACACAACCGTCCGAGTAATGCAGAGCCGGTAATACAACACAACCATCCGACTAATGCAGAGCCAATAATACAACACAACCGTCCGACTAATGCAGAGCCGGTAATACAACACAACCGTCCGACTAATGCAGAGCCTAACCATATGACACAGCTGCTAGACTACAGCCTAACCGTGACACAACCGTCCGACTAATGCAGAGCCGGTAATACAACACAACCATCCGAATAATGCAGAGCTGCCAATACAACACAAGCGTCCAACTAATGCAGAGCCGGTAATACAACACAACCGTCCGAGTAATGCAGAGCCAGTAATACAACACAACCGTGCGAATAATGCAAAGCCGATAATACAACACAACCGTCCGAATAATGCAGAGCTGGTAATACAACACAACCGTCCGACTAATGCAGAGCCGGTAATACAACACAACCTTCCGACCAATGCAAAGCCAGTAATACAACACAACCGTGCGAATAATGCAAAGCCGGTAATACAACACAACCGTCCGAATAATGCAGAGCCGGTAATACAACACAACCATCTGACTGATGCAGAGCCCAACCGTGACACAACCCTCTGACTAATGCAGAGCCTGACCATATAACACAACCGTCCAATTAATGCAGAGCCCCACTATACAACACAACTGTCCGACTAATGCAGAGCCCAGCTATACAACACAACCGTCTGACTAATGCAGAGCCTGGCCATATAACACAACCGTCCAATTAATGCAGAGCCCCACTATACAACACAACTGTCCAACTAATGCAGAGCCCCGTCATACAACACAACCGTCTGACTAATGCAGAGCCTAGCCATATAACACAACTATCCTTCTAATATGTGCGGCTCCCGGTTCATGCCTAGGGTGTGGTGCATTTCTGTTCATTGATTCAGGTATGATTCAGGTCTGAATTTTTGCCTGAATTTGCGATCGGACCCAAAACATGCACAGGACCCTTTTGCAATTCACTCCGTGGCCGCCCCAGACCTGGTTGAACCTGCTCCATTGAGAGCTGGTCACACTCGCATGTCATGCAAACTGGATGCGGGGAAACCATAAAGATGTACAGATTCTGTGCACAAGTAAAAATTAGACTGTCAAAGACTGTACGCATGTATTAAAAGACAGGCTGCATATCAGTTCTTTGTGAATGCAGACATATTTGCACGCATTCACGAAACCTGCGAAAAAAAACCTGACCCCCATTTTGGAAGTCAATCATTGTTAATGTCACCCTGATCAGATGCATGTATTTGCATATGTGAAAATGCATGACAGACGCCAAATTAGTTGAAAATATGTAAAGCTGAATTCCCAATAATGTACATGAGCTACATTGGTTCATTTGGGTGAGCGTAGGGCAGCCCATTGAAAGCAATGGGCTGAATTCTGTGTTTTGCGTGAAAAAAAGCGATAACAGCACACAAAAATGTGCATTCACAAGATGCAAGGTGTAAACCTAAACAAAGAAAAGCACCACTCCAGGTGGGTGACAGAAAACCCTTTCACAGTCCTCACATGCAGGTGCTACTGCAGACGATGAAAAAGAAAAGAGTGTTGTTACACACCACAGTGGGGAAGAAATTAAGTCTCTTCCTAGGAAGGCCATGAGAAGAGGATTGTTGAATCTGCCTTTAGAGAGCCACTGGCCTTGAAGGATTCTCCAGACCCTGTTATGAGGGAGGGTCTGCGTTTGATCAATCTGGAGGGAATCCATTTAAAGTTTTGGGCTTTGGCCTGGCTCTTGTTCCATGGCAGACTCTATGTGAAGGGCAACTTGAAGCATCTCTGTGGAGAACCATGGTTGTCCAAGAGTGGAGTGTGGCAGTGTGGAGGAGACAATGGATAATTTCTTGCTTCTGTCCCCTTTCAATATAACTGGGTGGTTAGGGCTCTGGGTATCTCTTTCTTTTCCTGTTTGAGTTACGCAAAGTGGTCATATGGGGATTTTGAGACGCATCAGGATTTTGATTTTGAGACACTTTTTCTAGTTATCTTAGTAGTCCGTTGCTTCACATGGAATGCACTGTGTAAGGTTTCCACTTGGAAAAAAGTCCTTCCTGTTGAGGTGGTGGTGCTCAACATTCTGGGAGAGGTTGGGAAGATTCGGGGTCTTGAGAGGGGCAGGTGGCAGCCGGGAGCCTGGAAAAAGGCATGGAGGAATGTTAGGTGTTTGTAGCTGCTGTCTGTCAGTCTCTGGGTGTGCGGCATTTCTTTCTGTCCTTTCACATCCTCTAGATCAGGGGTCCCCAAACTACGGCCCACGGGCCGCGTGCGGCCCGCCAGGGTCCTGAACCCGGCCTACCGGCCGGGATGAATGATTCCTGTTTTTTTTTTTTTTTTTCTGAATCACCTACTGTATTTAGAGCCAGAGGCTTTAATAGGCTTCAGAAAAAGGTGGACCCGGGGCGCAGAGCACTGCGCCCTAGCCCACCCATTTGTGTGACAATAGCGAATGAAAATTCGATATTGTCCCACGGATCAGCCTCCTAGCCAATCAGGAAGTGGGTCTCTCTGCATTGAATGGGGGCACGCTTGTCTCTCTGCATTGAAAGTGGGCACGCTGGTCTCACTGCATTGAATGGGGGGACGCTGGTCTCTCTGCATTGAAAGGGGGCACGCTGGTCTCTCTGCATTGAAAGGGGGCACGCTGGTCTCTACGCATTGAAAGAAGGGACGCTGGTCTCTCTGCATTGAAAGGGGGCATGCTGGTCTCTCTGCATTGAAAGGGGGCACGCTGGTCTCTCTGCATTGAATGGGGGCACGCTGGTCTCTCTGCATTGAATGGGGGCACGCTGGTCTCTCTCTGAATTGAATGGGGGCACGCTGGTCTCTCTCTGCATTGAATGGGGGCATGCTGTGGTCACTCTGCATTGAAAGGGGGCATGCTGTGGTCACTCTGCATTGAAAGGGGGCACGCTGTGGTTTATATATATATATATATATATATATATATATATATATATATATAATATTGTATTGTTTTTCCTGTTTTTTTGTGCACTACAAATAAAATATGCGCATTGGAATTCGTTCATATTTTTTTTTCAAACTATAGTCTGGCCCCCAACAGTGTCTGAGGGACCATGAACTGGCCCCCTGTTTAAAAAGTTTGAGGACCCCTGCTCTAGATGTTTATAAGGTCCGATAATGCATCCATAGGATCAATGTCTAATCATTTCTAAAGGCTCGTACACTATAAGAAAACTATACACTATAAGAAAATCAGGCAAACATTTTGGTTTGAGGAACCTTCGTACCATTTCTGTATAGTGTCTACACATCTTTAGACAACTCATTCCGAATTTTCGTACAAAAATTCCCAAAGGGACAAACCCCAAAATTTTTCTCGTACGTGAACAGAATGAATAATTTTCGTTTAATATGTACCATTTTCGTACAAGAAAAATCTGAAACGAAAGACTGTGCATAATCAGAAACAATAAAAAAAAAAAAAAGCCTTTGTCGTACGAGAATTTTTGTACAATTTTTTGTTCATTAGTTCTGATTTGCTGTGAAACAACGGGGGAGATCGGACGATAATTCGCCTGATTTTCTTATAGTGTGTACCCTACTATAGCCTAGTGTAAGCTATTTTTGTTTGTTTATATATACTTTTATTTATTCTGTATATATGTAAATATGTTTTAATTAAGTTGTATGTTTGTAAGATTTTTAAAAAACAAAACTTTACACACCACAGCAAGACACTATTCAATTGTAAAAGAGTTTATTTCAAACCATATTAGTAAGACATACAGCACCAAGATACTCATTCATTATGAGTAAGCACTTTGTGTGAAATGCGTCAACAGATCTCCTGTATCTTGGTGCTGTATGTTTTATCAATACGATTTGGAATAAACTCTTTTGCAATTGGATAATGGCCCGCTGTGGCGTGCAGCCATTCTCTTCTCTTTTTCACAAGCTGTGAATCTAGCCTGAGAGAAGACTGAAAAAAGGCCAAGATCAAGTGTATTATCTGTTCTCATCAGTGTCCAGTAGAGGTGCTCCGCCGTCATTCTGGCCTTACGGCTGGGATGGTTGTTTGTATACAGTGGTGTCACTAGGGTTGGTGTCACCCGGTGCGGTAACTCACGGTGTCACCCCAACCCCTTTTAATAATGTGTGTGCAATGCAGAATGACCAGCGCACCCCCTTTCAATGCACAGTGACCAGCGTGCCCCCTTTCAATGCACAGTGACCAGCGTGCCCCCCTTTCAATGCACAGTGACCAGCGTGCCCCCCTTCAATGCACAGTGACCAGCGTGCCCCCTTCAATGCAGAGACCAGCGTGCCCCCTTTCAATGCAGAGACCAGCATGCCCCCTTTCAATGCAGAGACCAGCGTGCCCCCTTTCAATGCAGAGACCAGTGTGCCCCCTTTCAATGCAGAGACCAGCGTGCCCCCTTTCAGTGCAGAGATCATCGTGCCCCCTTCAATGCAGAGACCAGCGTGCCCCATTTCAATGCAGAGATCATCGTGCCCCCTTCAATGCAGAGATCATCGTGCCCCCTTCAATGCAGAGACCAGCGTGCCCCCTTTCAATGCAGAGATCATTGTGCCCCCTTCAATGCAGAGATCATCGTGCCCCCCTTCAATGCAGAGATCATCGTGCCCCCTTCAATGCAGAGACCAGCGTGCCCCCCTTCAATGCAGAGACCAGCGTGCCCCCTTTCAATGCAGAGTGAACAGCATGCCAAGCCCCCCCCCCGCCCGAGACCAGTGCACTTACCTGTACCGGCGGCTTCTCTTCAGTCCCTGCGTCTCCTCGAGTCCTCAGTCCTCCCACCTCCTCCTCGGCCAATGGCATTTGGTTTGCCTTTTGGCCAATCAGGAAGCGGGTCTCAGACCCACTTCCTGATTGGCCAGGAGGAGGATCCGTGTGACAATAGCGAATTTTCACACAATGGTTGGGCTCGGGGCGCACTGCTCTGCGCCCCGGGTCCACCCTTAGCTGAAGCCTATTAGAGCCTCTGGCTCTAATCAGGTGATAAAAAAAAAGAGCCCCATTGAACTACATGCGTCCGGCGCCCCGCATGTAGATTGGGGGGCCGGACGCATGGATAGGGGGGGGCGGCACCCCTGCGCCCCCAACGCACCGGCCGCCACTGGCTGGGAATAACGCAGAGAGACGGTCTTGATGCGATTTTTTATATTTCTCTCCCCAGTGCATGAAAGATGAAACGGGAGACCCACTAGAAGGACATCTGTACTCAAAACACAGGGGGTCCTTGCAGGCCCAAATCTGTCTGGGGAGTGGCCCTGGCTTGCACACAGAGGAGGAGGATTACTTCACACTGACACTGTCTAAGGATGAAACTTACTGAGAGTGAGACAACACAACCACTGCTGCACGATGATCTGCTAAAAAAACACACTGACCGACATAATGAAGCACATAATCTATCTGCATATTTATTTGCAATATTACCCGCACGCAGCTCACTACTCACCTCTCCATAGCGTTGCCGACACCGCGACTGGCTCCGCCCCCGCCCGCGTGAACGTGAGGGCAGGGAGTGAGGGATGGGAGGCTCAGGGCGGCCGAGAGGAGGAGCAAGTAAGAGAAGTGCAGCCTAGGCAGCAGACACTCAGTACTATGCGGCGCAGCGGCGATGCGATGCCGGCCCGCATAGATGAGAAAGAGAGGCAGAGTGGTGTCACCCTCCCCCCGGTGGACACCCTGGTACGGTCCGCCCCCCGCACCCCCCTTGTGACGCCCCTGTTTGTATAGTACCCTGGCTGGTATGATGTGGTTCCTGAGGGATCTCCCTTTGAGTAACAGAAACCGGGGCGCCCACTAAGTAAGGTGTAATTGAAGGAACCCAAAGGGCTGAGTGCCTTCTGATTTGACTGTGCTACCTTGTCTGGTCAGAGGCTGGGAAGGCAGAGAACCCGCAGTCTTAAGCCCCCCCTGGGAGTGGTGTTCAAAGGATGCTCCAAGTATCACTTGGGCGTGGGACGTAATTGTGATGAAGGACACTAGGCCATAACACAACAGCTTTTTTTTCTGCACAATGTCTAATTGGCTAGAGCAGTGATGGTGAACCTTTGCACCCCAGATGTTTTGGAACTACGATTTCCATGATGCTCATGCATCCTGTAGTGTAGCAGTGATGGCAAACCTTTGCAACCCAAATGTAAGGGTTGCATGGAGGCTAGGGTGTGGGTCTTCGGGCCTACTATGAAGTCTACGGGGAGGATGTGTGGCCATTAGGTTCCTTCCTTCCCTGACCTGAGGGATTGCTCTTAGGGAGAGCCCTTTACCTAGTACTCAGTGGTCAGCTATGGCTGGCCATGAAGTGAGGGGTCTGCCAGGCCCTTTAGCTGCAGTCTTGCTCCCGGGGAGGGGGGGGGGGGGTCACACAGCATTTCCTTCATGCACTCCAATGCAGAAATCAGTCCTTGGCTTTTTTTTATGTTTTATTAGGGGATGATAACTTGGATGGGTTAGGAAATTATGGGATGCCCAACTTGAAAAATGTCCAGAACTAATAACAAAGGGACACTTCCTCCCTATTTACAAAAAGTCAATTTTTCTTTTCTCCTGCACAAATTTGGTTTTCTCAGCAAAGCACCTGGCAGGCAGGCAGGAACTCTCTGTCTCTTGACAAAATAGTGCAGTGAGTAAACAGTACGACATTCCTCCTTCTGCATTCTTGTGGCCACTGATCCCAGCTCCACTTGCTTGCAGAAATTGCTAGCCTGCCTGGCTGATCCTTCTCCCAGTCCTACTGATTGACTTTCTGCCTGAATCCTGCACAATAGTCACTTCCATGGATATTTCCCAGGGCAAGGATTAAGACTAAGCCAACTGCTGTCTTCAGAGAGCAGTTACAGCTGACAGTCTCTCCTCTTGTGTAGCCCATGCTCAGTGCTGATCTCTGTTCACTATCTGTCCTTTTCTCTGTCCTGCTGCGTCTCCTGAAGGCTCTCCTCCAATTGTCTCTTGTGATGAGATCCTTCTAGGCCAGCTATCCCGATCCTCCAGCCCGAGGTATCACCCCTTCCAGGCAGGTGGTCCCTCAAGGGCCACTGGCAGCCTCTCCCCAGCACTAAATCTCCATCTTCCCCCCGACTCCCTGCTGGAATGGTCCATGTCTATTTATGGGGTTGTCTTTGTCCCCTTCCAGCTCACACCTGGGGATTGGCTGAGGTTCCATAAATATTCATGGCAGCTTCTTTTAACCCCCACTCTCTAGTTCTAGAGTGTTATCTAACCTTCCAGACACCAGGGAGAGGCACCAGAGAGCTGCAAGGATGAGACATCCAGCCCTGGCCTCTAGTAACTCAGACCCAATTCAATGATTTAGGTTAATCCTGGCCAGAATATACTTTTTCATACTTTCACACTAGTAGCACCCACTAGAGGGTGCTACAGTTAACTGAGGATGAGCATGGTGAGGTTGAGTGAGGATGGTATATTCTGGGGATGACCCAGGCGATGGTCCCCATGAGGGATGCAACTTGAATTCTCAAGCTTCATCTTCAAGTGAAGACCTTGGCTCAATTTCAGAGAGCGGGTTGCTGAACATTTAAAGAGAATTAAAAAGGAGGAGGAAAAGCTGGTGAGCCTGAAAGCTGATTACATGAAAAGGAAGGCCGTGCATGATAAAGCATGTAGCAAGAGGGGACAGTGTTCCATAATGAGGAAAGGTTCCAGAAAATGAGGGCAGACAGCAGTCACGGAAAGGCATCAGTGGTGGCAGTACGGGTGGAGAGTGAAGAGAGGGGCCTGGATGCTGCCCCTGATATTCCATCCACCACAGGATCTTTTTCACTGGAGGAAATGGCGGCCTCTACCTCCCTCCTTCCACAGCAAGCTGGAGGAACAACACAGGAGGATAGAGGAAAATAGTGGAGGGTTGCTAAACTTTATTCAGGAAAATAAGTTTTCCTTAAGTGAAAGAACCTTTGGGTTTTCAGCAGATTCTGCTGATGAGGACAATGGCGAGGGCTCTGTACCTGGTCATGTAAAGGTAAAAGTGACTGAAAATCCATGCTTTGTTAAAACTGACAGCATGGACACCATCATGGAGAGCAGCATGCAGAGCAGAGTTTTGGAGGGAAAACCTCCTGCCACTGCACAGAGCTCTGCAGGGAAGATGGCTGCTGTGCCTGCAGTACTACACTCTGATACTAAAATGTCTGTGATTCTGGACTCTGCTACTATGAATTCTGTTTCCCTGGACAATAATAGTAAGCAACGTGTGACTCTGAACTCTGTTGGGAGGAAGGGGGAGGTGGGTTCTGCAATTTTTTTCTTCACAATACCCACTGGTAGCTGCAGGTACAGCAGAAAATTGGAAGGGAAAAGGCATCTGCACTGTGAAAGGTGTTACTGATATCCCAGGAAGAGTGACAAGGAATAGAAGGCTTTTGCCTAAGAGGAGTATGTTGGGGGAGGAGGAAGTGAAGAAAGCAACATCTGGTGTGAGTGGGTCTGCCGGGAGCAGTAGTGCCACGGATGGGAAAATGAATGTGAATGATTAAGCTGCTTGTAATGCTGAAAAGGGGAATACATGTATGTTGGTCGATGGAGTGACAGCTGCTGATGATGGTAATTTGCAAATTTGGTGCAGCTTTGTGGTCTGGAGTGTCTGATCCTGCCAAGAAAAATTATGCTGGGGCTCTGGCTGGGGTGAGGGGGCCACATCAGGCAGGCAGCTAAGGGGGGAGGTCTTCTACAGGTCTGCCATCTGGACCCCTTGTCTTTTAGGCAGGGGAATGTGGAACTGCTCGGGAGGGAGGGTTGGGTGCCCCCTTATAAGGAGGTTGGTTGTGGACAAGACTTTGGGGATGGCCTTCAAGGCAGATGACATCTTTGCTTTAATCAGTCTGGTAGGCTCATATAAGTATGATTTGTCCTTTGTTCGCCCTGAGACTCTTGATATGTTTTGGGAGAAGTATGAGCGAGTGTATAGAGATCGGCCAGAGTGTGAGGGACTCATCCCAAAACTTGTCTCAGGCCAACCTTTTGTTAAGAATGTCAACATCCTGGTAAGGAATGAATCAGTTCCTTCTGTTGCCCTGTCAGGCTGGCTGTGGAGATTTTGGGAGCTTCTGAACCCATTGAAGAAGATTGTGGATGAGAGGGGCATATGGACAGGTGGGTGGTCAGTGCAGATGAGGTTGCATTTGTGTGGGAATGTGGTCCTCAGCCTTCGTTGGGAAGGATAGGATTGTCGTGTTCTACCCTGGGCAACCCAAACTCTGTAATAAGTGCAATTCTCTGGGTTATTTCACCTCCTCATTTCCAGAGATGAAGTGCTTTCTGTGTCAGGGCCTGGGGCATCTGGCTAAGGATTGCAATAGGATCAAATGCAATCTTTGTGATGAGTTTGGGCATGCGTACAGCCAGTGCCCTGAGGCATTGCATAACTGGTTAGCCTTGGTGGAAGATTTTTTTTTGCACGGACACGGAGGAGTTAGAGGTCAGGGGGGCTATGCCAGGGGTCCCCAATGTCTCTGTGCCTGTCAGTGGAATCTGTGCCTGATGGTCCATCCAATGTTGTGTTACGCCCTTGTGTTATGTCCCCTGAGTCAATGTTCATGGATGTTGTGTCTGATCCTCCTGTGTGTCCAGTCTCCCCAGATATAGTGGGACTGTGGAGGGAGCTGGACCAGTGAAAATAGTTGCACCGCCCCCTCCAGCATCTGAGGACCAGAGGGTGCAAGGCGCCAGGGGATGAATGATGGTGGGACTAATATGGTGAGTGGAGTGGATGATGTTGTGGGTGATGGTGGAATAGAAGGGGAGGAGGCTTTACAGTCACGATTGACTATGGAGTGGAAGATATGGGGTGGTTGGAGGCAAAGAAGGAGTCTGGGAAGAAGAACGATGAACCTGGAAGGGTGGAGGTGACTAACAAGTTTTCTGAGGTGGGAAACGAGGGTTCTTCGGGTGATGAGTCTGTAATTTCCATGAAAGAGTAATCACAAGGAACACTGAAGCGTGTAGGTTCTCTGAGTAGGGAGGGAAGTAAGCAGGCTAAGAAGCGTGTACCTCAATCATCTTGATGGCGGTTCCCACTCCTTTACAGGCGACGACCATTAATGTCACCAGCGTAAAATCAGTAAGCGCTTGTAACATGGCCTTATTCTTGCACAGCAGGTTTGATGCTGATATTTCTTTTTGCAAGAGACCCGGTTGTCTTGATTGGCCGATATTCCTCTGGCGAAAAAGGAGTGGAGGCACGGCCCCTCCTTCTGGTCTCTTGCAGCCGAGCCTTACACTGGAGTTGCAGTACTTTTTTCCGGCATGGTAATCTGTCAACGGATTCTTCAGGTAGAAATAGGGAGATGTATGGGGGGCAGGACCTGCGCCTGGTCAACATCTACGGGCCCCAGACAAAATGAGACAAGAAATGCATCTTCATGAAGATCAAGCCTTTACTTTTTACAGCCCAGCAAGTTGTCTTCGGTGGAAATTTCAACACCGTCACTAGAAGTAAGGACAGGAAAGGTACCGGAGCCAGGCTGGACTGTGACGGATATTTTTTAAACAAAATAGCTAGAGAGGCAGTAGTAGTCAGAGTAGAATAGATAGGTTTTTTAAAAGGGGAACTCCACCTTTTCGGTACCAGTATGTCAGGAGGCAGAGTTTTCCAATCACTGTATTCTGTCTGTGACTCTGAATAGCCCCGATACACCACCTAGGGGGAGGAGTACCTGGAAGCTTAAAGTGGTTGTTAACCCACTGTAAGAACTTTATATAATCTTCCTTGTCTCCTAGCAATAGGTTCTCCTGTGTCTGTGTTTTATTAAAAAAATGCAGTATATACTGCACCTCATTTCAGAGTGCCGATCAGCACTCATGTGACCGGCTGGCTCTCTCCTCTCCCCGTCTGACAGATGCAGCGGTTGTGGCCCAGATAACCCCGCTGACGTCAGTCGGAAGGGGAGGAGGAGAGAGCTGGCCGGTCATGTGAGCACCTATCGGCGCTCTGAAATGAGGCATATACTGCATTTTTTTATAAAACACAGACACCTATTGTTAGAAGACAAGGAGGATTATATATGATATGAAATGTTATTTTAGCAGCAAGTGGGGAGGGGGCAGGCCCTGACACAGGAGCTGACAGGCAGGATCAGCCAGGTATTTCAGGTGATAGAAGGGGCCAAATTACAAAGCACAAGCACTGTGCTGTATAACATGCTTTAAGGGAACAGGATCCATTTTTTTTTTTTTTACTGTAACAAACACTTCAGTTCGGCACTCCTGGATGGTGAGAAGGTGAGTCAATCCTCTGAGGATTTTTTTCAGGCACAGGTATGGATCGTGGAATTTTGCAGCAGTAAGTCAGGATCTTTGGGTTTTTCAAGGCCATAAAAAGAAATAAACAGCTTAATAAGTATGTCACCTAACAGCGTCTGTGGAGGAAGCTTGATAGGCTTGTCTCGAATAATGGAAATTCGGGATGATCTCTGAGGTTAAACTCTTACTCAGGAAGTGTCACTATAACAGGCATGCCTCTTTGGTTCTGGAAAGGGATTATGGGAAATATCACATGCCCGACACTTATCAGAATTGCAAACAAGGTAGAGCAGTTAAGTCAGTTGTAGGCCTGGTTGACGGTATGGGTTCCCTGACAAAGTCCAAGTCGGTGATCCTGGAAACTGCAAGGTTGTTGCATGCTGACCTCCTGACCAGAAGGGACCATGATCAGGCGGGCATGTCAAGTTTTCTGGATTCTATTCCAGGTCTGGGAAATGTAAAGCGCTGCACAAACTGTTGGCGCTATATAAATCCTGTATAATAATAATAATAATAATAATAGCAGCTCTCTTGCGAGTTTGATAGAGGACACCAGATAGAAGGCATTTGATAGAAGGCACAGCAAGAGGCACAGCAAGAGTGAGGAAGTGAGAGCAGGAACAAGCTGGGGTCAAGTCCAGAAGTGGGTAGTCATCCAAGCCAGGGTCGAGTACAGAAGCGGGCAGTCTACCGATGCCGGGTCATCTGCCGATGCAAGATCGTCTGCCGATGCGGGGTCGAGAGCCAGGAGAGTCATCAGCAAAGCCAGCTCATATATGGAGGAACACAGAGAACAGAAGACTGCTAGCAGAGATACACCTTGGTGCACAAACACAAGGGCAAGGACTGCAACCCATCAGGTGATAGATAAAGTCAGGCGTGCAGCATAATCACTGTGCGACACCCACACAGCAGGCAAGTGATGATGCAATCAGAGTCTATAAGAGGCAGCAGTCTGCACATGTCTAAGATGGCTGCCTCCCCTCAACGGCCCCTCCTCTGTGGAGCAAAAAACGGTTTCTGAGGAAAGTGAGCATGGAAAGCGCAGAGAAGGATGGGAGCATGAACGTCAGTGGAGGGAACCCACTGGACCATAACCCTTTCAGTGCACCAGGCATTGAACCTGACCTTGGAACAGACGAGAATCCAAGATGCTGCTAACCTCATACTTCTTATGATTGCCCACAGGAATGGGACAAAGGTGAGGAAGTGAAGAAGTATAGCAAATGCAAACCAGTGGCTTCAAAAGTGACATGTGAAAGACATTGGAGATATGCATGCCAGGGGGAAGACCAAGGGCATAAGCCACCGGGTTCACCTTATGGAGGATGCAAAAAGGCCCAACAAAATGGGGTGGCAGTTTTGGAGTGGGTACCCTGAGGTGGAGATCACGGGTTGACAACCACACCCTCTCCCTGACCTGGTACGAAGGAGCAGATAAACATCTCCGGTCTGCCTGGAGCTTCTGACGCTTTGAAGAGACCAATAAAGATTCTTGAATCTGCACCCAAGAGGAACGGAGGGCATGAAGATGATCCTCCACAGCCAAGATGTCCTGTGGCGAGACCAGCTCGGGCAACACAATGTAAGATTCTGGTACCTTTGGTACCCTTATTTTCCATTTTCCTTACAACATTGCGTCCCACCTTTCTAGTTAGGTGGAACGCATACACCTTTAAGACGGATGGCGTCATCGCTGAGCGCCGCTGAGCGGCTATTTCAATCGTCGGCGTTCTCTCTCACGTTGTTCGTTCAATGTGACTGTGTGTCTACATGCTTACAAGCCTCGTCTTGCTGTCGGAACCTCCAGCTATTTACCTTTACCTGGAACAGCCTGGAACCTCGCTACTGATCCCGTATCTCACTACCGGATCACTCCCTCACTACTGGACTCCTCTACTTACTAAAACTTACTAAGTGATAAGTACCCCACAGGGGAATCCTCCATAACTAACTTACACTATCATCTTCTGCACATTAAGGACTGTTACTATCTATGCATACTAATTCTACCATCTGCACTGTTACATAGATTGCTAGCTCTTGAGTCTACTACCATCTATCCTTGCACTGGGTTAGTCTATCTTGTATATGTCATCTGCTGTCCTTACCACCTGTTACCATACCTGATTACTAACCTATCTGCATTCTACCTATTACCATCTACTACTCTCCTGAACATTACTATCAAGTGCTTACCATTACTGTCACTGCTCACACCTGTCCCTTCAGCACATCACCTCCATACTATCATATACATCCTATCACTCCAGGAACATCTTATTGAGTGTGTGTATATCTGTATGCTGAAGCAGACAGGCCCACAGTGATGAGTCTGGAGAGTTGGATCTGGTATTCCAACACATATCTACATGACTGCTGAGTGGAGAATCTGCAGCTGCAAATCCAGCTTATAATAAAAACGCAGGAGCGTTACACACAATGGGTTGGAACCCATAATTGCCCGTGAATAGAGACATTCCCGAAGACGAGTTGATGGCAGAGTTTCTGGCAAACTCCGCCCAGGGTAGCAGATCAACCCAATTGTCCTGATGGTGAGAGAAATAGCAGCGGAGAAATTGCTCTAGAGCTTGGTTGGAATGCTCAGCGGCACCATTGGACTGCGGATGGTAGGCCGAGGAGAAGGAGAGTCGAATACCCAACTGGGAGCAAAAGGCGCCCCAGAATACAGAGACAAACTGGCTCCCACGGTCCGAGACAATCTCCTTAGGCAACCCGTGTAAATGAAAGATCTCCCTGGCAAACACCGAGGCAAGCTCCTGAGTGGTAGGCAGCCTCTTAAATTGAACACAGTGGCACATTTTGGAGAACCGGTAGACAACCATGAGGATAACCGTGTAACCTCGAGACACCGGAAGGTGCCGAGATTTGTCCTGGGCACATACCGAACAAGCAGCCACATATGCAGAAACATCAGTGTGGAGAGATGGCCACCAGAACTGATGGAAAATAGCCCAGGACATCTGGTTCTTACCAGGATGACAGAAGAGGTTTTCCCCTAGTATTGGGGCTTTAAAGGCACTCACATAAAATATGCAAGTATATAATATATATATATATATATATATATATATATATATATATATACAGTACAGACCAAACGTTTGGACACACCTTCTCATTCAAAGAGTTTTCTTTATTTTCATGACTATGAAAATTGTAGAGTCACACTTCAAGAGGTAGTCACCTGAAATGGTTTTCACTTCACAGGTGTGCCCTGTCAGGTTTAATAAGTGTGATTTCTTGCCTTATAAATGGGGTTGGGACCATCAGTTGTGTTTTGTAGAAGTCAGGTGGATACACAACTGATAGTCCTACTGAATAGACTATTAGAACTTGTATTATGGCAAGAAAAAAGCAGCTATGTACAGGAAAATGAGTGGCCATCATTACTTTAAGAAATGAAGGTCAGTCAGTCTGAAAAATTGGGAAAACTTTGAAAGTGTCCCCAAGTGCAGTCACAAAAACCATCAAGCGCTACAAAGAAACTGGCTCACATGCGGACCGCCCCAGGAAAGGAAGACCAAGAGTCACCTCTGCTGGGAGGATAAGTTCATCCGAGTCACCAGCCTCAGAAATCGCAGGTTAACAGCAGCTCAGATTAAAGACCAGGTCAATGGCACACAGAGTTCTAGCAGCAGACACATCTCTAGAACAACTGTTAGGAGGAGACTGTGGGAATCAGGCCTTCATGGTAGAATATCTGCTAGGAAACCACTGCTAAAGAAAGGCAACAAGCAGAAGAGACTTGTTTGGGCTAAAGAACACAAGTAATGGACATTAGACCAGTGAAAATCTGTGCTTTGGTCTGACGAGTCCAAATTTGAGATCTTTGGTTCCAACCACCGTGTCTTTGTGCGACGCAGAAAAGGTGAACGGATGGACTCTACATGCCTGGTTCCCACCGTGAAGCATGGAGGAGGAGGTGTGATGGTGTGGGGGTGCTTTGCTGGTGACACCGTTGGGGATTTATTCAAAATGTAAGGCATACTGAACCAGCATGGCTACCACAGCATCTTGCAGCGGCATGCTATTCCATCCGGTTTGCGTTTAGTTGGACCATCATTTATTTTTCAACAGGACAATGACCCCAAACACACCTCCAGGCTGTGTAAGGGATATTTGACCAAGAAGGAGAGTGATGGGGTGCTGCGCTAGATGACCTGGCCTCCACAGTCACCGGACCTGAACCCAATCGAGATGGTTTGGGGTGAGCTGGACCGCAGAGTGAAGGCAAAAGGGCCAACAAGTGCTAAGCATCTCTGGGAATTCCTTCAAGACTGTTGGAAGACCATTTCAGGTGACTACCACTTGAAGTGTGACTCTACAATTTCCATAGTCATGAAAATAAAAAGAACTCTTTGAATTAGAAGGTGTGTCCAAACTTTTGGTCTGTAATATATATATATAGAGAATACCCAATGCATTTTGAAGTATCAAGACTTCTTCTTCAGGGGTAGGGCTGGTGTCTGCAATTATATCTATTCACTTGTGTACTGTACAGCTTACACTGTTTGCCAATTAAAAACAACTGGTTTTAGAGAACCACCTGCTTGTTGAGTCACAGCCACCAGATACCGTGTCAGGATGATGATCCAACGGATGTTTATCAGGAAAATGCACCCTCCAGTATGGACCTCGTGGACGGCTGAAGTCCAAGCGATAGGGAGCCCTTAGTATTGATGAGAGGCTTGTGTATTCATGACCGACCCTCACAGCAGGCAGAGGGTCGGTCATGAATACACAAGCCTCTCTTCATAGCGCTGCGGAAGGGGGGGTTGAACCAGTCATCCCTCTGGTAACAGCGACTCCAGCTACAACTGCAGAAGCAGGAGCAGGAGCGGCAGTGGGAGCAGCAGCAGGAGGAACCAACAGGAGGAACCACCGGCCTAGCAGCACCAAGAGCAAGGTGCACTGTGCATGCAAGCAACATCTGCAATGCCTAAGCAAACTGATCCAAATGTGATCTTGTTGATCGGTAACCAGCATGGGGAGCGTGGGAGTACCTGCATCATCGGGATTCATGGTCCTTGCATACTGTCAGGGTGCCAGGAAACCAGACCACAGAGGGATGCATGTAAAATAAAGCAGTTTATTGGAGCAAACAACAATAAACGCACATCAAGAGTGAGGAATTGAGAGCAGGAAGAAGCCGGGGTCATGTCCAGAAGCGGGTAGTCATCCAAGCTGTGGCCGAGTCCAGAAGCGGGCAGTCTACCGATGCGGGTTGAGAGCCAAGAGAGTCAGCAGCCAAGCCAGGTCATACAACGGAGGAACACAGAGAGCAGAAGACTGCTAGCAGAGATTCACATTTGAGCACAAACACAAGGGCAAGGACTGCATACCATCAGGGGATAGATATAGTCAGGTGTTCAGCATCATCACTGTGCGACGCCCAGGCAACAGGCAAGTGATGATGCAATCAGAATCTATAAGAGGCAGCAGTCTGCACATGTCCAAGATGGCTGCCAACAGAAGGGCAAGGTAAGAGCTTGACAGTACCTATGGCTGCTTCTTGGCAAGTATTGCCTGAAGAGGAGCTTTATCGATTGGCTAAAGACCTTCTACAGAGAGGCTGAAAGCTTCATGCTTGTGAAAGGTTTGATTGGACGGCCTTTTGAGGTTGGCTCGGGTGTGCATCAGGGATGTCCTTTGAGTCCTCTGCAATACGCTTCACAATCGATCCCTTCATCAAGAGGTTAGAAAGTGGGCCGTTGTACAGAGTGCCTTTGGGCATTCCTGGTGAGTCCCCTCTGAGGGTCATGGCCTATGCTGATGACTTCTCTGTTTTCATCTCTGGGACAGAGGAGACGGAGGAGATGGTCTCAGGGATAAAGCAGTATTCTGAGGCTTCTGACTCAAAGATCAATCAGAATAAGAGTAAGGTTTTCTGGATGGGAGAGGAAGGCGATGGCTTTGAGCTTCCGGACACCTTCCCAGAGTCCCAGCAGGAAATTAAAGTTTTAGGCATTAAATTTGGTCCCGGTGATTATAGCCCTGCAAATTGGGTAAGCAGGCTACAAAATGCGGATGCCAAGGTTGCCAGCTGGAAGGATTTGAAACTCTCTTAGAGGGAAAGGATTGACCTGATTAAAGCTTACCTGATCCTGGTATTTCTGTATGTCAGCTTTGTCTGTGTTTTGCCAGTGTCTCTCTATGCGAAGATCTACAGCTGCTTCTTTCAGCTATTTTGGTGCAACAAATTGAACCTCATTAGGAGGTTTGTATCCTGCTTTCCCAGGCAGATGGGTGGCCTAGGTATGCTCAACCTGGTGGTATTCTTTTCTCTGATGTTTTTGAAACATCATTTTGGTAACATGTTGGCAGAGGAACCGCCTGGGTGGGTTGGTATTTTTCAGTCCTGGTTTAGGCCTTTTCTGCAAAACTGGGACAATGGTGGGCCAGTGAAAAGCCTGAGGGTCCGACATGGTAAGCTCCCGGCTTACGTTGCCCTATGCCTGAAAATGCTTTGGCAGTGGCGAGTGACGGCGGAGGAAATTAAGTCTCTTCCCAGGAGAGCCCTGGAGAGGAGGGTTATTGAATCTGCCTTTAGCGAGCCGCTGACCTTAAGGGATTGCCCGACCCTGTTATGAGGGATGGTCTGCATTTGATTAAGCTGGAGAGAATCCCTTTAAAGTTTTTGGATTTGGCCTGGCTCTTGTTCCATTGCAGACTCTATGTGAAGGGTAACTTGAAGCATCGCTCTGCGGAGAACCATGGTTGTCCAAGAGTGGAGTGTGGAGGAGACGATGGAGCATTTCTTGCTTCAGTGCCCATTCAATATAGAAGTCTTTAGGCGGATGGGTGGGGCTCTGGGTATCCCTTTCCTTTCCCCCTTGAGTTATGCACAGACACTTTTTCTAGTTAACTTAGTAGTCCGTTACTTATTGTGGAATGCACATTTTCAGGTTTCTACTTGGAAAAAGTCCTTTCTGTCTAGGTGGGGATGCACAACAATCTGGGCGAGGTTGGAAAGATTTGGGGTCTTGAGAAGGACAAGTAGCGGCTGGGGGCCTGGACAAAGGAGTGGAGGAATGTTAGGTCCTCGTAGCTGCTGTCTGTCAGTCTCTGGGTGTGCAGCTTTTCTTTCTGTTCTTTCATGCCTGCTAGATTTTTTTATAAGATTGGATTATTTTTTAAAAAGGCTGCATGCGTAGGTTAAATGTATAATCGTTTCTTAGCCTGAGGGTGTGTTTAGGTTGTGGTTAGCACCTAAACACACCCAATAACACCCCCTTCCTGCCCAGGCCAATTTTCAGCGTTTAGTGCTGTTGCATTTTGAATGACAATTGCGCGGTCATGCAACACTGTACCTAAACCAAATATATATCATTTCTTTCCCACAAGTAGAGCTTTCTTGTGGTGATATTTGATCACCACAAGTTTTTTTCTTTTTTTCCAAACAAATTTTAAAAAGTTTTTTTGTTTATGTTATAAAATTTTGTAAATAAATATGTTTTTTCCGGCACTGGCGAGCACTTATGAGGCTGCACTGTCAGGCACTGATGGGGTGGCACTGATGGGGTGGAAGTGATGATGAAACACTAATATGCAGCACTAATGGGCACTGATATGTGGCACTGATATGCAGCATTGATGGGCACTGATGGGCACTAATAGGCGGCACTGATAGGCGGCACTGATGGGCATTGGTGGGCAGCACTGATAGATGGCAATGATGGATACTGGTGGGTGGCACTGATAGATGGCAATGATGGGCAGCACTGATCAGGAGAGCACTAACAGGCTCCCTAAACACTGATTGGCATCCCTGATGGCCATGGGTGGGCATCCCTGGTGGCCATGGGTGGGCAATCCATGGTGGCTCTAGTGGCATTTTCCAAGGTTCTGCACTGGTAATCAATGCTCTGATTACCAGAACAGACCCCCCCTGTCAGGCACGAACTGAGGAAAGCCGATCAATGGTACTTCCTATTTACTATGTGACCAGCTGTGATTGGACACAGCTGATCACATGGTAAAGAGCCTATGTCATAGGCTCTTTACCGGGATCGGAGATGCAGTGTGTCAGAGTGACATACCGCACCACCGACCGCCGCTCTGCGCGCCCCCCGGGATGGGACAACCACTTTGCAGCCGTCATTTTACTATATGATGGTCGGGAAGTGGTTAATAAACAACAAATTTCAGTTTACCTACAAGTTTTTTGTTTTTGTGCACAACCATGGGTTAAAAAAAAAAAAAAGAAAGAAAGAGGATGCCTGGCCCTTAAGTTCTTTCCTCGCCTACCTTTAGGCTAGGTCAGGGATCTCCAAACTACAGACCCTCCAGCTGTTGCAGAACTATATATCCCATGAGGCATTGTAAAACTCTGACATTCACAGACATGACTAGGCATGATGGGAATTGTAGTTCCTGAACAACTGGAGGGCCATAGTTTGGAGACCCCTGGGCTAGGTGGACCTGAGTGTGCCTCATGCTTACTACTGACTCACCCTGGTGGACTTTTTTGTGTATGTCCACATGCACTTTGTTTCCACGTGCATTTTTTGGATGTGTTAACATGCACTTTTTTGTTCTCTGCGAGTCCATGGTGTTTTGTTTTTGCACAAAAAAAAAAAAAAAAAAGACCGTCAAAAACTATAAACCTACAATATAAGACTTTTAGAGACTGCACACATGTAATATAAGATTGTAAAACACTGTACATGTATAATAAAAGACTGACAGAGACTGCTAGTTTGTAGCAATATACTGTCTGACTGATTGCATGCTAATGTACATATACAATATACTGTATACATACAGAATATAATATACTATATACATACACACACACGCTATTTTTGGAGGCTTGTTCCATTATTGTATAAAGCCATTGTGAGTCGCTGTGCAGCAATTGCTGAGTATGGGATTGTGTCATCAGAGACTGTTCAATGAGATGACCCCTCGGCTCTATAAAATACATTTTGTGCTCCCATCACAGAGAAGAATATCCTTCAGCCGGTAATTCTCAGTAACGCTCGGACACGCTGACCTTCAGCCATGACGCTGATGAAACTGAATATGGGAGCAGCTTGTGCAGCCTTGTGCGACCTACCAGGGAACACTCCGCATCATTTACACCGCTGATTAGAGGGGCTCTCTGAATTAAAATGGAGTAATTAAAGTGGACCTACCATCAGATATCGCTCCCTCTGACCATGTTTTTTTTTATCTGCGGTCACCATATACTTCTGAGATTAAGTAGGATCAAAATCAAGTAAGAGAGATGGTGGGAACCCCTCATAATGGGCACAGCAGGAGTACAGACCCGGGAACTCAGCACAGGGATGATGGGAACCCCTCATAATGGGCACAGCTGGTGTACAGACCCGGGAACTCAGCACAGGGATAGTGGGAACCCCTCATAATGGGCACAGCAGGTGTACAGACCCGGGAACTCAGTACAGGGATGGTGGGAACCCTTCATAATGGGCACAGCAGGTGTACAGACCCGGAAACTCAGCACAGGGATAGTGGGAACCCCTCATAATGGGCACAGCAGGTGTACAGACCCGGAAACTCAGCACAGGGATGGTGGGAACCCCTCATAATGGGCAACCGCAGGAGTACAGACCCGAGAACTCAGCACAGGGATAAAGGGAACCCCTCATAAAGGACACAGCAGGTGTACAGACCCAGGAATTCAGCACAGGGATGATGGGAACCCCTCATAATGGGCACAGCAGGTGTACAGACCCAGGAATTCAGCACAGGGATGATGGGAACCCCTCATAATGGGCACAGCAGGTGTACAGACCCAGAAACTCAGCACAGAGATGGTGGGAAACCCTCATAATGGGCACAACAGGTGTAGAGATCCAGAAACTCAGCACAGGGATGGTGGGAACCCCTCATAATGCACACAGAAGGTATACAGACCTTGGAACTCAGCACAGAGATGGTGGGAACCCCTTGTAATGGGCACAGCAGGTGTACAGACCCGGGGAGTCAGTACAGGGATGATGGAAACCCCTCATAATGGGCACAGCAGGTGTACAGACCCAGGAACTCAGCACGGGGATGGTGGGAACCCCTCATAATGGGCACAGCAGGTGTACAGAACTGTGAACTCAGCATAAGGATGGTGGGAACCCCTCATGATGGACACAGAACATTTACTGCCCCAGGAACTCAGTGCATTGATGGTGAGAACCCCTCATAATGGATACAGCAGGTGCACAGACCTGGTAACTCAGCACAAGGATGGGGGGACCCCTCATAATGGACACTGCAGAGCACAGGAATCTCACCAATAAAGACCCCAAGAGATAGAAGAACCTGACAGGTAAAAAATAAATTGTTACCTTACCATTAAGGAAAGTCACAGTGTCTGTTTAACTACTTGCCGACCGCCCCACTCAGACTTACTGCGGCAGGGTGGCTCGGCTGCGCATAATCACCTACATGTACATGATTATGTGCATGCAGTCTCTGCGGCATGCGCGCGCCACCGGAGCCACGCCCTGGCTGCGATTAGACACAGCAGGAGCTAGACCGCGAGAGGAGCGGGAACGTTCGCCGCCGGCCTCCCGTGATCTTTGGGGAAACTAACAGGAGAGCCGTCTGCCTATGTAAACAAAGCAGGCTGCTCTAATGTCAGACAGGCACAGTGAGATCGTGTGTCTCAGCTAAGCTAAAACACTGATCTCTGTGTGCCTGTCACAGAGCCCCCCCCCCCCACAGTTAGTAAGCACATTTAGGCTCACACTTAACCCCTTGATCACCCCCAAAATTAACCCCTTCCCTGCCAGTGTCATTTCTACTGTAACAGTATGACATTTTCGACAATTTTGGGGGGACCAGTGACATTACTACAGTAATCAGTGCTAAAAATATGCACTGTTAATGACATTGGCAGGGAAGGGGTTAACACCAGGGGCGATCTAACGTTAAAATGTAAACCTAGGGGGTGTTTTCTAACTGGGGGGGGGGGGGCTTATGGAATCAACACAGGGACCTCTGTTTCTAAACAGGAGGAACACAGGAGCTCTGTGTTGATTGCTGACAACAACGGTCTGCTGTGTTTACAACAGCAGGCCACCGTCCTCTATACACGGGGAGCGATCGCGGGTGCCCGGTGGCAAACGCGCCCACTGGCCCTGCAGATCAGCCTCCCCGCTGGCGAATGGATGCGCCCCCACGATCGCTCATGCAAAGTACCACATGGGTACAGCGAATCGTGGGAACCTGTCGACCCGGCTGGTCGGCAAGTGGTTAATTAAAAAAAAAAAAATCTAAGTACCTTTTTCCCAATTGATATACAGCTGTCACATGTCCCAGCTCTCTCCCAGCCTGCCTGCAGGGAAACATAAGCAGGAGGAGCTTCTAGTCCTCTGCTGCTGGTCACATGTTCAAAAAAAAAAAAAAACAGCCTTTAGAAAACAGAGTAAAAATAAATAATTAAAGTATAACTGCACACAGGACATTAAAAAATGCAGTGCTGCTGTCAGGAAAAAACAGTTAGGTCCGGTTCACATTTATGCGATGCGGGAAGGCTGCGAATCCGCAGCCTGTTCCCGCATCGCACACGCACCCCCGGCAGTTCACACTACCATATGCGATACGCTGGGGGTGTCAATGTAATCTTAACGACACCCCCAGTTTGATCGCAGTGCGATCGTGCAGTTCGCACAGGATCGGATCGCACAAGTGTGAACCGCTGTGCGATCCGATCCTGATGCGGCTGCCAAAAAGGGTCCCTGTGCGTGTTTGGTGCGGCTGCGGTGCGAATTTAGCCATACAGTTTGTATGACTAAACTCGCACCGCACAGCCGATCGCATGTGCGCTCCGACATTACATGCGAACCCCGCACACGCACAAGTGTGAACCGGGGCTCATAAAAACGTTCTTTTAGCCGCGTTTTTGAAAAGTGTTTATGAGCGTTTAATGCACGTTTTTTCATGTTTTTGAGGGTAGCATTTTTACAGTGAACACACTCCTCAAAATGTAAAAACACCAAACACGACTAAAAGCTTGTTACAGTGCTTAGCCGCGTTTAGCAGCGTTTCTTGGCATTTTGCGTTTTTACAACCAAAGAGTATTCCCACACCTTAAAAAAAAACTTAAAACATTTAAAAATTCAGTGCAGCCTCCCCCTATAATTATATTAATTCATATGTGGAAAAATAATTGTAAATGATGTTGGAAATCCTCCCAGGGGTAATGCAAGTATTTTGAGTTGGATAAGTGTGATATATTAGCACAACACATTTTGGAATGGAATGGAGGTTTCCATCACTCTTCATATAGTATTGTGTGTATTAAGATTGCACAATATATATATTTGAATAAGACTGGAGTATATCAATACTTGGGGGTTTCCACCATCATTCACAATACATGTTTTACATATGAATTAATGTACAGTAATTATAGAGGGAGGTTGCACTGCCTTTTTTCAATTTATTGTTTTTTGGGTCTCTAAGGGAGGCACTGATATAAAGGGACTCTGACCTAATGAGGGGTCTCTAAGGTGGGGCACTGATATAAAGGGACTCTGACCTACTGAGGGCTCTCTAAGGTGGGGCACTGATATAAAGGGACTCTGACCTAATGAGGGGTCTCTAAGGTGGGGCACTGATATAAAGGGACTCTGACCTACTGAGGGCTCTCTAAGGTGGGGCACTGATATAAAGGGACTCTGACCTAATGAGGGGCCTCTAAGGTGGGGCACTGATATAAAGGGACTCTGACCTAATGAGGGGTCTCTAAGGTGGGGCACTGATATAAAGGGACTCTGACCTAATGAGGGGTCTCTAAGGTGGGGCACTGATATAAAGGGACTCTGACCTAATGAGGGGTCTCTAAGGTGGGGCACTGATATAAAGGGACTCTGACCTAATGAGGGGCCTCTAAGGTGGGGCACTGATATAAAGGGACTCTGACCTAATGAGGGGTCTCTAAGGTGGGGCACTGATATAATAGGACTCTGACCTAATGAGGGGTCTCTAAGGTGGGGCACTGATATAAAGGGACTCTGACCTAATGAGGGGTCTCTAAGGTGGGGCACTGATATAAAGGGACTCTGACCTAATGAGGGGTCTCTAAGGTGGGGCACTGATATAAAGGGACTCTGACCTAATGAGGGGTCTCTAAGGTGGGGCACTGATATAAAGGGACTCTGACCTAATGAGGGGTCTCTAAGGTGGGGCACTGATATAAAGGGACTCTGACCTAATGAAGGGTCTCTAAGGTGGGGCACTGATATAAATGGACTCTGACCTAAGGAAGGGTCTCTAAGGTGGGGCACTGATATAAAGGGACTCTGACCTAAGAAGGGTCTCTAAGGTGGGGCACTGATATAAAGGGACTCTGACCTAATGAGGGGCCTCTAAGGTGGGGCACTGATATAAAGGGACTCTGACCTAATGAGGGGTCTCTAAGGCGGGGCACTGATATAAAGGGACTCTGACCTAATGAGGGGTCTCTAAGGTGGGGCACTAATATAAAGGGACTCTGACCTAGAGGGAGGTTGCACTGCCTTTTTTCAATTTATTGTTTTTTGGTTAATGAGATAAGCGGATTCGGATCTAATGGGGGGGGGGGGTCTCTAAGGGGGGTGGGCACTGATATCAAGGGGGACTCTCATCTAATCGAGGTCTGTATTGGGGGCCCCTGTATTATGAAGGGGGTGGCTCTTCCACAGCAAATCATTTTTAATATTGTGAATAACTCCATAAATTTCGGAAAGGTTATTTAATCACTAAATATATGCATAGTGTATACTGAAAAAAAAAAAGAATTTGCTGTGCGCCACTAAAGTGTTCGGGTTTGGCTTGAAGAAAAAGTGTCAACTCTATGCAGAACATGATCAGTGGGAAGGTCCCCGGGTCCATAGAGAGGGTCAGAGGGAAGGTCCCCAGGACCAGTGGAAAGGGCCCGATTAAAAAGGGCCCCGGGATCAGTGGCAAGGGCAGTGGGACCAATGGAAAAGGGCCTGGGACAGGGTCAGGGGGGCCCTTCATGGTTTCTTGCGCTGGGGCCCTGAAGGTTCTAGTTACTTTACACCTCTGCTAAAGGACACAACAGTTACCATCCCAATAAAATAAGTAATTTGATGTAACAAGTTGGTGGACCCTACTTCACTCCCAAACATGATTGTGGGATCTGCTGCCACTCTGGCTTTTAAAGCACGGTGCATTGGGCATGATATCATGTCGAGGTGCCAGTGATGCTCTGGGAAACTGACTTAAATTTGGCTTTGCAAAAGCAGAAGTTTCCTGTTGGTTTTTGAGATCTTGAGCAACTGGCCTGGATTTCATTATAGATATTCCCCTGATTGGAACTAATTGCCTGTTTTGGCCTCCTTCTTGGATTTCAACTAAACCTTTCTGCTGCCTACCTAGACTCCTGACCCAAAACTGATTACACTTTGGTATTGTCCCTGGTTGCCCCTCTGAGTACTAACTCTACCAAGGTGTACTATTGGGCTATGACTTATAGTCGCCACAACTCTAACCTTCCATGCATTGCACTATTGGGCACTAGATCAGACACTCCTTAGATTTGGCACTTTTGGCGTGAGCCCATGTCTACAGCTGGTAGCATGGAGGCTTTGATGACTGTTAGAATGATGTTTATGTGTGCTGGTATATGACACATACAGCAGATTCCAAAGATATTTCCGGTACCCCCTCCAAGCGCTTGATGACATCTCGTACAAATCTGTCTCCTCCGTTCCTGGGTGAACTGAGGTGAGTAAGACAGAAGTTCCTGGAGAAAGTTAAGTGAAAACATCTTGCCGGCTCCCCCGCGTATTTCTTTCCTTTATTTGTTTTGCTTTCCAATTGAAGGAAGGAAGAAAAAAACATTTGAAGAGTATTTAGCCAATAATGAACTTTAATTAAGTAAAAGTTTCTTCATTAATATCAGTATAATGCACAGCAAGCAGATGGCTCCTTACTCAACACGTTCATTTCGATGAGAGTGTAGCAAACAAGCTGGAAAAAGATTATCCTTAACTCTGTGATTTTCACATCTTATAGTTATATAAAAATTGGCGCACGCTTCTTCTTTTTTGTGGGCCTGACCACATTTGTTTCCTAAACCTCAGCCAATCAAATTCCTTTTCTGGTGATCTAGTTGAACCTTTCTCCACCCCTACAGTTCCCATTTTCCTGCACTTGAACTAATAGAAGGTGTAGGTTAACAGCATATTTTCAGGACTGGGCTGACATCCTATTGGGGGGAGACCACTTCCTATTTTAAATTATAGTGATGCTCAGTCCTAAATTTTCCTGGCATCAATGAGAGTAAACATCACCACATTTGGCATTAGTTGGAGGAATAATGCCCCATCGCTGGTATTGGAGGAATTGCGCCCCATTGTTGGTGTCAATGGGAGAAATGGTGCCCCATTGTTGATATCAGTTGGCAGATTAGTGTAATAATGGAAAGAATAGTTCCCCAAGGGCCAGATAAAGGCAAGCAAAGGGCCGCATTCGGCTCCTGGGCTGCAGTTTGCAGACCACTGCCTTAGGGCAAGCAGGCCTTCTGGTACTTTGTTGTCCCTGGGTCTTAATGCTCAATGCTGTAGTTCCTGGCAAGATGACACTGGGCCTCTGCAAAGATAATAGAAAAGGGAACCTGTAGTATAGGCTGGTCAGGCAAGAGCCGTAGATGCTACAGAACATAATCTGTGCCACAGTCCAGAGGCGGGTGGTGGTCTGGGAAGGCAGTAGCTCTTACGTAATCCGGAGAACAATTTAAGGATCATGGCAGATAGCAGGTAAGCCTAATCCAGTGAACAATCCAAGGTTAAGACTGGCAGCAATCCGAAAGAAGAATTCAAGTTCAAGGCAGAGGTCAGCAACAAGGGGATCTAAAGCAGGTTGACAAGCAGGGACAAAGAAGTCAAGACTGGTAGGAAGCCAGTAAGCAAACTCTTTCAAGCTCTGGGCTTGTGATGTTCAATAAATTGGCACAAACAATGAAGGGCAGATAAGACAGGACAACTGAGCCAACAGCTCCAAGCAACCAGGATGTTCACCTGAGGAGGCATGCAGCTGCCAACCATCAATGTAGAGATGCGTCCAGTCAAGAGAGATGGGAGTGGAATCTGGAGACATTTTAGGACAACCTCAACAATGTTAAAGTGTGATTGTGTAGCCAGGTGCTTAGCTAGAGACAGAGAGCTATTTAGGACACTGTGCTGCAGTGCTCTCTGTTATCCCAATGAACTTCAGCTAAATGGGTTAGCACTACCTCACCTCCATCCACCAGGTAAAGCTGACAAGCAGAGGGAGCTTAAGAGACTTGATGGTTGGCAGCACTGCATCATGGGAGATGAAGTTTGGAAAATAATCTTTACTATGGCAGTCTATGGACCATTGGACTACAATTCCGAATGTGAGCTGGGTAGAGAGTTGTATTTTTTCAGGCTAAAAACAGAGGAATGTTCTCTTTTCAGTGAGGAGACCAAGATATGCGCATCACTGCTCCTCTGTGCACATCAACCTGTCACAAGGTTGCCAACATATGCTGAGGACTGGAGTCACACTACGCAGATCCAGAAGTGAGCTGACATCTGAACAGCAAGATCCCTGTTGCTGTATTGCTGGGGCAGATGGTGAGAGGACACTGCTGCCAATAACCTGTTGCTGCTAGCAGAGACTGAGCACATAGGGACTGCCCACCTAACTAGCAGCCTTATTTACTGCATTACAAAAATGTACTGCCTGCAGACTTTACTGGGACCATACTCATGTGCACCACTGTAAAGACTGGGCCCCAATGCTAGCCGGCTGAAGAACTAGGGCTAAGGACTGCTCACGCAGATAGCTGCTTCACAAGAACTTGTTTCCTGTGTTTCCATAAGGAGAGGTATGTCTTTAGGGAGTTTTACATTTCATAGCTGCCATTCATATAGAGTGCACTCTAAAGTGGGTATAGCCCACTGTTTTCAGAGGAGCTGTCGCAGTATTGCTTATAATTACTGTTTCTGTTTTCTATTGCAATGACTGTTTGCTGATTTTGTGGGTTACTTGGTTTACACTAATTTAGCTGCATAGAACTCCAAGCCCATTCTATGCTGTTATAGCCTAGTGAACATTGTCTAGTGAACTGTGATTGACCTAATCCTTTACATAATTATGTGTATACTGCTATTTACTGCAGCCCATGAGAATATATTAGGTTGATTTACCACTAATCAGTCTGGTGTTTGCTATTGATACTGAACTTTAGTTGTGTGCAGGGTATCTATATTTGTGCTCCCAGTAGCAGTCCAGTATCCATTTTCGTTACCTTGTATGTCAGTAAGGCTGAGGTTGTTCTCAGAGTTGAGGTAGAAGAACAGAGAACCCAAGCAGCTCCTGCAGGGGTAGCTCTACAATATTCATCCAGCCAACAATTACATTTTCAATTTTTTTCTCATTCAAGTATAGAAAAGGATATTATAACTGAAGTGGCTTGGATACGCTACAAAATGTCTATAGCATTAAAGAACAAGTTCAGCTCATCTGACTGTTAGATATATCATGACCTGGATAAATTAGAGCCTTAACAGACATAATATATAAAAGGGTTAAAATCCCTTCTTCCTCTAAAATACATTTGAAATTTCACAAGAAGTGTACAAGAATGCTCCCATTGAACCAACAAAATTTCCCCAAAGTCAGCATCATGATGTCCATACATTACATATCTGACTCATACCCAGGCTTTGACCAAATTTGCTTTATATTATCAACATGGACATAGACAAACCAACTCATTCACAGCCTGCTTCTTTTGACAATTCTGGGGCTTTTTCGTAACCCTCGTCTGATAGTGTACACGTATGTAAAAAAATAATAATAATCTTAATGTATATTACTTTGCATGCAGCACTTACCATCATCATCAGTGTGATATTGTTCACCAGCTTCCTCTTGAACCACATCTTGGAAAATCCCATATTATCTCCATAAACAGACACAATAAGGGTGGGCAACTCAGAGTCAGGATCCTCCCCCAAAAACCCCTCCATAGAATTCCCCTTTAATTGTTCACCACACAGAAGGGTCCCCATTCACCAAACCATTGCTCACAATCAGAGCTGGGATTGCGCCCCCCCCCACCTAAAAAAAAAATAATTAATGAGCAGTATATGTCAACCACCCCCCCCCCCCCAAAGGGATTGCACACTAATCTAATAATCTAAATGCTCACCACCTAAGCATAGATTCCCCCTTCTCCCAGTTCAAATCTGCCCCCTGCTGAACCCCGCCCCCTCCTAGCACAAATCTTTGTGCCCCCCATCCCCACCAGCTCCAATCCTCTCCCCATAAGCTCCCAGCACAAATCCCCCCCCCCCCATCCCTATTAGCTCAAATCCTCTCCCCATATGCTCCCAAAAAAAAAAAAAAAACCTCCAAGCCGAAATTCTCTCCCCCACTCCAAATCTTCCACTTCCAGCACAAGTCCCCTCCCCCAATCTCCCATTCTAGCAAAATTCCCCCTAGCAAATATACCCCCTAAAAAAATGGTTTCCCCTCTACTGTTTCAAATTTATAGCACAGACCCTCCAAATTCCCCTTCCTAACACAAATCCCCCCAAATCACCACTCCCAGCACACCTCCCTAAATTTGCACTCCTAGATCAGTTCATACCCCTGTCGTTCCCCCAAATTCCCCTTCTCAACATGAATCCCCTCCCCCCAATATCGTTGTGGTGCCCCCCCCCCAACCTCACGTGATACCATGGTGCCCAGGGCAGCCGTCCCTCCTGCCCACCCCTTGTCCTGGCCCTGCTCACAATACCTCGTATGCTATTGCAGTGCACCCCCTAAGGAGCCATAATCTAGACTGGGATCCCCCACCCTGCACAACCAGGCCCACTGAATTTCCACAGGTACTCCAGAATCAGAGAACAGTCCGTTATTTTTGATATTTATTGAGGAATAGTAACTTGGATAGGGATGGGAGGTTATAGGATGCCCACTTGACTTCAACAATGATTTCATGGACAACTCTTTCTATATACAGTCTCTATATACAGCTCTTCTTCTTTATCCAGCACTTGGATTTGCAGAACCCAGCAGGAACACTGTGAATATCGGACAATCAGATTTGAGCAATGGCCCATTACAGGCATGAACCCGAGGCTCTTTGTTTGTATAGCAGAATTTCAGTGTCCAGCTTACATTCCTCCTGTGGCTACAAATCCCAGCTACACCTCTTTAGGCACCTCCAACCCACCTGACTGGAGCTGCCACTTTACTAGCCCTCCAGGCTAACTTCTCCACACAATCCTCCAGACTGACACTCACCAGCCCACCCGGCTGAAACTCAGGGGATCTCCCAGATGTGCTGACCTGCTTCCACTGTCCTCTCTCCTTACTCCTGTGCCTTCAGCAAGGACTTCCTCCGCATGTTTTGGTAGGATCATTCTCACACCCGAGCCCCGGCAAGAGGTAACCCCCCCCTCCCCCCAGACAGGGAGGGCACCCTCAAGGGCCACCGACAGCCTCCTCAGCACTCTGTCTCCATCTTCCACCCGACTGCCCCTCTTGGCATTATTCATGCCTATTTATGAAATGGCCTGCCCCCTGCCAGCTCTTTACTGTGGATTGGCTGAGTCCCTCATAAATATTCAAAGCAGCTCCTCCTATCCTCCACCCACTATGTCTGGAACATTCTCCAATGTCCCAGAAGAAACGAGGAGGCACCATAGAAGCTGCTAGGATCAGTGACCCAGCCCTGAGTCACTAAACCCTGACCCAGATTCATAGCCAAGGCTTAGCCCTGAGCTAAAATTAACAGCTACACTAACAACCTAGCACTACTAGAGGGGGCTACACTATGGTCATTCTCCCTTGGTCTAGTGGCCTGGAGGCAACTTAGTGGATGTAGTAAGATGGTATGGCAAATTGGGTGTGATGACCAATGGGATGGAAATTTTGTGGAGAGGTTTGGAAGGAATCTCTTATCTGTCCACCCTAGTCCACCCTAGTCCATCCTAGTTGTATCTGTTTCTTTCTTGTCCATGCTGTCAGATAATAAAGGATTTTATGTCATGTTTCAGCACTGAGGCAAGTTGTGGGGCAAGGTATTAGGTCACTCAATTTAAAATAGATTGGCTGCACCACTTCTTTAGGCACTTCCAACCCATCTGGCTGCAGCTGCCCCTTTCAATATCCCTCCAGGCTAACTTCTCCCCACAGTCCTCCAGACTGACACTTACCAGCCCACCCGGCTGACTCTCAGGAGATCTACCAGATGTGCTGACTTTCTCCTGCTGTCCTCTCTTTTGTTTTGGTAGGATCCTTCCCACACCCAAGCCCCGACCTGAGGTCATCCCCCCCAGACTAGGGGGCACCCTCAAGGGCCACCGACAGCCTCCTCAGCACCTCTATCTCCAACTTCCACCCGACTGCCCCCGTGGCATGACTCATGCCTATTTATGAGATGACGTGCCCCCTGCCAGCCCTTTACTGGGGATTGGCTGTGGTCCTCATACATTTTCCAAGCAGCTCCTCCTGACCTCCACCCACTATGTCTGGAACATTCTCCAATGTCCCAGAAGACACGAGGAGGCACCAGAGAAGTTGTTAGGATGGGTGTCCCAGCCCTGAGTCCCTAAACCCTGACCCAGATTCCCCAGAAACAGACTTGCTGTCAGATAATAAAGGATTTGCTGCCATGTGGCAGCACTGAGGCAAGTTGTGGTGCAAGGTATTGGGTCAGTCCATTTAAAATGGATTGGCTGCAATGCATCATGACACAGAAAAAATAAATCTTGTTTCCTTTTTTTTACACTGTGTGTGCATTGGGGTGCCATTCAAAATAAATGTTGCCACATAGCATTAAAGTGGTTGTAAACCTCAGACATGAAATATGAACAAAGCATATCGCACTCTAGTGTGTACTTGTCTCAATCCAGGGGGGGCTGAGCAACAGAAATCAGACTGAGAGAGGGAGGAGCTGCGCAACAGAAATCAGATGGGGGAAAGGGAGGGGCTGTGCAACAGAAATCAGACTTGGAGAGGGAGGGACTGCACAACATAAATCAGACTGGGAGAGCGAGGGGCTGCGCAACAGAAATCAGAATGGGAGAGGGAGGGGCTGCACAACAGAAATCAGACTGGGAGAGGGAGGGGCTGAGCAAGAGAAATCAGACTGGGAGAGGGAGGGGCTGCCCAACAAAAATCAGACTGGGAGAGGGAGGAGCTGCCCAACAGAAATCAGACTGGGAGAGGACGGGGCTGCCCAACAGAAATCAGATGGGGGGGGGGGGGCTGCGCAATAGAAATCAGACTTGGAGTGAGAGGGACTGAGCAACATAAATCAGACTGGGAAAGGGAGGGGCTGAGCAAGAGAAATCAGACTGGGAGGGGGTAGGGGCTGCCCAACAAAAATCAGACTGGAAGAGGGAGGGGCTGAGAAACAGAAATCATCTCCCCCCCTTTTTTTTTTATAAGTGATCACATGACCTCTGTTCCCAGCTGCATAAGAGCTGGGGGAGGAGAAACAGCATTACACTAGTCTTCCCAGTGAGTGGCTGCGCAGGAAGTGTGTGTCAAGGTAAGTCTGATTATTGGAGGAGAATTGAGTTTTCAACACAACTAGAGAACTGACCAATCCATGCGCTCAAGCTTAGTATGGTCAGTTTTTTTTTTTTTTAAATTAGAAAGCAGAGGGACTGGCAGGATCACCAGGGATTTCACACAAAGGAAGCAAAAAATACAAAGATAACAGGAGCAGTGGCGGCTGGTGCTCAAAATTTTTGGGGGGGGCGCAAAAAGAAAAATGTAATAGGTATTGCTTCGCGCAAAAAAATTGCGTGACTTTGAAGCTGTGCCCCCTTCAATGCAATAAACACTGTGCTGTGCCCCCACAATGCAGAGTTCAGCGTGCATGCCCCTTTCAATTCAGAGCGCCACAGTATGGTCCCCAATCACTGCAGAGCGCCACAGCATTGTCCCCAATGATTGCAGAGTGCCCACAGCATTGTACCCCAATAAATGCAGAGTGCCCACAGCATTGTACCCCAATGATTGCAGAGTGCCCACAGCATTGTACCCCAATGATTGCAGAGTGCCCACAGCATTGTACCCCAATAAATGCAGAGTGCCCACAGCATTGTACCCCAATAAATGCAGAGCGCCACAGCATTGTACCCCAATAAATACAGAGCGCCTCAGCATTGTACCCCAATAAATGCAGAGCGCCACAGAATTGTACCCCAATGATTGCAGAGTGCCACAGAATTGTACCCCAATGATTGCAGAGTGCCACAAAATTGTACCCCAATGATTGCAGAGTGCCACAGCATTGTACCCCAATGATTGCAGAGTGCCCACAGCATTGTACCCCAATAAATGCAGAGTGCCCACAGCATTGTACCCCAATGATTGCAGAGTGCCCACAGCATTGTACCCCAATAAATGCAGAGTGCCCACAGCATTGTACCCCAATAAATGCAGAGCGCCACAGCATTGTACCCCAATAAATACAGAGCGCCTCAGCATTGTACCCCAATAAATGCAGATCGCCACAGAATTGTACCCCAATAAATGCAGAGCGCCACAGAATTGTACCCCAATGATTGCAGAGTGCCACAGAATTGTACCCCAATGATTGCAGAGTGCCACAAAATTGTACCCCAATGATTGCAGAGTGCCACAGCATTGTACCCCAATGATTGCAGAGTGCCCACAGCATTGTACCCCAATAAATGCAGAGTGCCCACAGCATTGTACCCCAATGATTGCAGAGTGCCCACAGCATTGTACCCCAATAAATGCAGAGTGCCCACAGCATTGTACCCCAATAAATACAGAGCGCCTCAGCATTGTACCCCAATAAATGCAGATCGCCACAGAATTGTACCCCAATGATTGCAGAGTGCCACAGCATTGTACCCCAATGATTGCAGAGTGCCACAGCATTGTACCCCAATGATTGCAGAGCACCACAGCATTGTACCCCAATGATTGCAGAGTGCCACAGCATTGTACCCCAATGATTGCAGAGTGCCCACAGCATTGTATCCCAATAAATGCAGAGTGCCCACAGCATTGTACCCCAATGATTGCAGAGCGCCACAGCATTGTCCCCAATGATTGCAGAGTGCCACAGCATTGTCCCCAATGATTGCAGAGCGCCACAGCATTGTACCCCAATAAATGCAGAGTGCCCACAGCATTGTACCCCAATGATTGCAGAGTGCCACAGCATTGTATCCCAATAAATGCAGAGCGCCACAGCATTGTACCCCAATAAATGCAGAGTGCCCACAGCATTGTCCCCCAATAAATGCAGAGTGCCCACAGCATTGTCCCCCAATCAATGCAGAGTGCCCACAGCATTGTACCCCAATAAATGCAGAGTGCCCACAGCATTGTCCCACAATAAATGCAGAGTGCCCACAGCATTGTCCCCCAATCAATGCAGAGTGCCCACAGCATTGTACCCCAATAAATGCAGAGTGCTACAGCAATGTACCCCAATAAATGCAGAGTGCCCACAGCATTGTCCCCCAATCAATGCAGAGTGCAGCGTGCGTGCTCCCTTCAATTTAATGCACTTACCTGGCGGCGGCGGGTTCTTCCCTCCTCGATCCTCTCTGCGGCGGCGGCGGGAAGGAGAGCGGCCTTTCCCTCGTCCTCCGAGCGGCGGTGATGGTGAGTGACTGACTCACGCACCGGCACCGCCCCCACTGTGACGTCAGGGATCGGATGTCCTGGATGATGATTGGTCCAGGCTGGAGACTGGACCAATCACAGCCAGGATATCCGAAAGTGGGGGTGTCCAATCGCAAGGACTTGCGATCGGGTTACGCCCCCAGAAGGCTGCCGATCGGCGCCTCTTCTGGGACGTAACCCCACCCCCCCCCTCCCTAGCCACCACTTCCATTACAAAGGCCGGCGAACCCAATTTTTTTTTTTTGTAAAACTTTATTTGTCATTTTTTTTTCTTTTTTTTTTTTCTTTTTTTTCAGGGGTAGGGGGGCGGCGCCCTGGCGCCCGCTATGCACGGGCCGCCACTGAACAGGAGACTTTCTCATACAAGTACATGGTACAGCAGCCACATATCAGGAATATGAAATGATGGGGTAACAAATTCTTTAACCGTGGAAACATATGGAAGGCAAGTAATGTGAGCAGAGGGGACTTCTTATGTAACAAATCTTTTTGTTTTGCTCTGATTAGCTGAAAGACAGGTTCACTTTAATGGTTTAATGGCCTGCTATTAACCACTTCTGGACTGCTCACGTTGCTGCTACTGCAGCACAGTGGCAGCCCTGTGTCCAGCGACGTACACCTACATCGCTGGATTCCTCCCTGCCGGAGGTTCGCTCCCGTTGTGTTTAGACACAGCGGGATTCGGGCCGGAGGAGGAGAGGCGGCGATCACCGTCTCTCTTCCCCAATCGTTGGGGAAAGTGTGAGAAAATCCGCCTGCTTGTGTAAACTAAGCAGACTGATCTTCTCTGTGACAGAAAGGGACAGATCACAGGATTCAGCATAGCTGAACCTGCGATCTCTGTCTGTGTCACACAACCCCCTCCCCCCACACCAATCAGTAAGCATGAGGCCCCCCTTTAACCCCTTGATCACCAACAGTGTTAACCCCTTCCCTGCCAGTGTCATTAGTACAGTAACAGTGCATATTTTTTAGCACTGATTACTGTAGTAATGTCATTGGTCCCCCCAAAAGTGTCAAAAAATGTCAGTCAGGGGTCCGATCTGTCCGCCGCAATGTCGCAGTCCCGCAAAAAATCGCAGATTGCCACCATTACTAGTTAAAAAAAACAATAAAAATTACAAATCTTTCCCATAGTTAGTAACTTTTGCACAAACCAATCAAAATACGCTTATTGCAAATTTTTTTTCTTTAATTGGGAATATTATATAACAGAAAGTAAAAAGTATTTTTTCAGAATTGTCGCTCTTGTTTTGTTTATAGCGCAAAAAATAAAAATCGCCCAAGTGATCAAATACCACCAAAAGAAAGCTCTATTTGTGGGAAAAAAAGGACATCAATTGTATTTGGGTTCAGCGTCACACAACCGCGCAATTGTCAGTTTAAGCGACGCAGCGCCGTATCACAAAAAATAGCCTGATCATGAAGTGTGGGGGGGGGGGGGGGGGGTGTAAATCTTCCAGAGGTCCAGTAGTTAAAAAGTAACTCCACTTTTGTTGAGAAAAAAAAAAACATTCCCCTCTGTGTGATCTCTGTACATTGCAGGGAGGATTTTAGCAAACATTTTATCAGATTCCTATCTTTTGTTATTCTGAAGAAATAGCTGTTTCTTTATCTGTGTCCATGTTGCTGATTGAATGTGTAAGGGGTAAGGGAGTGGTTTCATAATTATCAATCTGCTGCTTCACCTGCAGAGCTCTAATGAGGAAAGTAGCAGTGCCTGCGTCACTTTAGACATGATTTCCTGTTGGAAGAATCTCACCAAAAAAATGACATTTTTCTTGCAGGGGATGCTCAAAATCTGATTTGTATCTTAGTGCAGACTTCTGGGAAAATCAGTGAGCCAATCACACAAGCAGGAAATTATGTTTCTGGGGGGGAATTCTGTATACCATCTGTTATGTTCGTCCATGTTGAATGCCCTAAACGTTCGGATGAAGGCCTGAAGAAGGATTGTACGGTTCGAGTGTTCAGGCCAAACACTCATCTCATCCTGACTCATGATGGACCCGCTGTTATTAGTCTGCCTGGCCCCATCCACACACCAACACCAATCTGGATGGTGTCAGACTTGGCGGTAAGACGTTATTATATTTTATCTGGGATTTCCTGCATGTCTAAAAAACCTTTTTGTTGAAAACACAGCTTCTCTTTCCATCTTGTCATGCATGGCTCACAGTGTGCGTCTCTCCCAATTATCCGTGTCTTTAGATGTCGGGGAATGGTATGCAGGCGTGATGAGACACGAATCCCAGCCCTATGTTCTAGGCATTGCAGGCAACCCACCCCTTCCGTCCGCCTGTAAGAAACTCACTCACATTGGTCTTTCTTATACTGCTCCGGTAGCTAAACGACTTCCATTTCCAATCGTCTATAAATAAGATAATACACGGCTGTACTGTACCCCGACATTCCGAGGGGGGGGGGGGCAAGGAGGATAAACCTCCTCCCAGACACATCCACTCTTCCTATTATCGGGGCTTTTTTTCAGCAGGAATGCAGGGGAACGCAGTTCTGACACCTCCAGCACTGCATGTATCTAATGGCAAAGGGTGCTGGGATATGCTGGTGGGGGGTTCTATTGTTGCTGAGGGATCTACTGTTGAGGGAGGTGTCTGTTGTTGCTGGGAGACCTACTATTGAGGGAGGAGTCTATTGTTGCTGGCGGATCTACTGTTGCTGGTGGATCTACTGTGGAGGGAGGTGTCTGTTGTTGCTGGGAGACCTACTATTAAGGGATGGGTCTAATGCTGCTGGCGGATCTACTGTTGCTGGCTGGATCTACTGTTTAGGGAGGTGTCTGTTGTTGCTGAGAGATCTACTATTGAGGGAGGGGTCTATTGTTGCTGGGGGATCTATTGTTGCTGGCATGTCTACTGTTGCTGGTGGATCACCTGTTGAGGGAGGTGTCTGTTGTTGCTGGGAGACCTACTATTGAGGGAGGGGTCTATTGTTGCTGTCGGATCTACTGTTGCTGGTGGATCTAATGTTGAGGGAGGTGTCTGTTGTTGCTGAGAGACCTACTATTGAGGGAGGAGTCTATTGTTGCTGGCGGATCTACTGTTGCTGGTGGATCTACTGTGGAGGGAGGTGTCTGTTGTTGCTGGGAGACCTACTATTAAGGGATGGGTCTAATGCTGCTGGCGGATCTACTGTTGCTGGCTGGATCTACTGTTTAGGGAGGTGTCTGTTGTTGCTGAGAGATCTACTATTGAGGGAGGGGTCTATTGTTGCTGGGGGATCTATTGTTGCTGGCATGTCTACTGTTGCTGGTGGATCACCTGTTGAGGGAGGTGTCTGTTGTTGCTGGGAGACCTACTATTGAGGGAGGGGTCTATTGTTGCTGGCGGACCTACTGTTGCTGGCGGATCTACTGTTGCTGGCAGATCACCTGTTGAGGGAGGGGTCTGTTGTTGCTGGGATACCTACTATTGAGGGAGGGGTCTACTGTTGCTGGCGGATCTACTGTTGCTGGCAGATCTACTGTTGAGGGAGGTGTCTGTTGTTGTTGGGAGAACTACTATTGAGGGAGGGGTCTATTGTTGGTGAGGGATCTATTGTTTCTGGTGGATCTACTGTTGCTGGCAGATCTACTGTTGCTGGTAGATCTACTGTTGAGGGAGGTGTCTGTTGTTGCTGGGAAATTTACTATTGAGGTAGGGGTCTATTGTTTCTGGGGGGTACTACTGTGGAGTGAGGGGTCTATTGTTGCGGGCTGCTGAAAGATCTATTTATGTTGGCTGCTAAGAGATATATTATTGCAGGGGAATCTGTTGTTGCTGAAGACGATCTATTGTGTTTTGGTGGGGGGAGGCATATTTTGTTGCTGGGGGATCTATTGTTACTGGCGGATCTATTGTTGTTGGGGAATCTATTTTTGGTGGAAATCTATATTTGGTGGGGGATCTATTGTTGCTGGCTGCTGAATGGGGGGTCAGCGCCTGTCGGCATGTATTACAAATGATTTAGCACTCAAAAAAAATAAAAAAATTAGACTGCGTTTCTTCTCTAAAAGGTGGGGGATCTATCATTGCTGGGGGATCTATTTGTAGCACTGCCCCGGTAAGGACTATTGGATACTGATTCTGTGGGCCCCCCTGGTTACCTACACATGGTTATGGCTAAATAAAGCTCCTGGGTCCTTCCTTGCTCCAGTTGGCTCTTGACAGAAATAAGCAGTCTAGGGGTGTTGGTTGTTTTGTTGTTTATTGGTAATTGGGATAGGAGAAGGGAATAGTGGAATACTCCAACTGAACTATTCACATAGATGAGGACTTCTATCTGCAAATCTCTGCTGGTAGATATGGAACAGCCAGGCTGTTGATTCTCCCTGCCACTGGGGTGAATCGGGTTCAGTCTCTTGTTTTCTTTACTTTCTCTAACAAGGAGACTTGACGGACGATCACCTTCAGGACACTCTCACTAGCATCCTCTTCCCACTGACACCCATCCACTGACTATCCTAGGAGCAGGGGTGGCCCCCCTCAGGTCAGGCCCCTTGACACGAGTTCCTGTACTCACGGTACTGCAGAAACAGGATCTCCAGTGTCTCCCCTCTCAGGCAGCTTCCCTGGACCTCAGGACGACCTCCTGAGGCCGCATGGCACCTCTACAGAGGAGGAGGCAGCCGTCCCCTCCCTCCTCTCCAACAAAAGACTCTGAGTACATGTGCTGCTGGCTTTTATACAGTATCCCAGCATGCACCGAGGCGACCTGCCAATCATCAGGACTGTATCAAAAGCCTGTGCATCCATTTGTGGTCTGTTGTAGCTAAAGAGAATCTATTGTGTTTTGGTGGGGGCATCGCTTGTTGCTAGGGGATCTATTGGTGGTGGTGGGGTCTATACTTGCTGGAGGCATCTATTTTACTGCTTTTTCTTGTTATAATATACAAATTCCATACAAATCACTTAGAACCAAAAAAAAAAAATAAAAAAATAAAATGATACTTGGTTTCTTCAAAAGTTAAATTCTCCACCAAAAACAGGATAACCTGCTTACCAGATAAATAGACCTCAAAAGGTCCCCAGCACTTCAAGGCTTTAACCCAGCCAGGGCCTTGGGTCACCGAAGGCATAGGCAGACAGATGAATCTCCTAACAGGGGTGTCCAAACTACAGCCCTCCAGCTGTTCAGGAACTACAATTCCCATGAGGCATTGTAAATCTCTGACATTCACAGACATAACTAGTGTAGCACCACCCCCGCAGGAGCTGCTGATTAGATTATTGGGTCTACGTCGTGCCTAACAACCCACAGAATTGGCTCGAACCCTCCCTAGGCACAACTGACCCAGAATAGGACTGGAATACCAAATGGCTACACAGATTGGAATATAACACTTCAATAAATAATAATGACCTGTTACCTCTCTCCAGCTGCAGTCCTTCTGGGTAATACAAGGTGACCACACACAAGCTTGCTTTTAAACAGGAAAGTCATTTACTGTAAATCAAATAAACAGTTTCGATACAGTAAAATATGACTTTGTAAAAGGATATACTAATTAATTAATCAAAGATAAGATAAATACTGTGATATCACTCCTCAAGGGCACATTAATTGTTTCAGGAAATGTCTCAGAGCCTATAGGACCACCATCTTAATCACTATTATACTTTTGGAGATAAGGCTCAGCATTCAGTTAGACACAGTATCAGAATGTCAGACCTATCTGAGTCCGCTGTTTCTTCTCTATATCTTCGCTAGCAACGTTGGTGCACTCGCAATTTGTAATCCACATTGAGGATGGGTGATCAATAGAGAGAATGGCAGCAAACAGTTAGTAATCACCGCGGGGTGTCTGTGCAGGATTGCCGGTAAAACTTCTGTGAGAGATGTACTGGGCCACCTGGTATATTGCCTTCTACTACTCTAAGGCTAATCCTGACTAAAGTTACTTCTTTGATAGATAGAGTCAGTTTTTGGGCAGGTGCCCTCTCACCAACAGGACTGTCTCCCAGGAAGCCTCCGCTGCTGTCTCAGTCTCCGGCCTCTGTCACCAGCCGCGCTAGGTATTTGGGGTGGATGAGTCTGGTCTCTGTAGAACATCGATGGGACCTCCAGGAGGGATCCTCTACTGGAGATTAAACACTGCAACTTAGTCACTTAAGGCCCAGGAGTTTCGGCCTAGCATACAGCATCAGCCCACAGCACTGGCATCCTGCTTGTCTCACTGTGTCTTTCCCAAGAGAGTGAGCCTGGCTCCTCCCTTCCTTTATAAAGCTTCCCCCAGAAGGCTGTGCGGTGCAGCAGTGCACCCTGGTACTCTCAAAGCACTATGGGCGATGAAGACTGCTCAACTTCCTGAAAGGAAAATAACATCAAAAGAAATTCCATAGCCGCTGCAATGTGTCCTTTTGGCCACTAGATGGAGCCGAGTTCCTCTCAAATGTCAAGCAGCAGTCTTTTAGAACTTGTATAATGGAAGACCCCGCTACACACTCCCCCCACTTGAGAAACTTTGGTCCCCAAAGAGGACAACAGCATGTACTCCAGTGCATATGTTGGCAGTACACAAAAAAAAAAACATTAACATATGCATAACAGGGAATCATCTTCCTTTTCATAAGCAGAGTTCAAACTTAACAACTGCATATTACAACACAGGTTCGACATAGGAACCTCCCACCAATTGTCGGGAGAGGGAAGGTAATTCTGTTCACAGACCCCTGACACTTGAGTGGCTTGTACAGATGTGCCTGGGGGTGAGCTAGGGTTGTCCTCCACCAAATCTGCGGTGGAAGAACTAGGCTGATCAAGAGTTCGTTTGGAAGTAAAGATAGCCTCTTCCGAGCATTCACCCAATTGGTCATAGGTCAGTCTTTTGGGTGGGTGAATGACTCTTCTTTCCCTCTGTTCTTTGGGATGCACGATCTCAGAGGTACTAGGACCAGCCACTTCTGGGGATTCTTCAATGTCCTCCTCCTCATGTTCCAACACACAGGAATCTGATGCTTCAAGAGCGGTCAGTTCTTCTTCAGAGAAAGGTGCAACCTCCTCCTCAGGATCTTCATCATCAACTACTTCTTCTGGAAGCATGTGGAAAGGTATGAATTCGGGGGCTTCCGCCCGAAGGGTTCCTCTGTCAGCCAATTCGGATGAAGACAGGGAGGCAGGTGTGGGTTCTGGTAACTGAGACGACCACATCCAGTCAGGTACCTCCTCTTCATCTTCCAGATCTTCAGATGGAGAATTTCCCTCCCTCACATCTGGGAGTGTCGACTGAGATCTGGTGACTGGTCTGGACAGGCGAGAGGTCGAAGGGGTCTCTGGCGAATCTACGACAGGAGGCATGCGAACTGCTTCAGAGAGAGGCAGTAAATGGTTCCTATGCCAAGTCTTCAATGGACCCACACTTCCTTCAGGCCGAATTTGATACACAGGGAGGTTTGGTAGTTGCTTGCAGATAACATAAGGTTGGGACTTCCAGCGGTCTGCCAACTTGTGTTTTCCCGGGACACCCAAGTTCCTCAACAATACCCTGTCCCCTGGTTGCAAGTCTTGGATCCGAACTTTTAAGTCGAAATTCCTTTTATTCCTCAGTCCACGTTGATCAGATGTGGCCTGAGCTTTATCATAGGCCGATTTCAGACTCTTCCGCAGTCGGTCCACATATCCCTTGTGCGATGCTGAAGAGGTGTGATCGGGCGAGATGCCAAAGGCCAAATCCACTGGCAATCGAGCCTCTCGTCCAAACATTAGACGATAAGGGGAATATCCAGTAGCATCACTGACAGTACTGTTGTAGGCATGCACAATGGCAGCTACATGTTTGCCCCAATGCTGTTTCTTCTCTGAGCTTAAAGTCCCCAACATGTCCAAAAGAGTCCTGTTAAATCGTTCCGGCTGGGCATCCCCTTGTGGATGGTAGGGAGTAGTTCTAGTCTTTTGGATGCCTAACAGATCTAACAGTCTCTTCATCAGTCTGCTTTCAAAGTCTCTTCCCTGATCTGAATGGAGGCGTTGTGGTAACCCATAGTGTACAAAGAACTTTTCTACAAGAACTTTGGCTACTGTAGAGGCCTTCTGATCCCTTGTTGGGAATGCTTGGGCGTATCTGGTAAAATGGTCTGTTACCACAAGGACATTCCCTTGGCCACTCAGATCAGGCTCTAGGCAAAGGAAATCAATGCACACCAGTTCCATGGGTCCCTGGCTTTGCAGATGGCCCATTGGGGCTGCTTGACGTGGCAGAGTCTTCCTTTGTATACATCGGACACAAGAATGACAGTATCCTTCAACTTCGGCCCTCATACAGGGCCAGTAGAACCTGTCTCTGACAAGCTGAAAAGTTCTTTCAGGTCCCAGATGGCCATGATTATCATGAAGAGCAGCCAGAACTCTCTCCCTGTATTTAGCTGGTAAGAACAGTTGCCACTTCTCCTCCAGATCTTCAGATGGGCCTCTTCGGTAGGCCACCCCTTCTCGGATCTGTAACCGGGTCCACTCTCTATGCAACAGACGGGCCCCCTGAGGAGAGTCGGTGAGAAGCAACTCAGGGCGCTGGATCTCCAAGGCTTCCAAAAGAAGTTTTCCCAGAGGGTCTTCCAGCTGCTCCTTCCTCAAGTCCCTTTTGGACAGCCGGGGTAAATCTTCCCCTTCAACCTGGGTCACCCTGCAATAGTATTTGGGTACTCCGACAGCCGAAACCCCAATCTCTTCGGCTCTTGATCCTCCTCTGGATCGAAGTTCAGTTCCCTGATATAGGGCACGCACCCCTTCTGGAGCCAAATGGGTCCATTCTTCATCAGGTTCGTGTGGTGCATGCAACCTTCTGGATAGGGCATCTGCATCCCTGTTCCCGATTCCTGGCCGATACTTCAGGCTGAAGTTGAAGCTAGAGAGGGCAGCCAACCATCTGTGTCCTGTTGCATCCAGCTTAGCTGTAGTCAACAGATAGGTAAGGGGATTATTATCCGTCTTGACAATGAATTCAGCTCCGTACAGGTAATCTTTCAGTTTGTCGACCACTGCCCACTTTAAGGCCAGGAATTCAAGTTTGTGGGTAGGATAATTCCTTTCAGCAGGTAGTAGACTCCTGCTCACGTAGGCTACGGGTCGCAGGTGGCCCTCATGTTCCTGGTAGAGTACCCCACCCAGTTGAAGCAAGAAGAAAATGACCGCACTCCGATGTAAATCAAAAATTGGAGTAAAATTTATTCCACATCAAAACAAAACTCACTGAGTTGGCAATGAGTAAGCGACATCTCTAAGTCGTGAAACGCGTCTGCCTTTGTGTCCTGCATCCACAGTGTGTTGTTCCAGTTTGCCCATTTGTTTTGATGTGGAATAAATTTTACTCCAATTTTTGATTTACATCGGAGTGCGGTCATTTTCTTCTTGCTTCAAGTGATTCTGGATCAACGGATCCGACCAGCACCTGACACCCAGCCCACCTGGAGCGGTCTTTTTCTCCCTTGGATTTCAGCTACCTCTCAGAGTACCCCACCCAGCCCATCTCGGCTGGCATCGACATGTAGTTCATATGGTTTCGTGGGGTCTGCGTAGGCCAACACAGGGGCAGTGGTTAGATTCTTTTTCAACTGAATGAAAGCCCCTTCACATTCTGGGGTCCACTGATCCTGGATGGACTCCTTGGCCTTCCGGGGTCCCATGGTGGACTTCATTGGCTTGACCAGTTCAGGAACGTCATCTTCTTCGTTCTTTAGTAACTCATTGAGGGGTCGGGCAATCTTGGCGAACCCCTCTACAAACCTCCTGTAATAGGAGCAAAAACCCAGGAACGACCGAAGTTCGGTCACATTTGTAGGTCTCGGCCAGGAGGCGACAGCATCCAGCTTGTCCGGGTCGGTGGCCACCCCTTCTTCAGACACGATGTGGCCCAGGTAATGGACCGAGGACTGATAGAATTGGCACTTCTCAGGAGAAAGTTTCAGGCCTTCTTCATGTAGCCTCTTCAGGACCTTTTCCAACCTCTCCTCGTGTTCTTCCAAAGTTCTGCCAAACACGATAACATCATCCAAGTATACCAGTACCTCTATCAAATTCATATCTCCAACGGTCCTTTCCATCAGCCTTTGGAAGGTAGCAGGGGCCCCTGACAACCCCTGAGGCATGCGATTGAACTCAAAGAACCCCACAGGGGTGATGAAGGCTGTCTTCTCCCGATCTTCAGGGTGCATGGGGATCTGATAATACCCACTCTTTAAGTCCATTACACTGAACCACTTCGCCCCTGACAGGCTCTGTAGGGCGTCTTCGATTCGAGGAGTGGTATACTGGTCTGGGATGGTTCTTCTGTTCAGGGTTCGGTAGTCGATACAAAGCCTCAGAGATCCGTTTTTCTTCCGGACTACCACTATCGGAGAAGCATATGGGCTCCTGGATTCTCGAATAACCCCAGTCTTCTTGAGTTCCGCCAGCTGCTGACGTAGATCTTCTAAGTCACCTAAGGGAACTCGCCGGACTCTTTCTCGGAAAGGTTTGTCCTCACTCAGGCGGATCTTATGAGTGGCACTCCTGGCGCATCCCACGTCTAACTCATCCCTAGAAAATATTCCTCGCCATCGAGCAAGTTGTGCCTTGGCCCTCTTCACCCATTCTGGTGGGAGGGCAGCGTTTCCAGAGCAGAGCTCTTCTATAACATCTTCACCCCTTTCCTCCTCTTTAAGATCAGATGGGACAACTGGGGTAGCCGGGTTAACTTGGCCCAACAGCACTCTGGCCGGTACCTTCACCGGTGTAGTAGAGGTGTTTCTGACACTCACTAAAACCCTTCCATGGTTTTTCTGTAACACCTTCAAAGGGATCACTTCAGGGATTACTTCTATCCCTCTCTCCTCTTCCTGTGGACCTGATTCAAAGATGATAAAAGGGCCCGGCTGTTTCCATGTGAGTTTAACGGAAGCTTTCAGACAAGCCACCTCTCCTGGCTGCAAGACCTTTTCCGTTCTGTCCAACTTCCAGAGTCTTCCAACTCCTTCTGCAGGAGTCTCTTGCTCCAATACTAATCGTTGATAGGCCTGCCGTAGCATGGGGTGAATCCTTGGCGCTGGAGCATCCTGTCCCTGGACCAGTTGTGTCAGGAGGCGCCTTACTAGGTCAGTGTTGGTCCCTACGATGAGAGAGCTTTTGTTGGCCCCTGGCGGACGAGGACAGACCACCGCTAGGGTGTCGAAGGTTTCAGCTTCACCAGCCACTGATGGGTCAAAGGTCAACTTGATTGGCAGATACCCATCATAGGGAAAACTTTGAGTCCCGATACCCCATATCTCCAGATCTTCCAACTTCTGCAGAGGTAGATGGGTAAGGTGTTTATCATAGAAGTCTCTATACAGAAGAGTCACTTGGGCCCCAGTGTCAAGGAGGGCTCTTGTGTAAATTCCTTCTACCTGGACAGAGACTACAGGGGAAGGCCCGACCAAGTTAGTTGGGAATTCTCTTGAAGTGGCCTTGTTGTCTGATTCAGTTCTCTGCACCCAGGCTCTTTTTTTTTTTTTTTCTTCTGGACTTCAGTCCCCTCTGGGCCCAGTGTGCATTGATTTTCCTTCTCTCAGTAGCCTGGAGTATAGAACTAGGGGCGTTGTACCTGGATCTGACTCCCTGACTCAGATTCCCTGAATCATTGAGTCTCTTGGATTCCCTTGAAACTGGCGGGCACCCGGTCGACTCCTTCACGGGTGCCCTCTGAAGTTTTTCCGCTGGCTTGCGAGGTTCTGAGGCGACATTTCCTGGGCTGGGACATACTCCTCTAACATGTCCTACTCCCCCACAGTTGAAACAAGTTAGCGATCTCCTAGGTCTCGGTTCCGCGTCTACTCTAAGGTTAGAAGGTTTATCCGGCTTCTCTGACACGTTCCCATCAGGTAGAGTAGATGCCTGACTAGTCAGGATGGACACCATTTCTATCAACTGGGACACCTGGGTCTTTAGGAGTTCAACTTGCGAGTCACTTTCTTTTGCACTTATCACTCTGACACAAGCAGTTGAGTCAAACTGCCGACTCTTCCTTTTGTTGTCCAACATGACCTCTTCTTCTCTGACCATTCGGATCAGGTCAGGGTATTCCAGAATGCCACCATCTTGGCGAGTTCGCAACAGTATGGCAATGGGATCTAAGGGTTGAGCCCCTCTCAGCACCTGCCGTGCACGAGTCTCATCTACCTTCCGGGGGTCTATCCCTTTCTTTAACAAGATCTGGTGGATGATCTTATCTAGGCGTCTAATAAATTCGGACAACTTCTCTTCCTCTTCTTGGTAACAGTGGTCTAACTGGTAAAGAAGTTCAGCCACGTTCTCCGTCCGACCAAATACATCTTGTAGAATGTCTAAATAATCCTGTGCAGTACAGTTCTTTTTGCTTAGCTTGAGATTACGTACGGCCTCTAGTGCAGGTCCCTTTAAACTTTCTGTGATTCTCTGTTTCTTGTGCTGTTCTGGTACCTCCCACTCTTCCAAAGCCTGAGTGGCGGTATCTAACCACTCTTCAAACCCATCTTCTGTCGAAGGCACAGGCTGTTTCCCAGAGAATGTCCTGAGCTTCCTATATTCAGTCATCAGATAGTTTGGGGAGTCCTTACTACATTTTGCTACGATTTCCCCGAGAACAGCACACAGTTCTGAGCTAAAGGTAGACAAAGGTGGTGACTCTGGACTCCCTTCTTGGACACCTTTTTCTTTGCTGGATCCCCCAGGAGTGGTGGATGAGGGACCTTCAGTAAGGACTTCTGGATGTATTAAGAAAAGTTCTGTTTGGTCAGTAGTCTTTACACTGGTTCCCTTAAAGTAATCAGGGACCCCCTTCCTCCACTCACACAATGCATACGTGTGTGGAACGGTGGTGTCTGTCTTTATGTCAGTCACCCAGAATTTCCTGTCTGTGGACAGTGCCCTTAAAACTGGGAGGAGTTTTTCCTCAGTCCAGACCTCTCCCTTGATTTCAACCACCAGGCCATTTTCCACTACGACATTCTCTTCCCTGCACCACTCGGCTGCAGCGGTAGGATCCATTTCTGCGTTGAGGGGGATTCTGTGGCTGAGAGGGTTGTGTTGCAGGACTGTAGATGATCCCGGACGAGCCCCCACGTGTAGCACCACCCCCGCAGGAGCTGCTGATTAGATTATTGGGTCTACGTCCTGCCTAACAACCCACAGAATTGGCTCGAACCCTCCCTAGGCACAACTGACCCAGAATAGGACTGGAATACCAAATGGCTACACAGATTGGAATATAACACTTCAATAAATAATAATGACCTGTTACCTCTCTCCAGCTGCAGTCCTTCTGGGTAATACAAGGTGACCACACACAAGCTTGCTTTTAAACAGGAAAGTTATTTACTGTAAATCAAATAAACAGTTTCGATACAGTAAAATATGACTTTGTAAAAGGATATACTAATTAATTAATCAAAGATAAGATAAATACTGTGATATCACTCCTCAAGGGCACATTAATTGTTTCAGGAAATGTCTCAGAGCCTATAGGACCACCATCTTAATCACTATTATACTTTTGGAGATAAGGCTCAGCATTCAGTTAGACACAGTATCAGAATGTCAGACCTATCTGAGTCCGCTGTTTCTTCTCTATATCTTCGCTAGCAACGTTGGTGCACTCGCAATTTGTAATCCACATTGAGGATGGGTGATCAATAGAGAGAATGGCAGCAAACAGTTAGTAATCACCGCGGGGTGTCTGTGCAGGATTGCCGGTAAAACTTCTGTGAGAGATGTACTGGGCCACCTGGTATATTGCCTTCTACTACTCTAAGGCTAATCCTGACTAAAGTTACTTCTTTGATAGATAGAGTCAGTTTTTGGGCAGGTGCCCTCTCACCAACAGGACTGTCTCCCAGGAAGCCTCCGCTGCTGTCTCAGTCTCCGGCCTCTGTCACCAGCCGCGCTAGGTATTTGGGGTGGATGAGTCTGGTCTCTGTAGAACATCGATGGGACCTCCAGGAGGGATCCTCTACTGGAGATGAAACACTGCAACTTAGTCACTTAAGGCCCAGGAGTTTCGGCCTAGCATACAGCATCAGCCCACAGCACTGGCGTCCTGCTTGTCTCACTGTGTCTTTCCCAAGAGAGTGAGCCTGGCTCCTCCCTTCCTTTATAAAGCTTCCCCCAGAAGGCTGTGCGGTGCAGCAGTGCACCCTGGTACTCTCAAAGCACTATGGGCGATGAAGACTGCTCAACTTCCTGAAAGGAAAATAACATCAAAAGAAATTCCATAGCCGCTGCAATGTGTCCTTTTGGCCACTAGATGGAGCCGAGTTCCTCTCAAATGTCAAGCAGCAGTCTTTTAGAACTTGTATAATGGAAGACCCCGCTACACTAGGCATGATGGGAATTGTAGTTCCTGAACAGCTGGAGGGCCATAGTTTGGACATAGCTGTAAGATCTCCAATCACTGGTCACACTTCTCAGCCTCTCGAAGGAGTGACACTCCCCATGGAATATAATACATATTCTGCCATAGTGTAAAACGCACCATATTTTTATTATTGTATATAAAATTGCACTTACAGCAATGTAGTAAAACTTGGCATTAAAGCTTGCCCAACCTTCCGGGATCAATGGAGCGCGCTGACGTCAGCACGTCACTAACCCCACGCGTTTCGTCACAAATGACATCGTCCTTTTTTTGGTTAATTTATGTATTGGTGTATATCTCACATTTGAGTTGCTGCTTTTGTTTGTTTATATAGGGCAGTTATACCCTTTTATTGTTACAATTATTAAAATATTTATTTACAGACACCGGTCACCGATCATTGAACCGGAGGTACTACAGAAACGCTAAAGAAGCATAATGGGGGTTGTTAAAGCTGAAATGTAATCTGCTTATATTTTGCCCTACCTGGTTCCTCCCTCCCTCTTCCCCAACAACATACTATTGAAAATCATAAATAAAACCTTTCTATTTTAATTGCATACCTTATTTTAGATCCAGTGATGTCACCACTGGGGCTCTGTGCTTCTCTGTGCAATGCAGGAAGATCATGGCTGGTGGGAGGGGCCGGCAGAGCGCTGTACATAGCTTCCTGATCACATCACATAGTAGAGTTTTTTACCACTAGACTGGCATTAACTCATAAATGCCTCAGTACTCCTCTCATTAACCCATAGCCCTGATGCAAGCAGAAGGTTGGCTCTTGGGAGGAATATAAATATAAAAATGCCTTCATGGGCGGGTGTAGGTCTGGAGGAGTGGGTGTTACTTTTCAAGTTTCATTTGCATGCAGACCACCCTAGTGTAAGGTTCTGGCACTCTCAGTGCCTCCTATCACATCATTTCCGGGTGCTTTCCATCTACCTAGATAGATGAAGCACATATAGGTGTGTTTCCCTTTAAGAGTGCTGACATCATCACTGAGCGCCGGACTGAACAGCTATTTAAATCACCAGCTCTCACTCACATGTGTTCGTTCAACCTGCTGTGTGCCTAGATGTGCCTTGATGCTAACCTGTCTTGAAGCTCTCATGCTTGCAAGCATACCTCGCTGTCGGAACCACACTGCGCTGATCCCTGTATCCCGCTACCGGATCATCCGCTCTTGTCGAACCTCTCCTCTGCTACATTGCTACTAGTGATAAGTACCCCACAGGGGAAACCTCAATAACCTTCATACTAAAGCTTACACTGTTTAGCTCTGCATACTAAGGACTGTTACTACATCTGCACTATCTAGATTGCTAGCTCTTGAGCCTACTATCATCTGCACTGGGTTAGTCTCTCCTGTATGTCATCTGCTATCCTATCATCTACTACCATACATAATTGCTAACCTATCTGCATCCCAACTGTTACTATCTCATTCTCAAGAACATTCCTCTCAAGTGTCTGTCACCTATCGTCTCAACTCAACCTGTCTCTTCAGCCTATCACCTCTATACTACTATATACATAGATCACTCCAGGAACTTCTTATTGAGTGTGTGTATTTACTTGCTGAATTGAGATCATCCACACATGAGTCTTTGGGAGTTGGGATTGGTGTCTCAGCGTTTCTCTACATGACTACTGAAGTGGAATATTTCTGCAGCTGTAAATCCACATCATACATAAAACGCAGGAGCGTTACACCTAGGCACCACCCACATGTGATGCTGAACTCAAAACCAATGAATAAAAGGGGCGGTTCAGGGGCGGTCAGACTGGATGCTGGCTGTCCTCCAGCCAGGAAAGGAGGTTGTCTCTCTCTGACTTGCTGCATCTTCTAATGCACATGGTGAGAAGCTCACAGTGTGCAGTGAAATCAGAGTAAGCCACTTTAGTCCAGGACAGGACCTTTTGGCTAAGATCAAGTGTAGTCTCTGTTCTTATCAGTGATCCAGTGGGAGGCGCTGTGCTATCATCCTGACCTGGTCAAGGTTTGGGTGGTGATTATGCAAACCTGCTAGAGTGATGGGGGCTTAAAAGGTTAGTACCGGCTGGAACAGAAACCAGGGTGCCTAAAGGCAGTTGAGGGATGGGAGGAAAGCTAGAAGAGCCTATTACCTCCTGGTTTGAACATTCTACCTTGTCTGGCCATGGGCTGGGAAGGCAGAAGGTCCACGGTGTCTGTGCCCCCTTGGAGTGGTCGCCCTAGGGGTGCTCTTAGTAACACTTGAGTGTGGGACATCATGGTGTGAATGGATCACATGGTCACAACCACCAAATTTGCTTTCCTTTTGCACTGTGCTTCTATGGGCAATTGTTGTCTACCAGGCCCCAGGGCCCGTCCAGTGCACCATTGCACGGCCACTTTATTATTTTCTATTTATTTTTCTCCCACATTTGTCACCTTTCAATTTTGTGTGTGTTTTTTCACTGGATGAAGAGTGTGAGTCCTCCAGCTTGCCCTGACGTCTAGGGGGAGGATGTGCGGCCCTCAGGTTCCTTCCCCCCCTGCTTCTGGGGGGGGGGGGTCTCTCTTCGGGAGAGCTCCCCTGAACCAAGTATTCAATGGTCGGCCTCGGCTGGCCTAGAAGAACTGGGTCTGCAAGGCCTTCTGGCTAGGCAGACCGTGTAAACCCATGTCCCCATCAGGAGCCATGCCCCCCGGGGGTCAGGCTCAGGGTAGAGGTCCCTTCAGGGAGTGGACTAAAGCACACCTTTAGGTGCACTTTTTAGTGTGTGTGTGTTTCACATGCATGTTTTTTGTTCCCGTACGGGTTTTTCGTTCTAGGTTTTGCACCACCGGGGAAAAAAGAAAATGTGCAAGACTGAAGAGAAGGCCGGAGGTTAGATTTAAAAAATGTATAGTTGCACCCTATAGTATAGAGTGCTGGATGTACCCAGATAGCAAGCAAGTGAGCTACAAGTTTGAAAATGACTTGCTAAGCTATTGCTGGACTTGCCAGGCTTCACAAGTTTTTTGCACAATGTCAGCAAGTCCGCATTGCATGAATCAAGATCAACTTTCTTTGCAAACATTCTACAAGTTCTGGTTCAGTTATGTTGTGCAATAGTCATCCCACCACAGGGGGCACTGTGGCTGAATTTTCATGCTGTAGCGTAGCCCTTTAGAGCAAATTTGTTACAAATTGGAAAAGTGTCAACTAGAACTTGTGCTTCAAGTAGGGTTGCCACCTCATCCCTTTAAACCCGGACACATATTAATTACACAGGTTCTGGGGCTAATATAATGCAGATAAGGCACCAAGTGAGTTTAATTACCACCTTAATCAGCCATGGAACCTGTGTAATTATTATGTGTTCTGTTTTAAAGGGATAAGGTGGCAACCCTAGCTTCAAGTGCTCTGCAAGTGTAAACGTTTCAGTGAAAATGTGCAGCAAGTTAGACTTACAACTCAGCACTGCCACAAATGTGTGGCAAGTTATCCTTGCTATCTGGGTAGTTAGTTTGTAGTGTAGGAAAATTTAGTTTGGCTAGGGTTGAATCTGACTCAGGGTGAGTGACTCAGGGAGGCTGGATGACTCATCAGGCAGCACCTCTGGTACCTCCCCCTACTTGCTGGAACCTTGGAGAAGCTTCCAGAAGAATGAGAGGGAGGTTAGGAGGAGCTGCTGGAGTATTGAGGAGGACCCCAGCCAATCCCCAGCAAGTGGGCCAACAGGGAGCGGGTACCTCTTAAGTACTCTGGGTCATGCCAGCGGGGGGCAGTCAGGTGGAAGATGCAGAAGTAATGCTTATTAGGCTGTTAATGGCCCTTGAGGGTGCTCACTAGTCTGGGGGGGTGACCTCGGGCCTGGGTGCTGGAGGGGCCCTCTAACAACAAACAGAGGGATCCTGTCCTGGATGCATGGGGACAAGGAGAGGACAGTTGGAGCAGGTCAGCACATCCAGGAGATCTACAGAAGAAGTCAACCGGGTGGCTGGTAAGTGAAAGTCTGGGAGGACTGCGGGAGGCAGGGGAGGACTGGGCCAGGGAGCAGGGGGGCAATTGCCCCCCCCCCCCGGGCCACTCTAATGCCCAATAAAAAGGCTGCACTGCTTCTGCTACAGACATGCCTAAAGGATTCCTGGTGAAGTCCCCACCACTGACCTACTGAATGCGGGATGAAGTCAAGAATAGAGGAAAGCCTTCCTCCCCCCAGCATGGATGGTGTAAACTGTGTCTGAGCAGAGCCCGGTTCCATGCCCCACTGGAGACTCCGCTCCCCCAGGCAGCCCCGGCTGAGCAGTCCCAGCTCCCCCCAACCGTCCCTGCTGGCGAGGTCAGGAAACCAGATTCAGCCGGTGAGTAGAGAGTACCTGGAGCAGGGTTTCAGCCTGGAATGGAGATTAGGAGAAGGCCGGGAAGATAGAGAGTGGGAGGGGGGCTGAGTCGCTGCACCATGGGCCTCTGGATTGTACTTGCCCCCTGGGCTAAAAGTTGCCAGTCAGCCCCTGGTGGGAGGACTAGCCAGGAGGGCTAGTGAGAGAGGCAGCTGCAGCCAGGCAGGCTGGTAATGCTTATTGAGGTGATGCTGGCATCAGATCAGAAGGCACAGGGATGTAAGCCGGACACTGTATTTTTCTACACAACCCAAGGGGCCCGGGGTTCCTGCCTGTAAAGATCTGACTGTTGCCTTTTTGACAGATCAGTGTGCTGGCCAGGATTTCTGCAAACAAGCGGGTGCTGGAGGAAGCAGAGGAGTATATATAGACTGTATACAGGAAAGATGTCCTTTGAAGTCAAGTGTGGCATCCCATAATATCCCTATTCCTTATCCCCTCAATAAAAACACAAAAACAAGCACTCATTTCTGTCTCTGGGATCCTGTGAAAAATCAGTGTGCCTGGCTGTGCAGAGTGGGTGATCCCAATTCACCTGCGGCTCGTACCTGGGGTGTGCTACAGTATCAATAGTGGAAATGATCATTTTAGCTTTGGGTAAGGAGTGGTTAGAGCTTCTAAAATAGCCCAGTGAAGCAAAATTCAAAAAAGTTATGGTTGTCACCTGAACAGGAATAAAGGGAAACTTTCCAAAGAGGGGGCACCTTTAATCGTGGTTGTGGACATTTTATTAACCACTTGCCTACTGGGCACTTTCACCCCCTTCCTGCCCAGGCCAATTTTCAGCTTTCAGCGCTCTCAAGCTTTGAATGACTATTGCGCGGTCATGCTACACTGTACCCATATGAAATTTTTGTCATTATTTTCACACAAATAGAGCTTTCTTTTGGTGGTATTTAATCACCTCTGGCTTTTTTATTTCTTACAAAAAAAAAAGAAAAAAGACAGAAAATATTGAAAAAAAAAAGTTTTTCTTATTTTCTGTGAGTAAATTTGGAAAATAAATAAAATTTTCTCTGATGTGCGCTGATGAGGCGGCACTGATAGGCTGCACTGATGGGCACTGATGAGGTGGCACTTATGGGCATTGATGAGGAGGTACTAATATGCCGCACTGATGAGCACTGATAGGTGGCACTGATAGGCGGCACTGATGAGCACTGATAGGCGGCACTGATGAGCACTGATAGGTTGCACTGCTGGGCACTGATAGGTGGCACTGCTGGGCACTGAGAGGTGGCACTGCTGGGCACTGGGAGGCGGCACTGACGGGAGGCACTGATGGGCACTGAGAGGTGGCACTGATGGGCACTGATAGGCAGCACTGATGGGCACTGAGAGGCGACACTGATGGACACTGATGGGTGGCACTGATGGACACTGACGGGTGGCACTGATGAGCACTAATGGGCAGCACCATCAGTGCCCACACTCAGTGCCCATAGTGCTGCTAGTCAGTGCCCAGCAGTGCCTAGATGAGCAGGCACTGATGGGCACTGACTGGCAGGACTATGGGCACTGATTGTGGGCACTGATGGCGGGCACTGTGGGCACTTATGAGATTTTTTTCCCCTCTTGTGTAATCAGGGCACTGGTGATCAGTGCCCTGATTACATTCCTCTGTGTCAGCTTACCGCTGATCTGCTCTCCTCTTCCTCACACTGCAGTCTCTGCGTGAGGAAGGAGCGCTGGCGATGAGAGATGATCTCATATGTTTACATTTGAGATCATCTCTCATTGCACGGTCCGATCACGTGGTAAATGGCCGCTGTGATTGGCCATTCACCACGATCTGTGATTGGCTGTGTCCAAGGGACACGGCCGACACAGATTTTCCCCGATGCGCGCTCGCGGGAGCGCGCAGGGAGCCTGTTACTGGGAGGCCGTTTAAAGACGGCCTCCCGGAAATTAGAGCCCGCGCTGTAGCCGTCTTTCGGCTATAGCGCGGGCCGGAAGTAGTTAATATTTGTGTGGACATTTTTTAGGATTTTTAAAAAATTTCCAGTATGTCTCTCAGTGTCGGTTTACTGGTAATCGCTAGGGATGATCGAACGGTTCGGGTCGACCATCGGTTTGACCCGAACATTGGGTGTTCGAGGTTCGGCCGAATTTAGAACTTTTTGCCCAAAAAGTTCGGAATTCGGCAACCAGAACCGACCAAAATGCAATGGTTCAGGAAATGGGCTTTAAAAGCCCGTGATTGGACCAGAACCATTAGTAAAAGCCAATTGAGGGGGCAGGAGAATGCTAGGAATGTGATTGGAGTGACTAGGGGGTCCAGAGGCCGATCATTAGTGAATACGCCCCCCAGTATATAAGATAGCCCCCGCCAAATACCTAGCATTGTTATACAGGGACCATAGGTGTGCGCAGCCTATTGCATTAGGGTGTGCACCCCAAAACTCAAACTCACATGCGCATATTTATATATATATATATACACACACATATACACATACACACGCAAACACCCTTATAAATAAATGTGAACAAACATTTAAATGTATCAAAACATTTTTTAAATGTATTAAATAAATAAATAAATAAATAAAACACTTTATTTTTGTATTTGTAAATTAAGTTGCGCTAAGTGTGATAAATGGAGATGTAAAGTCCATAAAGTCCCAATAGTAAATGATGATGACAAAATCCTAGATGTAATCCTGGACCAGACTCCCTTAAGGGTATAGGCTTACCAGATTCAGGTAAGAGAAAAGCAGATGCTCAATGAATCTTGTCACCTTGATAGAAGATCCAGGCCCACGTGAGCGGTAGACTCAATGGTCATTGGATCATGAAAAAAATGTAAAATACGCAATAGCGTAAAACCCAACAAATAGGTAAATATCACCAATGTGACTTGAGAATAACGTGTGTAAAAATTAGACCACCACCAAAGATTCTTATTATCAGTGGGCAAGTGTATATTAAAGAAAATGGTGTGTGTTAAATACCCCTTACCAAATATAAATAAGGGTAGGTGTATATAAACCAATAAATAATTCCACCTGAAGTTGCCTCTTACCAGACGACTATAATGGATGTGCCAAAGTGAAAAAAACAATGATGAAAGATAGGTGTAGAACCATCACCAGCTAGATGAGCCTCTTACCATGTGAACGAAATCAAAATGTGTAAAATCAGATTCCAATAAGACACCAAGATTCAGTACCGAAAAGGAACCAGTAGGGGTCACCTCTTACCAGATCTTTAGATCAACCACGCTTGTATGATATTAATTGGTTGGGGGTCCGGCAACAGACTCGAGCAACTGATCCTCAGATGTTCCCAATGTTCACCATTCAAAAAGAGAGAGAGAGGCTCCCATAGCGTAAAACAGTAAAATTTATTCCAAAAATAAAAGCAAGAACACTCACAGAAACCAGGATGGAATGAGCAATTGTATACAGCCGCCGGCCGAACGGCTTCGCTCGCCCGCACTCTCTGGTCGCGATCGGATGACGTCAGTACGCCGTGCCCTGACGACGTTTCGTCACAGATGACGTTTTCAAAGGTGCGGACGGCGTACTGACGCCATCTATTTATGCGGGGAGGTAAACAGAGACCGGAAGCGAACGAGCACCGCTCCGCCATCTTGGATGGGGGAAACCAAGAACGGGACGGAAACTCATTCAATATCCAGAGATTGATACCTAAAAAACTATGTATGAAAACAGCATTGAAAGTTTCACATAACCCGCAAATTAATTATACTAAACACATGCTAGTTAACATAATCAAATGTCGAATGGTATACATAAATAACCACATAAATGGATCGAGTATGCCGCCATCTAGAGGTTATGAATAAGTATTGCCAAGCTAAACATCATAGTCACAATATAGCCACAATATCACAATATAGTCACAATAGGACAAGCACTCTTTTTAACCCTCACAATATTATAAAATTATGGAGGGAAAAATTATTGACATTGGTGAGATTTCATCTTATGTCCATTTTTAAGTACAGTAAAACTCAAACATCTGTTAGTTGAAAAACTTAATCTATATGACTATCAATTGGATAAACCAGAACTGTGTAGGGCAATTAAGATACCTCAGATATTAACACTTGCATGCTAATTACATAAATTTGATACTGTTCTCTGACTGTAACAATAAAAAATATTAAAAATATTATAAATAAGAAGGGGAAAAACTAATTAGTTAAAAAAAGGAAAAAGAGAACCCTAATGGAATTGGATTGACTAAGCATTATTTATAAACGCGTTTACCTCAATATCGACATTGAGTCCAAACGGTACATAAGTTTTGACCCGGTGAATCCAGGTCATCTCTAGCTTTGAGATTCCTCTAACTAGAGGTTCACCTCTCCAGTGGGGTACAAATTTATCTATCCCAAGAAATAAGGTATTTCTGGGATTTTTATTGTGGACAAGGGCATAATGTTTGGACACTGAATGCTTAGGAAAACCTTTGAGTATATTTGATATATGTTCATTCAGTCTTACTTGTAGCGGTCTTTTGGTACGTCCTATGTATTGAAGCCCGCATGGGCACTGGAGTAGATAAACAATGCCAGTGCTCATGCAGGAGATAAATGGCTTAATGGCATGAACTCTGCCTGTACTGGTAGATTTGAATTCTTTAACTGTTCTACATTTGTTGGAACTGAAAGAACAGACTCGGCATCTGTTGCATTTGTAGAATCCAGTTAGCTGACTTAAAAAGGTGGGTTTGGGAGCAGGTGGTTCTAAAATATTAGGTGCCACTTTGTCCCTCAAAGTGGGAGCCCCTTTGAATACCACACGTGGTTTGTCAGGCAGGGTACTGCCCAAAATTGGGTCATTGCCAAGAATATGCCAATGACGACCAACTATATTTTTAACACTCATATGTTGGGTTGAGAAAGGGGTAACAAAAGGTAAATCAAATGAGGGGTCTTTGTTATCTACTCTGGACACATTGTTCAATAGTTGCGTTCTATTCAATCTGCTAACCTCCAAAAGGGTTGCATCAAGAAACGTTTTACTATATCCCTTGTCCAGGAACCTTTTAGTGAGAACAAGAGCCTGAGATTGAAACTCCTGAAATTCACTACAATTACGCCTAATACGTAGGTATTGGCCTTTGGGTATAGCCCTCAGCCATGGTGCGTAATGACAGCTATCGACAGGAATATATGAATTCCTGTCGGTTGTTTTAAAATATGTACATGTCGAGAATTGACCATCCTTGATGCTGATGGTGAGGTCAAGGAAATTGACAGAAGACTGGCTACATTCATAATTTAACTGAATACCCCGATCATTAGAGTTTAAGTGTTCCAAAAAAGCTATTAAGTCACTGTGGTGGCCATCCCAGAGGAGGAGCACATCATCTATATACCTAGCCCAAAGCAGTATCTGCGGCCTGCGATGGGAATAGATGACGTGCTCCTCCCACTGGGCCATAAATAAGTTGGCAAGTGACGGGGCATATTTAGCGCCCATGGCCACCCCAGTGACCTGTTGGTAAAATTGCCCATTGTACCAAAAGTAATTATGGTGAGTGGCGAACTCCAGTAGTTCCATAATAAAGGATATCTGAATTGTTGGTAAGTCAGAATCCCTATTAAGGTACATGTTGACTGCATTTAACCCCACATTATGTGGAATAATTGTATAAAGAGAGGAGACATCGGCAGTGACCATCCAAAGATGGTCACTGGGAGTCAAACCCATTAGGAGGCTAATGACGTGTCTCGTATCTTTAATATATGAAGGTGTGGTTTGCACCAATGGCTGCAAATAAGAGTCAATGTACTTCCCCACCCGGGACGTCACAGAGTCGATGCCACTGACAATGGGACGACCCGGGGGGGAAGTCAGACTCTTATGCAATTTAGGTAAGTAATAGATAACCGGAGTGCGAGGGCACTTAGGGATCAAGAATGCTTTTTCTTTTTTGTTTATTATATTTTGATTATATCCTCTCTCCACAATGCCCTCCAAAGTCTTTTTATAAGAAATCTTAGGGTCCTTGGAGAGTGGAACATAAGTTTGATTGTCACCCAAGATACGTTGCATCTCTCGGTTATAATCACTGCGATCAAGTACAACGATCCCACCCCCCTTGTCTGCTGGTCTGATGACCAAATCCTTATTTTCACACAAGGAATCTAATCCTGTTTGTAGGCCAGCAGACAAGGAGGTATTGTGCAGTTTGATCTTGTCAAGATCTCTTAGTACAACATCCCTAAAAACTTTTAATGCTGGAGCTAGGGATCCCGGAGGATTAAATAGTGAAGCATTTGAGAGCCCGGAGTGTTGAATTTCTGAGCTAGTCAAACGATTCTCTTTAATAGGGTTGCTTAATATATATCTTTTAATATTAAGCTTCCTCACAAACTTGTGGACATCCATGTAAGTGTGAAATTTGTCCAGGCGTTTCGGAGGAGCATATTTCAAACCCTTATCTAGTAAAAGTTTTTCAGATTCTGTTAAAACTACCTTACTGAGGTTAAAGACCCCTACCCCAGCTAAGTTTTTACTTTTTTTAGATTGGATGCGCCTGCCTCCTCTACTTCCTCTTGAGGTTCGGCGGGGCGCTTGGTTCCTTGTGTGGCCCTGGGAAAACCCCAACCTGGATAGCTTTGGCCAGTGGAACTGTGGGGGGTTATGTTATCTGAAACAATCTCCCTAGGGGGCTGAGGTGCACCCTGATTGGGGAGGGGTTGGTTATCATTGGGACCCTCATTGTCTTTTAAAGGGTAAAATCTATTTTGCAATGGGACATTATACTGATAACTGTCCTGTCTAATATCGGATCTGTTTTGCCAGTTAGACTCTCTAATTGGACCCCTACCTCGACCTGCAGGTGGATCATACCAATGCACATCTGATCTGGAAGGGCTATGGTCATACCCGCCATAAGGAGGACGTTGATAACCATAATCCGAACCATGATCCCTATAATGATGAGGAGGTTCTGGGTAGTTATAAGGCCCCCTTCTCCACTGAGGAGTATTGGGGTAACCGGATGGATGGATGGATACTCCAGTGCCCATGCGGGCTTCAATACATAGGACGTACCAAAAGACCGCTACAAGTAAGACTGAATGAACATATATCAAATATACTCAAAGGTTTTCCTAAGCATTCAGTGTCCAAACATTATGCCCTTGTCCACAATAAAAATCCCAGAAATACCTTATTTCTTGGGATAGATAAATTTGTACCCCACTGGAGAGGTGAACCTCTAGTTAGAGGAATCTCAAAGCTAGAGATGACCTGGATTCACCGGGTCAAAACTTATGTACCGTTTGGACTCAATGTCGATATTGAGGTAAACGCGTTTATAAATAATGCTTAGTCAATCCAATTCCATTAGGGTTCTCTTTTTCCTTTTTTTAACTAATTAGTTTTTCCCCTTCTTATTTATAATATTTTTAATATTTTTTATTGTTACAGTCAGAGAACAGTATCAAATTTATGTAATTAGCATGCAAGTGTTAATATCTGAGGTATCTTAATTGCCCTACACAGTTCTGGTTTATCCAATTGATAGTCATATAGAATAAGTTTTTCAACTAACAGATGTTTGAGTTTTACTGTACTTAAAAATGGACATAAGATGAAATCTCACCAATGTCAATAATTTTTCCCTCCATAATTTTATAATATTGTGAGGGTTAAAAAGAGTGCTTGTCCTATTGTGACTATATTGTGATATTGTGGCTATATTGTGACTATGATGTTTAGCTTGGCAATACTTATTCATAACCTCTAGATGGCGGCATACTCGATCCATTTATGTGGTTATTTATGTATACCATTCGACATTTGATTATGTTAACTAGCATGTGTTTAGTATAATTAATTTGCGGGTTATGTGAAACTTTCAATGCTGTTTTCATACATAGTTTTTTAGGTATCAATCTCTGGATATTGAATGAGTTTCCGTCCCGTTCTTGGTTTCCCCCATCCAAGATGGCGGAGCGGTGCTCGTTCGCTTCCGGTCTCTGTTTACCTCCCCGCATAAATAGATGGCGTCAGTACGCCGTCCGCACCTTTGAAAACGTCATCTGTGACGAAACGTCGTCAGGGCACGGCGTACTGACGTCATCCGATCGCGACCAGAGAGTGCGGGCGAGCGAAGCCGTTCGGCCGGCGGCTGTATACAATTGCTCATTCCATCCTGGTTTCTGTGAGTGTTCTTGCTTTTATTTTTGGAATAAATTTTACTGTTATACGCTATGGGAGCCTCTCTCTCTCTTTTTGAATGGTGAACATTGGGAACATCTGAGGATCAGTTGCTCGAGTCTGTTGCCGGACCCCCAACCAATTAATATCATACAAGCGTGGTTGATCTAAAGATCTGGTAAGAGGTGACCCCTACTGGTTCCTTTTCGGTACTGAATCTTGGTGTCTTATTGGAATCTGATTTTACACATTTTGATTTCGTTCACATGGTAAGAGGCTCATCTAGCTGGTGATGGTTCTACACCTATCTTTCATCATTGTTTTTTTCACTTTGGCACATCCATTATAGTCGTCTGGTAAGAGGCAACTTCAGCTGGAATTATTTATTGGTTTATATACACCTACCCTTATTTATATTTGGTAAGGGGTATTTAACACACACCATTTTCTTTAATATACACTTGCCCACTGATAATAAGAATCTTTGGTGGTGGTCTAATTTTTACACACGTTATTCTCAAGTCACATTGGTGATATTTACCTATTTGTTGGGTTTTACGCTATTGCGTATTTTACATTTTTTTCATGATCCAATGACCATTGAGTCTACCGCTCACGTGGGCCTGGATCTTCTATCAAGGTGACAAGATTCATTGAGCATCTGCTTTTCTCTTACCTGAATCTGGTAAGCCTATACCCTTAAGGGAGTCTGGTCCAGGATTACATCTAGGATTTTGTCATCATCATTTACTATTGGGACTTTATGGACTTTACATCTCCATTTATCACACTTAGCGCAACTTAATTTACAAATATTCTACAGGGTGTGGTCACACTTGAAGTTGCTGCTGTTCAATATTATTTTCTTTAAGCGCGGTTAATCCCCCTCTATATACTATTCTTTCTTTTGACCTTTAACTGCAGCTTTTAGTTATATTCATATAACAATGGATATTTTTGAATACCGAGCCTCCAGGTCACTCAATACAGATGGAGTCTTTGAGGTCCTCTCTACTGAGGAAACAGATGTGAGTGGGCTCTTCATGAGGCTTAAGAATTTACTTGTAACAGAAATTCATACTCAATGGGACATAGCCTTCTTGGATACATATATCAAGAAGACTATGGTTCCCAGGAGCCTCAGGTGGGAAGTAAGTCCCCAACTTGGAGAGGTCGAGTTGGAGGATTGGTATAAATACTTCAATGAGGCAGGGGTGAACTTCTTGCGTTTTCTATCAGGTAGAAAGAGTGCCAAACTTTCCAGACTCGATGACGAAATCAAACTAGTCAAAGAGAAATTAGCACCCTATAAGGAAGGTGAGGAGTACAAATCTTCCTCAGCTGATCTCTTGAAAAATCTTGAAAAAGAAGAAAGGGATCAGAAAATTAAAAAACGCAAGAAGTTCAATAGGGATCTCCAGGATTATCACTCGAGTAGCGTTTTTGAATGGCAAAAACGGCTGATGGCGGAATTAAATCCTGATGAAGAGGTTATGGAGATTTCTACGGCTCAAACCAATAGAGCCATACCTATCCCCTTACAAACAGCAAATAACACAAAAAAATCACAAAAGAAGGGTCCCCATCAGAATACTAGACGCCCTTCTTACAAATCACCCCACAGGGGACCGAACCCCAAAAAGGGTAAACAACCTCATAATCAACCTAAGCCTACCAATGTGTTTAACAATCAAGGTCATAATACCAACTGGCAACATGGTGGGCGAAATCAAGGTAATACTCCAAATTACCATCAAGGAGATTATATCCATCCATCCGGTTACCCCAATACTCCTCAGTGGAGAAGGGGGCCTTATAACTACCCAGAACCTCCTCATCATTATAGGGATCATGGTTCGGATTATGGTTATCAACGTCCTCCTTATGGCGGGTATGACCATAGCCCTTCCAGATCAGATGTGCATTGGTATGATCCACCTGCAGGTCGAGGTAGGGGTCCAATTAGAGAGTCTAACTGGCAAAACAGATCCGATATTAGACAGGACAGTTATCAGTATAATGTCCCATTGCAAAATAGATTTTACCCTTTAAAAGACAATGAGGGTCCCAATGATAACCAACCCCTCCCCAATCAGGGTGCACCTCAGCCCCCTAGGGAGATTGTTTCAGATAACATAACCCCCCACAGTTCCACTGGCCAAAGCTATCCAGGTTGGGGTTTTCCCAGGGCCACACAAGGAACCAAGCGCCCCGCCGAACCTCAAGAGGAAGTAGAGGAGGCAGGCGCATCCAATCTAAAAAAAGTAAAAACTTAGCTGGGGTAGGGGTCTTTAACCTCAGTAAGGTAGTTTTAACAGAATCTGAAAAACTTTTACTAGATAAGGGTTTGAAATATGCTCCTCCGAAACGCCTGGACAAATTTCACACTTACATGGATGTCCACAAGTTTGTGAGGAAGCTTAATATTAAAAGATATATATTAAGCAACCCTATTAAAGAGAATCGTTTGACTAGCTCAGAAATTCAACACTCCGGGCTCTCAAATGCTTCACTATTTAATCCTCCGGGATCCCTAGCTCCAGCATTAAAAGTTTTTAGGGATGTTGTACTAAGAGATCTTGACAAGATCAAACTGCACAATACCTCCTTGTCTGCTGGCCTACAAACAGGATTAGATTCCTTGTGTGAAAATAAGGATTTGGTCATCAGACCAGCAGACAAGGGGGGTGGGATCGTTGTACTTGATCGCAGTGATTATAACCGAGAGATGCAACGTATCTTGGGTGACAATCAAACTTATGTTCCACTCTCCAAGGACCCTAAGATTTCTTATAAAAAGACTTTGGAGGGCATTGTGGAGAGAGGATATAATCAAAATATAATAAACAAAAAAGAAAAAGCATTCTTGATCCCTAAGTGCCCTCGCACTCCGGTTATCTATTACTTACCTAAATTGCATAAGAGTCTGACTTCCCCCCCGGGTCGTCCCATTGTCAGTGGCATCGACTCTGTGACGTCCCGGGTGGGGAAGTACATTGACTCTTATTTGCAGCCATTGGTGCAAACCACACCTTCATATATTAAAGATACGAGACACGTCATTAGCCTCCTAATGGGTTTGACTCCCAGTGACCATCTTTGGATGGTCACTGCCGATGTCTCCTCTCTTTATACAATTATTCCACATAATGTGGGGTTAAATGCAGTCAACATGTACCTTAATAGGGATTCTGACTTACCAACAATTCAGATATCCTTTATTATGGAACTACTGGAGTTCGCCACTCACCATAATTACTTTTGGTACAATGGGCAATTTTACCAACAGGTCACTGGGGTGGCCATGGGCGCTAAATATGCCCCGTCACTTGCCAACTTATTTATGGCCCAGTGGGAGGAGCACGTCATCTATTCCCATCGCAGGCCGCAGATACTGCTTTGGGCTAGGTATATAGATGATGTGCTCCTCCTCTGGGATGGCCACCACAGTGACTTAATAGCTTTTTTGGAACACTTAAACTCTAATGATCGGGGTATTCAGTTAAATTATGAATGTAGCCAGTCTTCTGTCAATTTCCTTGACCTCACCATCAGCATCAAGGATGGTCAATTCTCGACATGTACATATTTTAAAACAACCGACAGGAATTCATATATTCCTGTCGATAGCTGTCATTACGCACCATGGCTGAGGGCTATACCCAAAGGCCAATACCTACGTATTAGGCGTAATTGTAGTGAATTTCAGGAGTTTCAATCTCAGGCTCTTGTTCTCACTAAAAGGTTCCTGGACAAGGGATATAGTAAAACGTTTCTTGATGCAACCCTTTTGGAGGTTAGCAGATTGAATAGAACGCAACTATTGAACAATGTGTCCAGAGTAGATAACAAAGACCCCTCATTTGATTTACCTTTTGTTACCCCTTTCTCAACCCAACATATGAGTGTTAAAAATATAGTTGGTCGTCATTGGCATATTCTTGGCAATGACCCAATTTTGGGCAGTACCCTGCCTGACAAACCACGTGTGGTATTCAAAGGGGCTCCCACTTTGAGGGACAAAGTGGCACCTAATATTTTAGAACCACCTGCTCCCAAACCCACCTTTTTAAGTCAGCTAACTGGATTCTACAAATGCAACAGATGCCGAGTCTGTTCTTTCAGTTCCAACAAATGTAGAACAGTTAAAGAATTCAAATCTACCAGTACAGGCAGAGTTCATGCCATTAAGCCATTTATCTCCTGCATGAGCACTGGCATTGTTTATCTACTCCAGTGCCCATGCGGGCTTCAATACATAGGACGTACCAAAAGACCGCTACAAGTAAGACTGAATGAACATATATCAAATATACTCAAAGGTTTTCCTAAGCATTCAGTGTCCAAACATTATGCCCTTGTCCACAATAAAAATCCCAGAAATACCTTATTTCTTGGGATAGATAAATTTGTACCCCACTGGAGAGGTGAACCTCTAGTTAGAGGAATCTCAAAGCTAGAGATGACCTGGATTCACCGGGTCAAAACTTATGTACCGTTTGGACTCAATGTCGATATTGAGGTAAACGCGTTTATAAATAATGCTTAGTCAATCCAATTCCATTAGGGTTCTCTTTTTCCTTTTTTTAACTAATTAGTTTTTCCCCTTCTTATTTATAATATTTTTAATATTTTTTATTGTTACAGTCAGAGAACAGTATCAAATTTATGTAATTAGCATGCAAGTGTTAATATCTGAGGTATCTTAATTGCCCTACACAGTTCTGGTTTATCCAATTGATAGTCATATAGATTAAGTTTTTCAACTAACAGATGTTTGAGTTTTACTGTACTTAAAAATGGACATAAGATGAAATCTCACCAATGTCAATAATTTTTCCCTCCATAATTTTATAATATTGTGAGGGTTAAAAAGAGTGCTTGTCCTATTGTGACTATATTGTGATATTGTGGCTATATTGTGACTATGATGTTTAGCTTGGCAATACTTATTCATAACCTCTAGATGGCGGCATACTCGATCCATTTATGTGGTTATTTATGTATACCATTCGACATTTGATTATGTTAACTAGCATGTGTTTAGTATAATTAATTTGCGGGTTATGTGAAACTTTCAATGCTGTTTTCATACATAGTTTTTTAGGTATCAATCTCTGGATATTGAATGAGTTTCCGTCCCGTTCTTGGTTTCCCCCATCCAAGATGGCGGAGCGGTGCTCGTTCGCTTCCGGTCTCTGTTTACCTCCCCGCATAAATAGATGGCGTCAGTACGCCGTCCGCACCTTTGAAAACGTCATCTGTGACGAAACGTCGTCAGGGCACGGCGTACTGACGTCATCCGATCGCGACCAGAGAGTGCGGGCGAGCGAAGCCGTTCGGCCGGCGGCTGTATACAATTGCTCATTCCATCCTGGTTTCTGTGAGTGTTCTTGCTTTTATTTTTGGAATAAATTTTACTGTTTTACGCTATGGGAGCCTCTCTCTCTCTTTTTGAATGGTGAACATTGGGAACATCTGAGGATCAGTTGCTCGAGTCTGTTGCCGGACCCCCAACCAATTAATATCATACAAGCGTGGTTGATCTAAAGATCTGGTAAGAGGTGACCCCTACTGGTTCCTTTTCGGTACTGAATCTTGGTGTCTTATTGGAATCTGATTTTACACATTTTGATTTCGTTCACATGGTAAGAGGCTCATCTAGCTGGTGATGGTTCTACACCTATCTTTCATCATTGTTTTTTTCACTTTGGCACATCCATTATAGTCGTCTGGTAAGAGGCAACTTCAGCTGGAATTATTTATTGGTTTATATACACCTACCCTTATTTATATTTGGTAAGGGGTATTTAACACACACCATTTTCTTTAATATACACTTGCCCACTGATAATAAGAATCTTTGGTGGTGGTCTAATTTTTACACACGTTATTCTCAAGTCACATTGGTGATATTTACCTATTTGTTGGGTTTTACGCTATTGCGTATTTTACATTTTTTTCATGATCCAATGACCATTGAGTCTACCGCTCACGTGGGCCTGGATCTTCTATCAAGGTGACAAGATTCATTGAGCATCTGCTTTTCTCTTACCTGAATCTGGTAAGCCTATACCCTTAAGGGAGTCTGGTCCAGGATTACATCTAGGATTTTGTCATCATCATTTACTATTGGGACTTTATGGACTTTACATCTCCATTTATCACACTTAGCGCAACTTAATTTACAAATATTCTACAGGGTGTGGTCACACTTGAAGTTGCTGCTGTTCAATATTATTTTCTTTAAGCGCGGTTAATCCCCCTCTATATACTTTATTTTTGTAACTTATTACAACATTTAATTGTATATAGTGGTTGAAGGGCAGTAAAATTCTGCTTTCGAAACGTTCTTTTACCACCCCTCAACCGCTACCATCTTTTAGCTGTAGAGGCAGCAGCTGGGCATGTTCATATGCCACAGCTGCAATTATATCCCCTGTTGCTTTCAGCAGGTGTAGAACCCACTGACTGTGACCCATTCAAATGAATGGTGGCATTCTGCAAGTGCCCCAGAACCATGTGCAATGTAGAGTTCAATGGGTTAAAGCAGGTGGTGAGGAGGCAATACAATGCCTCTTCACCTCCTCTAAAATGCTCTCTGAAGATCAATCTGTTTGTGGATCGCTCTTTAGAAAACAAAGCATTTGTGAATAAGCCGCTACATATTCCACAGTGGCCACAGTGCTCCCCTCACATCAGAGTCCTCCTTTACATCTGAGTCTACAGCATTTTACCTAAAAGCAGAGTCAATAGTGTTTAGTCTATCACAGTTACCCCCCTTAAATCAAGGTTCCCAGAGAGCCTCCCTCACATCAGAATCCCCAGAGTTCCCCTTTACACTGGGAAATTGGATGTAAAGAGTACTGTGGACTCTGGTGTAAAGGAGGGAGCAGTATGGGGGGGCAGCATGATGGGAGAGGGACAGCGTGATGGGAGAGGGACAGCATGATGGGAGAGGGACAGCGTGATGGGAGGGGGGCAGTGGAGGGAAGTATAGGGGAACAGTGTGCCAGGAGGGGGTAGTATGATATGGGGGCAGCACGATGGGAGGGGACAGTGGAGGGCAGTACTGGGAGACAGTGTGCCAGGAGGGGTAGTATGGGGGGCAGCAGGATGGGAGGGGACAGTATGGAGGGGAAAAAATAACAGGAGGGGGCAGTATGGGGGGGCAGCAGTGGGGGTATAGTGTGCCAAGAGGGGGCAGTAAGGGGGGAGGGCAGCATGATGGGAGGGGACAGCATGGAGGGGACAAAATAACAGGAGGGGGCAGTATGGGGGGGAGGGCAGCAGTGGGGGGTATAGTGTGCCAAGAGGGGGCAGAAAGGGGGGAGGGCAGCATGATGGGAGGGGACAGCATGGAGGGGACAAAATAACAGGAGGGGGCCGTATGGGGGGGCAGCAGTGGGGGTATAGTGTGCCAAGAGGGGGCAGTAAGAGGGAGGGCAGCATGATGGGAGTGGACAGCATGGAGGGGTCAAAATAACAGGAGGGGACAGTATGGGGGGGGGCAGCAGTGGGGGTATAGTGTGCCAAGAGGGGCAGTAAGGGGGGAGGGCAGCATGATAGGAGGGGACAGCATGGAGGGGACAAAATAACAGGAGGGGGCAGTATGGGGGGTGGCAGCAGTGGGGGTATAGTGTGCAAAGAGGGGGCAGTAAGGGGGGAGGGCAGCATGATGGGAGGGGACAGAATGGAGGGGACAAAATAACAGGAGGGGCAGTATGGGGGGGCAGCAGTGGGGGTATAGTGTGCCAAGAGGGGGCAGTAAGGGGGGAGGGCAGCATGATAGGAGGGGACAGCATGGAGGGGACAAAATAACAGGAGGGGGCAGTATGGGGGGTAGGGCAGCAGTGGGGGTATAGTGTGCCAAGAGGGGGCAGTAAGGGGGGAGGGCAGCATGATGGGAGGGGACAGCATGGAGGGGACAAAATAACAGGAGGGGGAAGTGGGGGGGGCAGCAGTGGGGGTAAAGTGTGCCAAGAGGGGCAGTAAGGGGGGAGGGCAGCATGATGGGAGGGGGCAGTATGGAGGGGACAAAATAAAAGGAGGGGGCAGTATGGGGGGGGGGGCAGAGTGACAGTCACTAGGACACCAGGCTGGAACACTACACTCTGCTGTGGCAGACATTGTGTTTGTGTCTTACCAGGCAGAAGGGACTAGGAGGCATTTCTAGCATTTCTCCTACCGTGCCCAGCGGCAGGAACAGCATTGACAGAGGCGGGAGCTGAAGCTGGAGTCGGGGGGGCGGAGCTAGGAGGCAGTCCTAGGTACGGATGCTTGTCACCATCGTGGATAGCTAGCAGCAGGCTGGATAGGAGGTCCGGTGGGACGGCATACACTAACAATCGATCCCACTCCTGCAGCCACTGAAAGCCCTGCATGAGTCAAGAAGTGAATAAGGAGATCGGTTCTCCTATATGCCGCCCCGCTGGCTCCCTTGAAAAAATGCCTGCGACAACACACCTGGGCGGTTTTTTTTGGCGCTAGCGTTTTTCTGGGCATTTTTTTGGGTTCTTTGGAGGCAGGCAAAACATCTGAACTTGTGTATAGTGGTATATATACACACATACTTATATGTATTTTACACTTAGACATATATAGGTGTGATAGGAGCGGAGCCATATTAGTGTAAATGATTTCATTAGCGCAAGCATATCTTTCTGCTACTATCACACCTATATATGTCTAGGTGTATATATATACATACATGGAAGTGTATATATACCCCCTATACACATGTTCAGATGTTTTGCCTGCCTAAAAAGACCCCAAAAAATGCCCAAAAAAACGCTTGCTACTAAACCGGCAAGGTGTGAAAAGAGACAAGCCACTAACCTGTTCTATAAGTGATAAAATAAAAACGATCTTTTTTTTTATGGTTCTGGACATGCTACAGAGCTGAAACTTCACAGGTACACTTTTTAGACCCCCAGATACTAAATCCAAAGAAATTTTTTTTTTTTTAATTTTTTCAATAATTGGCTCTCTATCAAAAATGTCAATTTTTAAGAACTTTTTTTGTGTGATTAATAGTCCCTGGGGTATGACCCAGAACCCTAGGCACTTTTTAGGGGCATTTATTGGGTTTTAGGGCTTCAAAATGGTGTTTTTTGATTACAGAAGTTCGGGTCCCATTGATTTCAATGGGGTTCTGAAATCCGGGCCGAACTTTCAGGAAGTTCGGATGTTCTGGCCCAACCAAACTTTTGAAAAGTTCGATCATCCCTAGCAATCGCTATGCACATCGAATATGGCTTTAACTGTCATTGAGGAAAGACTGTTCGTTGTGGAAACCTTCCATTAAATGGAGACTGCATACCACTCACCTGATCTCCCGAACGGCGGGCGCTCTGAGCGGCTAGCAAACGAGCGAACGCCGGTCTGGATCTATGGCAGTGTGATGCAAACTCCGCCATGCAAATGTATATCAACCAGCCGGGGCCCCCGGTATTCACTGGTGAAGATATGTTTGTGATGTGGAATTATTCTCGTTTTGATAAGTATCTGCCCTTTAGCTGGAATCATGGCTGGTAGCTTTCTATTATGCTCGATCCGCATGACTAAGGCTCCATGTACACGGGACGTTATTAAAAGTCCCTTTGAATGCTGGAATTTTTAGGACGTTTGAAACGTCCGTCCAGTCGCGTTTGTACCCGCGTTTAGCGGGCGTTTAGGGGCGTTTAGGGGCGTTTGCGTTTAGAACCGTTCCTAGAGGTCAAAAAAATTATTCCCCTTTAAAATGGAAAAACCCGAACGCTAAACGCGGTTCATCGCGTTCGGATGCGTTCGGACGCGTTCAGACGCGTTCGGACGCGTTTGTGCGTTTGAAACGCTGGGAAACACACGTTCGAACGCAAATAATTGCGTTCTAAAAAAGTCCCTGAACGCAACTGCCTGCAAATGACTGTAAACGACCTGGTGTACATGGACAGATAAGATAAAATGTAGATGGGTTCAGGGGCTTCTGAAAAAAACGCCCAACTGCTCCTAAACGGCCATTTCCAGCGTCCTGTGTACATGGAGCCTAAAACACTGCTGCTGTTTCCTTTGCAGATATAGTCTCGATCTTTGGCAGTGTGATGCAAACTCCGCCGGGCAAATGTATATCAGCCAGCCGGGGCCCCGAGATTCACTGGTAAAGATATGTTTGTGATGTGGAATTATTATCGTTTTGATAAGTATCTGCCCTTTAGCTGGAATAATGGCTGGTAGCTTTCTATTATGCTCGATCCGCATGACTAAAACACTGCTGCTGTTTCCTTTGCAGATATAGTCTCGATCTATGGCAGTGTGATACAAACTCCGCCGTGCAAATGTATATCAGCCAGCCGGGGCCCCGAGATTCACTGGTGAAGATATGTTTGTGATGTGGAATTATTATCGTTTTGATAAGTATCTGCCCTTTAGCTGGAATAATGGCTGGTAGCTTTCTATTAAGCTCGATCCGCATTACTAAAACACTGCTGCTATTTCCTTTGCAGATATAGTCCCATTTACTGAAACAGTAGCATAATCACTATCAAATATGGTTTTTATGAGCTATATTATATAGGATTCACTCTAACAGGTTATGACTGGAGTGCATGCGTATGTATTGGCGTGGCCGCGTTTATGAGAATCCACGCTGGTTCCATAGTATAGTGTTTGGCAATAGTGCATGGTTCCTTTTGCACAGAACAGCTGGAGACTCCTACACACGGCTCAGTTTGTCCATTACCATACACTCCCATTTCTATTGTACTTTTGAAAATATACATGTCTGTGATTGGTTGTATAGTCGCCGCCTCCCATTTTTTCTGACTATAAATAAACAAGAGTCCTGTGTTGGAGCAAGACTCATTCTGTTGACACCGACGTTGACACAGCTCTTTGCCTGTTTTCTCTCTTTGTCGCCGAGCGCGCTAGGATTCCTTTATACAAAAGAGCTGTACATTGTACTTTTCAGTACAAGGGATTAATGGCGCTTGGCACGTATTAATATCCGCAAGTGCGCTTTTCAGCATAGCAAAGTTTTCCCCACACAAAGCGTATTTCTGTGCTCCAAACCCCATTCATTTCCACCACATCATGGTGTTCTATCAGATTACCGCTACCCATCAGATTGTATAACGGAAATGACGTTCCGACAAAAGTGTAATTTTGTGTATAAAGTGAGCGGATATAAATAAATATAGTATATTGATATCTGTGATGCTGTTTGGATGTTTCATTTTGAAAGCATAAAGGTTTAGCGCTGAGCAGTGCGGGGTGTACCAACATGGCCGCCGCTTCCTTCCTACTGCTGGCGTCCAGCTTCTTTCAAAATGTAACATCCAACCAGCATCACAGATATCAATAT
>NC_138768.1:855921136-856003636 GCF_965119305.1 Pelophylax lessonae
TGAGGGCATGGTGCAGGAGATGCAGAGGCTGCAGGCATAGTGCAGGAGATGCAGGGCTGAGGGCATGGTGCAGGAGATGTAGGACTGAGGGCATGGTGCAGGAGATGCAGGACTGAGGGCATGGTGCAGAAGATGCAGGACTGAGGGCATGGTGCAGAAGATGCAGGGCTGAGGGCATGGTTCAGGAGATGCAGGGGCTGCAGGCATGGTGCAGGAGATGTAGGGCTGAGGGCATGGTGCAGGAGATGTAGGGCTGAGGGCATGGTGCAGAAGATGTAGGACTGAGGGCATAGTGCAGGAGATGTAGGACTGAGGGCATGGTGCAGGAGATGTAGGACTGAGGGCATGGTGCAGAAGATGTAGGGCTGCGGGCATGGTGCAGGGCTGAGGTCATGGTGCAGGATATGCAGAGGCTGCGCAGGTCTTACTTACCTATCCCCAAGTCGCCTTACATTTAAAAATGGCTGTTTGCGCAGTGTACATGTCGGGCCAGCCGCCGCTGACGTTCGGTCAGCCCCAGGGAGAAGAGGTAAGTGACTCGAGTATAAGCCTAGGTGGGCTTTTTCAGCATAAAAAAATGTGCTGATAAAGTTGGCTTATACTCGAGTATATATACGGTAAGTTTGAGTTTTTCTTTTTATTTAAGTTTAGGTAAAAATTGTTACCTTTTTTTTATTAGGAAATATTATCCTACTTTTTTTTTTTTAAGGAAAGATTATCTTTTTTTTAAAGGAAAAATATCACATTATTGGTAAAAAAAGAAAAAATTAAACACATTTTCCAACAGATCTGGACAAAGGAAAAGGCTCTACTGCAAAGTAATTTGGTTGGCTGTTGTCACTGTGCCATATTATCCAAAGATACTTTGGGATTGATTTACTAAAACAGGAGTACATATTCCGCTACCTTTACTGTAGAGGGTCTGGTGAAAGGGGATGTTAGAACATTTATCTGTTATGAAAATCTGGAGCATAAAACATGAAAAAAAAAAAATACTTTGCAGTAGACATCACAAAAATAACTTAAATGGGTCTATTTCTAAAGAGGATGCTTTCTAAAAATACATTTCTACATATATATATATATATATATATATATATATATATATATATATATATATATATATATATATACATATATTTATTTTTCTTATTTATTTATTTATTTTATTTATTTATATTTTAAGTTAAAATGATTACTTTTTTTTTTTTTTTTTAGGAAAGATTATCCCCCACCCCCTTTTTTTTTTAACCACTTGCCGACTGCCACGCGACTATTTACGTCGGCGGTCAGCCCCTCACAGGCAAAGCGACGTAGGTCTACGTCGCTAGCCTGTGAGGGTCTAGGGAGCGAGCGCGCGCCGCCGGAGGCGCGCTCCCGCGTGGTCACGGACCCCCCCGCGCGTGTGACCGGCGGACCCGATGTCCGCCGGTCACTCTGCAATCGCCGCTGCAGAGGGAGAAAGTCAGGCAGCTTATGTAAACAAGCCGCCTGTCATTCTCCCCTGTGTAGAAACTGTGATCACACGGTTCTACTATGTAGAACCGTTGATCACTGTTTCTACAGCTCAACAGACAGCCAATCACAGTTAGAATCACGCCCCTAGGGACACACACAGCCCCTCCCTCTCAAATAAAGTTAACCCCTTCACTACCAGTGTAATTTTGCAGTAACAGTGCATATGTATAGCACTGATTACTGTAGTAATGTCACTGGTAACCCCAAAAGTGTCAAAAATGTCAGTCAAGGGTCCGATCTGTCCGCCGCAATGTCGCAGTACCGCAAAAAAAATCGCAGATCGCCGCCATTACGTGTTAAAAAAAAAACAACAAAAATGACAAAAATCTTTCCCTTTGTTAGTAAACGCGATAACTTTTGCGCAAACCAATCAAAATACGCTTTTTGCGATTTTTTTTTACCAAACATATGTAGCATAGAACAAATTGCCCGAAAATGTTAAAAAATTTTGATTTTTACATTTTCTTGGGGGGAATTTCATATAAAAAATGTGAAAAATATTGTTATTTTTGCAAAATTGACGCACTTTTTTTGTTTATAGCGCAGGATCAAAAAATCGCACAGGTGATCAAATACCACCAAAAGAAAGCTCTGTTTGTGGGAAAAAAAGGCCGCCAAATTCGTTTAGGTACAGCATCGCACGACCGCGCAATTGTCCGTTAAAGTCACGCAGTGCCGAATCGCAAAATACCCCCTGGTCAGGAAGGGGGTAAAATCTTCCGGGGCTTAAGTGGTTAAGGAAAAATTATCACTTTTTTTTTTTAAGGTAAAATGCTTTTTGTTTTGTTTTTTTGTTTTTTCTTTTGAAAAATGATCACACTTTTGTGTTAAGGAAAAATGAATAATTTATTTTTTTTCAGGAAAAATGATAAAATTGTTGGTTAAAAAATGACACATTTTTAAATTGATGATTTTCCAACAGATCTGGACAGAGGAAAAGGCTTTTACTGCAACTTTTTGCCGTGATTTTGACTGGACTTGAAGCAATGCCTATGTCTTTGGATCTCAAAAAGCATCAAAGTCAGACCAAAGTAGTGCAGGGACTACTTTAAAGTCATTGCAACTTGAAGTCGCACAGATATGAACGGTATTCATTGGAAATCATGGAGTGTGATTTGTCATGCGACTTTGCAGTCCCAAATTGCAGAAGTGCGATAGGGGCCTAGGAGGTTAGACTTTGATGCGAATTTGATCCAATTTTACACTCTCTGGATCAAAGTTGCATCAAAAGTTTTTTTATCAGCGTTTGCATTTAGAAGAATGTATCCCCATTGAAAACACCTATAAATGAAACGCTTATAAACGTAAGGTACTGCGTTGAGATGAGTTTGCACGCTGTTACAAGTATTTGGAGTTTCAAATGCCAATAAACTTCCGTCTGAACCCATTTGTTTGCTTTCAAAAAAATACCACCAAACCCAACTGCCTCTAAAGGACTATAAATGTCTGATGGACAGATAAGATAACATAGAGGAAAAAAACGCCCAACTGCTCATAAACGTCCGTTTATCAGCAGCAGTGTACATGAGGCCTAAAAATGATGGGTGAGTAGGGTGAATCCTAAAATGATGGGTAAGTAGGGTGAATCCTCTCTAAAATGTATGGGTGAGTAGGGTGAATCCTCTCTAAAAATGATGGGTAAGTAGGGTGAATCCTATCTAAAAATGATGGGTGAGTAGGGTGAATCCTAAAATGATGGGTAAGTAGGGTGAATCCTCTCTAAAAATGATGGGTAAGTAGGGTGAATCCTATCTAAAAATGATGGGTGAGTAGGGTGAATCCTAAAATGATGGGTAAGTAGGGTGAATCCTCTCTAAAAATGATGGGTAAGTAGGGTGAATCCTCTCTAAAAATGATGGGTAAGTAGGGTGAATCGTCTCTAAAAATGATAGGTGAATAGGATGAATCCTTTCTAAATATGATGGGTGAATAAGGTAAATCCTCTCAAAAAATGATGGACGAATAGGGTGAATCCTCCCTAAAAATGATAGGTGCATCCTTTCTACAAATTATGGCTGAATAGGGTGAATCCTCACCAAAAATGATGGGTGAATAGGGTGAATCCTCTCTAAAAATGATGGGTAAGTAGGATGAATCCTCTGTAAAAATTATGGATGAATAGGGTGAATCCTCTCTAGAAATGATTGGTAAATAAGGTGAATTGTCTCTAAAAATTATGGATGAATAGGGTGAACCCTGTTTAAAAATAACGAGTGAGTAGGGTGAATTCTCTCTAAAAATTATGGATGAATAGGGTGAATCCTCTCTAAAAATGGTGGGGGAGTAGGGTGAATCCTCTCTAAAAATGATGGATGAATAAGGTGAATCCTGTCTAAAAATAACGAGTGAGTAGGGTGAATTCTCTCTAAAAATTATGGATGAATAGGGTGAATCCTCTCTAAAAATGGTGGGGGAGTAGGGTGAATTCTCTCTAAAAATGATAGGTGAATAGGATGAATCCTCTCTAAAAATGATGGGGGAGTAGGGTGAATCCTCTCAAAAAATGAAGGACGAATAGGATGAATCCTCCCTAAAAATGATAGGTGCATCCTTTCTACAAATTATGGCTAAATAGGGTGAATCCTCACCAAAAATGATGGGTGAATAGGGTGAATCCTCTCTAAAAATGATGGGTGAGTAGGATGAATCCTCTGTAAAAATGATGGATGAATAGGGTGAAACCTCTCTAGAAATGATTGGAGAATAAGGTGAATTGTCTCTAAAAATTATGGATGAATAGGGTGAACGCTGTCTAAAAATAACGAGTGAGTAGGGTGAATTCTCTCTAAAAATTATGGATGAATAGGGTGAATCCTCTCTAAAAATGATGGTTGAACAAGGTAAATTGTCTCTTAAAATGATGGATAAATCGGGGGAAATCCTCTCTAAAACTGATGGGTGAACAGGGTGAATCCTCTCTAAAACTGATGGGTGAACAGGGTGAATCCTCTCTAAAAATGATGGGTGAGTAGGGTGAATCCTCTCTAAAAATGATGGGTGAGTAGGGTGAATCCTCTCTAGAAACTATGGGTGAATAGAACTAATTATTTCTAAAAATGATGGGTGAGTAGGGTGAATCCTCTGTAAAAATTATGGATAAATAGGATGAATCCTCTCCAAAAACTATGGATGAATAAGGTGAATCCTCTCTAAAAAGATGGATGAGTAGGGTAAATCCTCTCTAAAAATGATTGCTGAATAGGATGAATCCTTTCTAAAAATGATTGGTGAGTAGGGTGAATCCTCTCTAAAAATGATGGGTAAGTAGTGTGAATCCTCTCTAAAAACGATGGGTGAGTAGGATGGATCCTCTCTAATAATTATGGGTGAATAGAATGAACCCTCTCTAAAAATGATGGGTGAGTAGGGTGAATCTTCTCTAAAAACGATGGGTGAGTAGGGTGAATCCTCTCCTAAAATGATGGGTGAGTAGGGTGAATCCTCTCTAAAAATTATGGATGAACAAGGTGAATCCTCTCTAAAAATAATGGGTGAGTAGGGTGAATTCTCTCTAAAAATGATGGGTGAATAGGGTGAATCCTCTCTAAAAATGATTGGAAAATAGATGAATCCTTTCTAAAAATGATTGGTGAGTAGGGTGAATCCTCTCTAAAAATGATGGGTAAGTAGTGTGAATCCTCTCTAAAAACGATGGGTGAGTAGGATGAATCCTCTCTAATAATTATGGGTGAATAGAATGAACCCTCTCTAAAAATGATGGGTGAGTAGGGTGAATCATCTCTAAAAACGATGGGTGAGTAGGGTGAATCCTCTCCTAAAATGATGGGTGAGTAGGGTGAATCCTCTCTAAAAATGATGGATGGCTAAGGTGAATCCTCTCTAAAAATAATGGGTGAGTAGGGTGAATTCTCTCTAAAAATGATGGGTGAGTAGGGTGAATCCTCTCTAAAAATGACGGGTGAGTAGGGTGAATTCTCTCTAAAAATGATTGGTGAGTAGGGTGGATCCTCTCTAAAAATGATGGGTGAGTAGGGTGAATCCTCTCTAAAAATGATTGGAAAATAGAATGAATCCTTTCTAAAAATGATGGGTGAGTAGGGTGAATCCTCTCTAAAAATGACGGGTGAGTAGGGTGAATTCTCTCTAAAAATGATTGGTGAGTAGGGTGGATCCTCTCTAAAAATGATGGGTGAGTAGGGTGACTCCTCTCTAAAAATGATGGGTGAGTAGGGTGAATTCTCTCTAAAAATGATTGGTGAATAGGATGAACCCTCTCTAAAAATGATGGGTGAGTAGGGTGAATCCTCTCTAAAAATGATGGGTGAGTAGGGTGAATTCTCTCTAAAAATGATGGGTGAGTAGGGTGAATTCTCTCTAAAAATGATTGGTGAATAGGATGAACCCTCTCTAAAAATGATGGGTGAGTAGGGTGACTCCTCTCTAAAAATGATGGGTGAGTAGGGTGAATCCTCTCTAAAAATGATGGGTGAGTAGGGTGACTCCTCTCTAAAAATGATGGGTGAGTAGGGTGAATTCTCTCTAAAAATGATTGGTGAATAGGATGAACCCTCTCTAAAAATGATGGGTGAGTAGGGTGAATCCTCTCTAAAAATGATGGGTGAGTAGGGTGAATCCTCTCTAAAAATGAAGGGGGAATCGAGCAAGTTCTCCTTTGAAAACTAAAAACAAATAGGATGAACCTTCTTTGAAATGGTGAGTGAAATGAGCGAACACAATGAAAATGATAGGCGAATCAGGAAATTCTTCTTTTGAAGTGATGGGCATATAGGGACAATATTCTCAGAAAATGATGCGCGAATTATTTTTGAAAATGGGTGATGCTCTGGAAATTTTATTAAGACTAGTGTGGACATTTTTCAGGATGTGTTTTATTTAGCTTGTCATTATGGCTCCTGTTGTCGGTTTGCTTGCAATGTACTCATTAGAGCGTGTACGTGTGAACCGGCATTGGGGAAAGACCACTGGCAGTGAAAACCTTCCCTTAGTTGTGTAGACACGTTCGCTCTACATAGACATCTCCGCCAGCGAACACTCCATGCGCGGGTCTGTTTGCTGGTATAGATCTAAATGCATTGTGGTGTGGAGTCAATATCGTTTTGATATCTATCTGCCTTTATGAAGGGAATACACGCTCATGTCTTTCTACTGTGCCTGATCACCATAGTGGAAACTGCATGGCTCTTTCTCTGCAGATAGCCTCACGTCTATGGGAACAGTAGTATAATCCTATTAGGCATTGTTCTCTGAGTTTTGCTGAATGGGAGTCACACCAGTAGTAGTGGCGGGAATACATGCACGAGTTTGATTAGAGCAGCGTCCCCGGTTCTACACTCTGATTTCATTGTGTAGTTTTAGGCGGGAAGCCGTGCACTCTATTCTGCCTCATTAACAATCATGTATTCCCCCTTTCTATTGTATATTTGAATGTATACAAGTGTGCCATTGGCTGATTCTATGTGAGTAACTTGTGTCATGTGACTGTACATGTGGAACTGATTGGCTGATGTAGTATATCCATCACTTTCTGTTGTTATCCCTTTTGTTGTCCCATAAATAAACTGAGCTCCCCGCCTTAACCAGGGCATTTTATCGCGCATCCAATGTGATAACAGCCTGTGTGTCCGTATTACTGACTACTGCTGAGCGCGCTCCATTACCTTATACAAAAGAGCTGAGAACTGCGCTTTTTAGCACAACGGGATTGATTGCGCTTGGCGTATATTAATATCCAAAAGTGCACTTATTAGCGCAACTGAGTTATTTGTGCATCAAGCGTATATTAATTTCCAAGACAGCGAACACTGTGAATCCCTTGACTATGATGGACAAATAGGGTGAATCTTCTTTAAAAAGTATTTTCCTATGTGTTGTACAATACATGCAAAACATACATTTCCGGGAGTTGTCTAAATAATATATTGTGTATTAAAAAAAACAAAAATTGTAAATATATAGAACGGAAATGCCATACATACATGCAGCGCTATATTAACCCCCCGCTATGTAAATAATTAAACAAACAAATAAATAAATGAATATATCTGAGTGCAAAAAAAAAAAAAAAAAAAAGTAACATAATATAACCTAACATAATCATTTATATAAATTGTGGATGTAAATTAACTAATATATTGGGTGATTTTTATACTAAGTGCTACACACATGATTATTGATATTGGGACTAATTGCACATGATTTTGTTTATATTTTTATGCACATTTTTATGAAATTGATTGCACTCAGATTGTATTTATTTATTTATGTAAGCACTTTTAAAATGCATTTTAAGCACTTTTTAATGTTTGACGTGCTTTTATGTTCATTGGAAATTATTTGCAAATTTAGGAATATTTATTTATATAGAGGCAACTGAAATTTCGTATATAATATACAAGGAAAATGAAATGCGAATAGGGTGAATCGAGTTTGAAAATGATGGGTGAATGGGGCAAATCCTCTATTTTTGCTACTATATAAAATATATATATAAATACATCTGAGTCCAAAATAAATAAATAAATAGCAATTATGTCTGATTACATATAAAAATCACCAAATGCGTTATCTGATATAAATTGTGAATTTATATTAATGAATATATTAATTGATTTTTTTTATTAAATATTTTAGTAATTGAGGAATAGTAGGTCTGGTTGCACATAATTATGTATATTTTGAATGCATGTTTTTATTCAATTGGTTGCACTCAGATATATTTATTTATTTTGTATTCAAGCACTTATTAAATGTTTTATACACTTTGGGTTTGAACTCTTAAAACTGGGGATTGCAAAATCTGGTGCAGCTCTGCACAGGAACCAATCAATTTCCGTATTTTTATTTTATTTTTGTCAAAGCTTAATTGAACAAGCTAAAGTTAGAAGCCGATTGGCTACCATGCACAGATTTTGCACTTTTCAGTTTTAGTAAATTAACCCATTTATGTTCAATAAAATTGATTGCATATTTTGGAATATTTATTTACACATTTTATATATTTATTTTATATCTTTCCTCATATTGTAAAGCGCTGCGCAAACTGTTGGCGCTATATAAATCCTGTAGAATAATAATAATAATAATATTATCAATATATAGTATTTCATATTTATTTTACTCAGATATTAGGGATATAATGGGGGTTTAAAAATGTCTTATATATAAATTTTAAGTCTTATATAGTCGTGTATATCTTCCAGATATGGATTCAGCTGCTTAGTATTAATTAATTATTAACTAAGTTATTTACTTTATAGAGTGCACTTTTTTTTTTTTTATATGCATCTGAAACCTTGATGAACTGGTTTAGTTCCCCCTTTTCAGCAGCAATGGTGCAAATAATTTTGTTGTCCCATAAATAAACGGAGCTGCTTAGAATGAATTAATTATTAATTAAGTTATTTATTTTATAGAGTGCAATTTTCTTTTTTCTTTTTTTAGTATGCAACTGAAACCTTGATGAACTAGTTTAGGTTCCCCATTTTAGCAGCAATGGTGCAAATAATTTAGATGTCCCATAAATAAACGGAGCTGCTTAGTATTAATTAATTATTAATTAAGTTATTTATTTTATAGAGTGCAATATTTTTTTATATGCAACTGAAACCTTGGTGAACTAGTTTGGGTCCCCCATTTCAGCAGCAATGGTGCAAATAATTTTGTTGTCCCATAAATAAACAGAGCTGCTTAGTATTAATTAATTAAGTTATTTTTTTTTAAGAGTGCAATTTTTTTTTTTTTTTTAATATGAAACTGAAACCTTGGTGAGCTAGTTTAGGTTCCCCATTTCAGCAGCAATGGTGCAAATAATTTTGTTGTCCCATAAATAAACGGAGCTTCTTAGTATTAATTAATTATTAATTAGGTTATTTATTTTATAGAGTGCAATTTTTTATTTTTTTTTTTTTATATACAACTGAAACATTGATGAACTGGTTTAGATCCCCCATTTCAGCAGCAATGGTGCAAATAATTTTGTTGTCCCATAAATAAACGGAGCTTCTTAGTATTAATTAATAATTAATTATTAATTAAGTTATCTATTTTATAGATTGCAATTTTTTTTATATGGAACTGAAACCTTGATGAACTAGTCCCCCATTTCAGCAGCAATGGTGCAAATAATTTTGTTGCCCCATAAATAAACGGAGCTGCTTAGTATTAATTAATTATTAATTAAGTTATTTATTTTATAGAGTGCAATTTTTTTTTTTTTTATATGCAACTGAAACCTTGATGAACTGGTTTAGGTCCCCCGTTTCAGCAGCAATGGTGCAAATAATTTTAAAAAATGCTAGCAGCTATGTGCAGACCGCGGCTTGACGCTTGCACGTGAACAGCGCCGGCTATTAAAGCCACATCAAATAATTCAATTATTATTTGGCGATGTGACGTCGGTCCCAGGAACCCGTGTCAATATGTTTGGTGGGTGACAGAGCCTCATTGTATGATGCCTCTATGTCTTTTCACATCACGCGTTGAATAGGAGGCATGCCTGCCAGCCTTTGAAGTGGGACTTAACTCTTGCACGGGCGAGACAAGCCCATGCAGGGCACCTCCGCACACAATAGATTGCAAGCTCTGCGGCGAGGAAGAGGTTAAAGGAGAACATGCCAGTTGGGCTCCCCATTTCTCTTTGATCCAGCTCATTTATTCATGCCCATTGTCCTAGGTGCCAATCGTCTTTATGTTCCTCTAATTCACATATAATCCCCCAAATCTGCACCAGAACTTGCCCCTCAGGGTACATGGCTCTGCTAATTTTAATAGGGAAAAGCCCAATTAGATTGACAATGGCAGAGGATGATGTTGCACAGGTGCCCTCTAGTGGTGGTTCAATGGAAAACAGGCTGATTGGGGATTCACCTTGCAGTTTTCAGCAATGCCTTCCTGCCTTTATTTCCTCACACTTGTGACAAATTGAGGGGCATGGAAAGAGAAATAAAACGCAGTCAAGGTCAGAGTACTTCTATGCATCCCTTGAATCCCTTCATTTTATTTTAAGACGAAAAATATATAGTATTCTGGGTGCTGACTGGTAGCAGTTTATGCAAAGAGGGAGGTCATCTGTGACTACCCAGATGTTGTAGAACAGGGGTGTCAAACTAGATTTCATTGTGAGGATGCATCAGCATTATGGTTGCCCTCAAAGGGCTGGTTATATCTGTAAGATTAGATGTCCAGAGCACCCCACACTCCCCAACACCCTTACATCGGATGTGAAGAGCCCCCCCCCACCATCAGAAGTCAAGAGTCATCCACCCTTCCTTACATCACAATGCACCCCCTTACCTTGTGCTGCTGCCAGGAAGAAGCTGCGGGTGGAGCTGGGAAGAAGAAAGTTCAGGGTCTGGAGGAGGACCAGAGGATGGCTGGAATCAGCTTCCATTGTCCAATGAATGCTGAAACCAGGAGAGGCAGAGATAAGGTGGTGTTGCAGCTGCACAGATAGGTTCTGTCCTCCTCTCTGCTGCGAAATGCTATAAAAAGGGGAGTACAGAGACAAACCTTTCTGCAGCAGCACAGAGAATCGCAGGATCTGGCAAAGGAGTTCTGTCCTTTCACCCATAGTCAATACCATTATCCAGCAATGTAGATGTCTGACACCCACCATCTCTGTAGAGGAATCAGGACCTCCTTTCTCCTCTTGGTGATCCCTCTTGTGATACCTAAAGATCTATAGATCTGATAAAGGGGAGTACAGAGAGAAACCTTTCTGCAGCAGCACACAGAATCGCAGGATCTGGCAAAGGAGTTCTGTCCTTTCACCCATAGTCAATACCATCATCCTGCAATGTAGACGTCCGACACCCACCATCTCTGTAGAGGAATCAGGACCTCCTTTCTCCTCTTGGTGATCCCTCTTGTGATACCTAAAGATCTATAGATCTAAAAAAGGGGAGTACAGAGACAAACCTTTCTGCAGCAGCACAGAGAAGCGCAGGATCTGGCAAAGGAGTTCTGTCCTTTCACCCATAGTCAATACCATCATCCTGCAATGTAGACGTCCGACACCCACCATCTCTGTAGAGGTATCAGGACCTCCTTTCTCCTCTTGGTGATCCCTCTTGTGATACCTAAAGATCTATAGATCTGATAAAGGGGAGTACAGAGACAAACCTTTCTGCAGCAGCACAGAGAAGCGCGGGATCTGGCCCCCGGGCCTTGTGTTTGACTCATGTGTTGTAGAAGCACAAGGTTCGGTAGGACTGTGTATACCTGCATAAAGAGAGAGAGAGAATGTGAAATGAGAAATAGAGAAAGAAGGGAGAGACTGATAGAAGGACAGAGAGAGAAGGGTGGAGAGGAGTCGGAGGGGATGATTCACTAAAGGGGGTGAGTTAGTAAATAAGATAAAGGTGTGCTCACTGTAAGCAACCAATCATGTACAAGAGAAATTCATAAAAAAAAAAAAAAATTCAGCACATAAGAGGTTGATTGATGGAATTGCAGATTTACCCAGATTACCAGACTCTGTCTCCATACTTCTAGAGAGGGGATGGGGGAGGGGAGAGAGAAAGAAAGAAAGAAAGAAAGAAAGAAAGAAAGAAAGAAAGAAAGAAAGAAAGAAAGAAAGAAAGAAAGAAAGAAAGAAAGAAAGAAAGAAAGAAAGAAAGAGAGAGAGATGAGAGAGAGAGAGAGAGAGAGAGAGAGAGAGAAAAGAAAGGAAGAAAGCTTGGTGAGCAAAAGAGAGAGCGAAAGAAAAAGAAAGAGAGAAAGGGGGGAGAAAGAGAAGGAGGAGAGGGAGAATGAGAAGAAGAGGAAGAGAGAAGAGAGAGAGGGGGAGGTAGAAAAGATACAAGGAGGAGAAAGAGGGATGAATGAGAGGGAGAGATAAAGAGGAGGAAAGAAAGAAAGAAAGAAAGAAAGAAAGAAAGAAAGAAAGAAAGAAAGAAAGAAAGAAAGAAAGAAAGAAAGAAAGAAAGAAAGAAAGAAAGGCGAGAGAGAGAGAGAGAGAGAGAAAAGAAAGGAAGAAAGCTTGGTGAGCAAAACAGAGAGGGAAAGCAAAAGAGAGAGAGAAACGGGGGAGAAAGAGAAGGAAGAGAATAAAAGAGAAAGAGCGAAGGGGGAGAAAAGAGGAAGGAGGAGAGGGAGAATGAGAAGAAGAGGAAGAGAGAAGAGAGAGAGGGGGAGGTAGAAAAGATACAAGGAGGAGAAAGAGGGATGAATGAGAGGGAGAGATAAAGAGAAGGAGAGGAAAGAAAGAAAGAAAGAAAGAAAGAAAGAAAGAAAGAAAGAAAGAAAGAAAGAAAGAAAGAAAGAAAGAAAGAAAGAAAGAAAGAAAGAAAGAAAGAAAGAGAAATGGGAGTTGGGGGAGAGAAGGAAGAGAATAAAAGAGATAGAGTAAAGAGGAGAGAGAGAGAAAAAAAGAGACAAAAGGAAGAGAGGGAGGGAGGGATGAGTGAGAGGGACAGATAAAGAAGAAGAAAGAGAAGGGAGAGAATGAGAGAGAAATGATAGGGGATATAGATGACAGGTTGATATAGCAAGAATGAAAGAAAGAGCAGAATAAGCGGAGTGACAAAGTCAAAGAACAAGAGAGAGACAGAGAGAGTGATAGAGGAGTAGAGAAGTGATAGAGATGAAGGGAGGGGGACTGATGAGGAATAGGACCTAATTCACTAATATGTGAATAGCAGTGATTCTAGATCAGATTTACTAAAGTGATAAAGTGAACAAAAGTGCACCTGTCTTCATTTCAGTCACCCAGTAATGTGACAATACAGCTCTGTTGTTTTTTTCTTTAGTTGTTCATATTCCACTAGAGTTTATTTCTTTTTTTGAAGCCAACACATTTACTCCAGCTCACTTTACAATTTGGTAAATCCAGCCCAGGATAACTGTACTTTGCCTTAAGTTGTTTCACAATGGAGAAAGAGAAATAGACAGGATAAAAGAGGATAAGGAAGGGAGAAGGACTATAGAGAGAAAAAGAGAGAGAGAGATGGGGAGAGAAAGAAAGAGGAAAGGGATGAAAAAACGAGAGAAACATAGAAACAGAGGAGAGTGATGGCAAAAAAGACCTAGTGGTCCATCAAGTCTGTCCATATATTTGTTTATTTATTTATTTTTAACCTTTTTTTCTGTTTCAACTACTCTTTCTATAAAATAATACTTTCCAGGGTTCGTTTTGAACGTTCCTCCTGCTGGTGATCCCTCTAGTAATCTAAAGATCTATATAGAGGAACCAGGATCTCCTTCTTCCTGCTGGTGACCCCCCCTAGTGATATAAAGATCTATATAGAGGAATCAGGACCTCCTTCCTCCTGCTGGTGACCTCTCTAGTGATATAAAGATCTAGCTGATCCTGGCTTCGGGGCCGGGCTGCTGGTCTTTGTGGTGCCGAGCTCTGTGGTGCTGGGCTCTGTGCTGTGGTGCTGGCTGGTGCTGGCTCTGTGGTGCTGGCTGGTGTTGGCTCTGTGGTGCTGGCTCTGTGGTGCTGGCTGGTGTTGGCTCTGTGGTTCTGGCTCTGTGGTTCTGGCTGGTGCTGGCTCTGTGGTGCTGGCTCTGTGGTGCTGGCTGGTGCTGACTCTGTGGTGCTGGCTGGTGCTTGCTCTGTGGTGCTGCCTGGTGTTGGCTTTGTGGTGCTGGCTGGTGCTGGCTCTGTGGTGCTGGCTGGTGTTGGCTCTGTGGTGCTGGCTGGTGCTGGCTCTGTGGTGCTGGCTGGTGTTGGCTCTGTGGTGCTGGCTGGTGTTGGCTCTGTGGTGCTGGCTGGTGCTGGCTCTGTGGTGCTGGCTGGTGCTGGCTCTGTGGTTCTGGCTGGTGTTGGCTCTGTGGTTCTGGCTGGTGCTGGCTCTGTGGTGCTGGCTGGTGTTGGCTCTGTGGTGCTGGCTGGTGTTGGCTCTGTGGTTCTAGCTGGTGTTGGCTCTGTGGTTCTGGCTGGTGTTGGCTCTGTGGTTCTAGCTGGTGCTGGCTTTGTGGTTCTGGCTGGTGCTGGCTCTGTGGTGCTGGCTGGTGCTGGCTCTGTGGTTCTGGCTGGTGTTGGCTCTGTGGTTCTGACTGGTGCTGGCTCTGTGGTTCTGGCTGGTGTTGGCTCTGTGGTTCTGGCTGGTGCTGGCTCTGTGGTTCTGGCTGGTGCTGGCTCTGTGGTTCTGGCTGGTGCTGGCTCTGTGGTTCTGGCTGGTGTTGGCTCTGTGGTACTGGCTGGTTCTGGCTGTGGTTCTGGCTGGTGTTGGCTCTGTGGTTCTGGCTGGTGCTGGCTCTGTGGTTCTGGCTGGTGTTGGCTCTGTGGTGCTGGCTGGTGCTGGCTGGTGCTGGCTCTGTGGTGCTGGCTGGTGTTGGCTCTGTGGTGCTGGCTGATATTGGCTCTGTGGTTCTGGCTGGTGTTGGCTCTGTGGTTCTGGCTGGTGCTGGCTCTGTGGTTCTGGCTGGTGTTGGCTCTGTGGTTCTGGCTGGTGTTGGCTCTGTAGTTCTGGCTGGTGTTGGCTCTGTGGTTCTGGCTGGTGCTGGCTCTGTGGTTCTGGCTGGTGTTGGCTCTGTGGTTCTGGCTGGTGCTGGCTCTGTGGTGCTGGCTGGTGCTGGCTCTGTGGTGCTGGCTGGTGCTGGCTCTGTGGTGCTGGCTGGTGCTGGCTCTGTGGTGCTGGCTGGTGCTGGCTCTGTGGTGCTGGCTGGTGCTGGCTCTGTGGTGCTGGCTGGTGCTGGCTCTGTGGTGCTGGCTGGTGCTGGCTCTGTGGTGCTGGGCTCCTGTGCGATATCCTGTGGGCTGCAGCTGTTCCTGAAAACTCGAATTCCTTCATGGGGCCAGCTCACAGGCGGAGTGATATCAAATGCACTCCGCCCGTGAGAGGAGGAGCCGTACAGAGGAAGCAGGCGCTGCTTCCTCTGTACGGCTCCTCCTCTCACGGGCGGAGTGCATTTGATATCACTCCGCCTGTGAGCCGGCACTATAAAGAATGTAGCGGCTTTGTTTTCTCACTTGCGGGAGACCTGGGTGGGCATGTGACGTCACTGGTTGCTAGACGCCGGGCGGCCGGTGATCTAGCAACCAGTGATAGAAGGAACTGGCAGCGGTCCAGATCTAAGGGCTTCGGGGTCCGGATGTGGCCCGGAGTCCGCCTATTGAGGACCTGGGGTATAGAAGAATCAGGACCTCCTTTCTCCTGCTGGCGAGCTCTCTAGTGATATAAAGATCTATATAGAGGAATGAGGACCTCCTTCCTCCTGCTGGTGACCTCTCTAGTGATATAAAGATCTATATAGAGGAATCAGGACCTCCTTCCTCCTGCTGGTGACCCCTGTAGTGATATAAAGATCTATATAGAGGAATCAGGACCTCCTTCCTCCTGCTGGTGACCTCTCTAGTGATATAAAGATCTATATAGAGGAATTAGGACCTCCTTCCTCCTGCTGGTGACCTCTCTAGTGATATAAAGATCTATATAGAGGAATCAGGACCTCTTTCCTCATGCTGGTGATCCCTCTAATGATAAAAATATATATATAGGAATCAGGACCTCCTTCCTCCTGCTGGTGATCCCTCTAGTGATATAAGGATCTATATAGAGAAATCAGGACCTCCTTCCTCCTGCTGGTGACCCCTCTAGTGATATAAAGATCTATATAGATGAATCAGGACCCCCTTCCTCCTGCTGGTGAAAGGTTCTATAAAGGATCTATATAGAGAAATCCATTACCAACCAGTGACGTCACCAGCCCCATTCACTTACGTGGCCAGATGTCATTCAGGAAACACCACCCTTTTGTATACATGAGCTGTCATCTGCCAGACCTGTCATTTGCAGTTGTGAACCAATGGGCACAGATGTGTTTAGTAGGCATTTTGTTATGGATTTAAGCAGGGCTGCTGTTAGGAATGATGGGGCCCCGTACAGCCTACCTGATGGGGCCCCCTTCAACCCCATCCCTGGCCCCGCCTCAAAACAAAATGCAGGTTTGTCACCGTTTACGTATATATGTGCGGGACCAACATGCATGTTTGCAATTACTCATGAACAAGGGGGAATGGGGGCTTTAAAAAGGTTTTACATTTTATTTTAATTATGTTACTTTGTGCAAAGTTGCTGGGGCTATTATGATGCAGGGATGACCAAGATATCACCCTTCCAATCCAGGGACGTGCCAGTGTTCTGTCAGAATAGCGCTACCTATCAGATTCTGCTACCGGAAGTAATATACAGACTAGAACAACTTACTGCGCATGCGTCATGCATTCCAACATGGCCGCTATGCATACCAATAGCTTTCTTAATGACACGAAGCAGCGGTGGACATCTTCTTACACCCACGCAAGTCTTCAATTTTACATTTATTTTATCAGTAAACTGACCTTATAGAATAAATCACAGTATTACATTTGTATTATTATTGTATTCTAGTAAATATAGCGAGAAACCTGCGGCCAATGTGGTGACGGCCACCTTGGTACACCCCGCACTGCTCAGCGACAAACTGATTATATAGTGAAATAGACTGTTCCACTCGGCTGCGGTGAAATAGTCTATTTCAGTATATAAGGTGAGTTTACTGCTAAAATAAATGTAAAACTCCAGACTTTCGTGGGTGTAAGAAGATGTCCGCTGCTGCTTGGTGTTCTGTCACATTAGGAAACCTATTGGAACGCATAGTCGCCATGTTGGAACACATGGTGCATGCGCAGTAAGTTGTTCTTTCCGAATGCCACTTCTGCTAGCAGAATCTGATAGGTAGCGCTATTCTGACAGAACACTGATACATCAATGGGCGGGAAGAGGTTAAAGGGGAGTGGTTTGACTGCACATGTTTACTGTCCCCCAAACACAAGTTTAAAGTAGCATCTCACTGTGTCCTATGATCACCAGCATGAAAATCACACAGGCTACAGGTGCCCTGTCACAGTGTCACATGGATGCTGGGGATGCTGACTTTGTTATGCAGTAACACTCACTACAGTCATAGCTTAAAGTCAGCATCCCCAGAATTCATGTGACAATGTGACAGGGCACCAGCAGCCTGTGTGATTTTTATGCTGAGATCATAGGACACAGTGAGGACTCTATCTGTTCTTCACTCACTGTGTCCAATCCAGCCACGCTGTCCTCCTGCTGTTCCCTGTCAGCTGCTGAGCAATCTGCCTCCGTACATGATCACACTCTGCACTTGAGTAAGGGGAGGCGGGGCTGAGCAGAGAATTATTGTATCCCTCCGCCAGGCAAAGCAGTGGACAGCAGCAGCCAGGACTATATTGCAGCAAATCACCATGGAACTAAATCCTATGTATACATGCGACCCGAAAATGGAAAAAAAGTCCCGCCACTGCACTCACTTCCTGGGCCCTTCTGCTGTCATTATAGGGCCCAGGAAAATGTAATTACACCCCCAAGAAATTACAAATTAGGAAAAGGTTTAGAAAAAACGATTTTTTTTGAACATGCAGAAATTTACTGTGATGCTGCCCGGGCCCCTTGTAGAGCTGATGGAGCCCGGGCCCGGTACAACAGGGCTGGTTGTACTGCCCTATCAGCGGCCCTGGATTTAAGAAGGAACTCCATGCAAAATCAAGAGAAAAACATGTAGGGTCCCCCCCCTGAAATCCATACCGGACCCTTATCTGGGCATGCAGCCTGGCTAGCCAGGAAAGTGGGGGCCAAGAATATTCACCCATAGTCAATACCATCATCCAGCAATGTAGATGTCCAACACCCACCATCTCTGTAGAAGAATCAGGACCTCCTTTCTCCTGTTGGTGATCTCTCTTGTGACACCTAAAGATCTATAGAGGGGAATCAGGACCCCTTCCTCCTGATGGTGACGCCACTAGTGATAACAAAAGATCTACATATAGGAGTAATAACTAAAGATCTATATGGAATCAGGACCTCCTTCCTCTGCTGGTGATCCCTCTAGTGATGTAAGGAAGGGTGGGGGACCCTTGACTTCTGACAGTGGAGTGGGGGGGGGGGGCTCTTGGCATCTGATCAAGGGGGGTGGTGCTCTGAACATCTAGCCTTACAGATACAACTTGCCCTTTGAGGGTGACCATATTGCTAATGTGGTCCACGATGAAATCGAGTTTGACACCCCTGATGTAGAGGAATCAAGCCCTCATTCCTCCTGGTGTGATCTCTTTAGTAACAACTAAAGATCTATATAGGGGAATCACTACCTCCTTCCTTCTGCTGGTGACCCGTCTAGTGATAACTAAAGATCTATATAAGGGAATAACGCCACCTTCTTTCTGCTGGTGACCCCTCTATTTATAACTAAGGATCTATATAGAGGAATCAGGACCTCCTTCCTCCTGTTGGTGACCCCTCTAGTGATATAAAGATCTATATAGAGGAATCAGGACCTCCTTCCTCCTGTTGGTGACCCCTCTAGTTATATAAAGTTCTGTCTAAAGGAATCAGGACCTTCTTCCTCCTGCTGGCGACCCCTCTAGTGATATAAAGATTTATGAAGAGGAATCAGAACCTCCTTCCTCCTGCTGGTGACCTCTCTAGTGATATAAAGATCTATATAGCGGAATCAGAGTCTTCTTCCTCCTGCTGGTGATCCCTCTTGTTATAATTAAAGATCTATATAGAGGAATCAGGACCTCCTTCCTCCTGCTGGTGATCCCTCTAGTGATAACTAAAGATCTATATATAGAGGAATCAGGACCTCCTTCCTCCTGCTGGTGATCATTTTGGTGATGACCCCAGATTTTTTTCCACCTTCTCACTGCCAGGACACACCGTTTGCTCATTTTGCAATCATCAGAAATGGAGAATTAAAGCCTTGTAGTAATGTCATCTTACCCCATATCAAATTAGAATATTATAATTCAGAATATACTTTTAAATCTTAACTGTGCAGCAAAGATTATAACTTGTAGATAATAGAAGATGAGACATGATTGGCTTTAGATTTACACCTAACTTTAGCTGGAAGTATTTACATACCGTATATATGTATATTTGATTACATTTACCTAAATTATTTCTCTAGTTCTATTCCAAGGCTTTATTTTTTATATATAGAAAAGGTTTTTTTTGGAAAAAAAAAGAGTTTTATTTGCTATATTTAAAGACATATAACTAATTTAGAATTTGCATCTCTACCTTATTTACATCAATGAAAAAAAACTGGTGTGATTCACAATAAAAAATGTAAAACCTGCATGTATAAAACAGTGTAAAAATTATCCTTAATGTTATCAGCAGTTTCTCATTTGCGGAAGGTTTAATTAGATTAAAATGTGTTTGTAACCAGACTAATTTTGCAAAGAAAAAATTAAAATGTTCTTGGCTATAATGCAAAAAAGTATAATTTTTTAGAAAAAAAATCATCTTTTTGCAATTAAAATATCTTAAAAGTAATATTTCCCCGAAAAAAAAAAATGACAATACCAGGTTTTATAATAAGCATCATTATTTCTATGTGTTTGCAAATACTAATCTTAAACAGTTTATTTTCCCTTTGTGACAATTTATGGTATCGGCGCTTCATTAGATTACATTTTACTATTACATTTTTGCGTGTTCCACAGTTACAAATAAGCAAAAGTTCACTGTTTACTAAAGGTTAAAATACATTTTTGCTAGTTTTAATAGGGAAAAAAGCAATTAACCTATTTAAATTTTTAAATGATCTAAAATATTACTGTAAAAAAAAAAATATTACTGTAAAAAGAAGAAAAAAACATTTTCATACAGCAAATACAGTCATAATAGTGGAACATTTAAATTCTTTGCATCTGGGGCAATTTTTAAATTTTTTTCGCAAGCATGTAAAATCAGCATTTTGCTCGAAAATGGGCAATTTAAAAGCATTTACAAGTTATCAATTTAGAGTTAACTGTGAATTATGAGCGCCGGTTCACACTACCGCGACGCTACTTCCCGGGGCGACCTCCGAGATCGTGGTGCGAGCAGCGCGCCGCGACCTCGGAGCGGCCGCCACGGACTTCGTAACATTGAAGTCTATGGCGGTCGCCTCCTGGTCGCCCCAAAGAAGCTCCGAACCCTTTTTCTAGGTCAGAGCGACTTGTGTCGCTCCTATTAGAACGGGTCCGCAGCTTCCCTATGGGAGGCGACCTGCGGCGACCTGTGAGGCGACCAGGTTGCCTCACAGGTCGCCCTAGTGTGAACAGAGGCTAAAACTAGAATTATTGATCAGAGTCTCACATTCTCGGACATTCATCATGTGTGGCACTATTGCTGCGCACATACAGGTGCATGCCCTATGCTAACATTTGCATTTGCGTGTATGCGCAGGATGATGGGGACTTTTACATTTTTTGATTTTTTTTTTTTTTACTTTATTGCAATCAAAAGGAGGCTAACAAGCAATGTAATAGCATGGGCAGGGTTCTCTTTTGGAGACATTAGGGGTCTATTAGATTCCTGATGTCTCCTCTTCCCTCCACTACATCTAATCAAAGACAGGTTGTGCTTCCCCGGATACACAGGCCCTTTTACTACATAGTTGTTGGTAGATCTAAAATAAATTGTACATTCCGATTGTATAGTGTATGGCAGTGATGGCAAACCTTGGCACCCAAGATGTTTTGGAACTACATTTCTTATGATGCTAATGCACTCTGCAGTGTAGCTGAGCATCATGGGAAATGTAGTTCCAAAACATCTGGGGTGCCAAGGTTCACCATCACTGGTATATGGTCACCTTTAGCCTTAACCTTACACCTGAAACGCGTTGTGGGCCTTGGAAACACGTTGTGGCCCACTCCCTCCCCAGCTTGTGTGCCCTGTCTTGTTGCAGCCATTAGTGGTGCATGGGAGCCTGTGATTCCGCCGTTCTCCTGCTCTCTCATGCGTCGGGTCCAGACTTGTGTGAGCTGTGGTCTCTCTATCGGGCCGTTTTGCCTACAGTCACTCGGCGGTGGGCGCCTTGGAGTTTACTAATGCCGCCAGCCCCAGTTGTCATCTTCAGCTGGTCCGGACATCCTCAGCAGTCCTCCAGCCCACCCTGTCTACCATCTTGGATTACCACACAGGATACCACAGCACCTCAACATGTAATCTGCAAGTTATTTAGATGTAAGTGGAGATTGGAATAAAGTGTTGTTGTTTTTACTCGCACTGACCTGGCGCCCTGTTTTCTCCTATTATTTCTGTTCTCGAGGGAATCCCATACCTCAACAAGGAGCTGCCGTCTTGTGAGTGTTCTGTCCAGTCACCACCTGGCCTTGTTATCCTGTGGTTCTCCACTATTTATGGACTACATAGACCTAAAACACCATACTATTATTTAATTATTATTTTTTTCTGCTCCTATCAGTCTTCATATTTTTACGTTTATTTTTATTTCCATCTAATCACATATAGATCTCATCTATTGTCAGTGAGTGCTGACTTACTTACTTTCAATTGGTGAATTGTTTGCATTTGTGTGTCCACTGACACACAGAGTGCGGCTCACCCCGCCCCCTGCTCCCTCCTCACTGGCTGTGATTGATACCAGCAGAAGCCAATGGCTGCTGTATTAAATGAGCCAATGAGGAGGAAGAGAGCTGAGAGAGCCTCTGCTCTCATGCACTGTGCTGGATTGAGATCAGGCTCAGGTAAGTATAAGGGGGCAACTGGAGGTGGAGCTGCATGCAAAAGGATTTTTACCTTAATTTACCTCACCCTTTACCTTACACCTGGCTCTGTTCCCCAATCTAACCCTTAACCTTTATCTAACCCTCCACTTTACATCTAATCATATCCTTCAATCAAACCCTTAACCTTTACCCAACCCTCCACTGTACATCTAATCATATCCCTGTATATCTAATCACCTCACCTCACCTTACACCTGGCTCTGTTCCCCAATCGAACCCTTAACCTTTACCTAACCCTCCACTTTACATCTAATCATATCCCTCAATCTAACCCTTAACCTTCACCTAACCCTCCACCTTACATCTAATCATATCCCTCAATCTAACCCTTAAACTTTACCTAACCCTCTACCTTACATCTAACCATATACCTTAATCTAACCCTTAACCCTTACCTAACCCTCCACCTTACACTTAAGTCTATCACTCAGTCTTACCCTAAACCTTCATCTAACCTTATCTCTCAATCTAACCCTTAACCTTCACCTAACCCTCTTCCTTACACCTATCCCTCAATCTAAACTTATTTTTAATTTAGCCTTCCACCTTACTTCTAAAATGATTCCTTAATCTAACCCTTAATGTTAATCTAACCCTCCACCTTACACCTACCTATATCGCTCAATCTAACCCTTAATCATTACCTAATCCTCCTCCTTACACCTAACCCTATCCCTCAATCTAACCCATAATCATCACCTAACCCCTTAACCTTACACCAAGGCCTATCCCTCAATCTAACCCTTAACTTTCACCTAACTCTCCCGGTCCACTCCTTAACCTTTACTTAACTCTCCACCTTACACTTAAGACTATCCTTCAATCTAACCCTTAACTTTCACCTAGCCCTATCCCTCGATTTAACCCTTAACCTACACCTAACACTATGCCTCAATTTAACCCTTAATCGTCACCTAACCCTCCACCTTACACCAAGGACTATCCCTCAATCTAACCCTTAACTTTCACTTAACCCTCCACCTTATACCCAACTCTATCTCTCAGTCTACTCCTTAACCTTTACCTAACCCTCCACCGTCCACCTAACTATATCCATCTATCTAACACTTAACCTTTACCGAACCCTCCTCCTTACACCTAACCCTATCCCTCAATCTAATCCCTAATTTTCATCTAACCTTTCACCTTACTTCTAAAATTATCCCTCAATCTAACCCTTAATTTTAATCTATCCCTCCACCCTACACCTAACCCTATCCCTCAATCTAACCCTTAATAATCACCTAACCCTCCTCTATACACCTAACCCTATCCCTTAATCTAAACCGTAATCGTCACCTAACCCTCCACCTTACACCAAGGACTATCCCTCAATCTAACCTTTAACTTTCACCTAACCCTCCACCTTACACTTAACTCTATCTCTCAGTCTACTTAAGAGGAGTTCGCCTGGAGAAAAAAAAAAAATTAAAAGGCAGCAGATACAAATATAGACACTTACCTGTCCAGGGAGCCCGCGATGTCAGCACAACAGCCGGTTTTCGCATTCTTCTCATTCTTTCTAAGGGAAACCGGCAATGAAGCCTTTCGGCTTCACAGCCGGATCCCTACTGCGCATGCGGGAAGCACTCTGCGCATTCTCATAGGCTCGGCGGCAGAAGAAGGAGAAGGAGGATGGAATTTCCGGTGGACAGTGCCGTGGCACTTTTGAGTGGAACTCCGCTTTATTAACCTTCACCTAACCCTCCACATTACACCTAACCATATCCATCAATCTATTACTTAACCTTTACCTAACCTTTCATCTTGCACCTAACTCTGTCTCTCAGTTTATTTCTTACCTTACACCTTCACCTAACCCTCCCCCATACACCTAACTACACTGCTCAAAAAAATTAAAGGAACCTTTAATTTCCTTTGAAAACACATTAGATCTCAATGGGGAAAATTATCATGCTGGATATCTATACTGGTATGGACTGGGTAATGTGTCAGGAAGGAAAGGATGCCACATCATTTGATGGAAATGAAAATGATCACCCTACAGAGGGTTAAATTCAAAGACACCCCAAAAATCAATGTGAAAAAATGATGCAGCAGACTAGTTCATTTTGCTGAAATTTCAATCCAAAAACTTAAAATGGTACTCAGTAGTTGGTATGGCCCCCACATGCTTGTATGCTTGCCTGATGTCGGGGCATGCTCCTAATGCGACAACTGATGGTGTCCTGGGGCATTTCCTCCCAGAGCTGGACCAGGGCATCACTGAGCTCCTGAACAGACTGAGGTGCGACCTGGCCACATCGGAAGGACCAAAACATAATGTCCCAGAGGTGTTCTATTGGATTTAGGTCAGATGAGCATGGGGGCCATTCCATGGTATCAATTCCTTCATCCTCCAGGAACTGGCGGCCTACTCTCCTCACACGAGGACAGGCATTGTCGTGCACCAGGAGGAACCCAGGATCACAGCACCAGCGTAGGGTCTTACAATGGGTCCAAGGATTTCATCCCGATACCTAATGGCAGTCAGGGTGCCATTGTCTAGCCTGTAGGGGTCTGTGCGTCCCTCCATGGATATGCCTCCCCAGACCATCACCTACCCACCGCCAAACCGGTCATGCTGAACGATGTTACAGGCAGCATAATGTTCTTCATGGCTTCTCCAGACCCTTTTATGTCTGTCCCATGTGCTCAGGGTGAACCTGCCCTCATCTTTAAAAGCACAGGGCACCAGTGGTGGACCTGCCAAATCTGGTGTTCAATGGCAAATGCCAATCGAGCTCCATGGTGCCGAGTAGTGAGCACAGGGACCACTAGAGGACATCAGACCCTTAGGCCAACCCCCCCTCCCCCAGACCCAACACTATCTTGCAGCCTAACCCTTAACTTTAACCTAACCTTACACCTAACTTTATCCCTCAGTCTACTCCTTAACCTTCACCTAACCCTCCACCTTACACCTAACTATATCTATCCATCTATCGAACACTTAACCTCTACCTAACCCTCCACCTTACACTTAAGCCTATCCCACAATATAACCCCTAACCTTCACATAGCCCTCCACATTACAGCTAATCAAATACCTCAATGAAACCCTTAACTATCACTTAAACCTGTCCTTTAAACAAATTAACTATCCTTAAACCTATCCTTTAAACCATGGGTGTCCAACCTTTTGGCTTCTCTGGGCCACATTGAGTGTAGAGAAATTTTCTCGGGCTGCATATAAAATATACTGTATACTATAGTTAAGGTAGATAAGTAATAAAATGCTGCTGCACCCTTCCCGCACCGCTGCACCCCCGCACTAATTTAACACAACTAGAGGATGATCAAATGAAATGGAATCAGTATACAGAGGATTACTTCTTCTGAGAGATATTAAAGGAACACTCTAACCTATATGACCACTTCAGTGATTTGAAGTGTTCATGGTGGTAGGAGTCAAACACTGCACATGCTCGCCTCCCACTCCCCTCCCCTCCGAGGCAGCCTCTGCCTACCGTTACTTGGAAGCCGCTGTGGCCATTCCCCCGACCTGACTTCCTTCCTCCCCAGCAAAAAAAAAATTGTCAGGGGGAAGTGGGCCGCATTGCCTGGGGTTCCCGGCCGCATGTGGCCCCCGGGCCGCAGGTTGGACATGCCTGCTTTAAACTAATCCTTAGTGTTCATCTAACCTTTCACCTTACTCCTAAGCCTATCCCTCAACCCATCCCTTAACATTCACCTAACCCTAACTCTAAACCTTTACTTTTCCAACCATTTATCTTACACTATCCAACTCTAAAACCTTTTGACCAAATCCTTGGCCTTTGTCTACCTGTAAACGTGTAACCCTCCACCTTACAACTAACCCTACAAGGCAGGAGACTGTATTTATTTCTGCTGCACTAAAGTAGCACTTACAAGTCTTCCTCCACCCCCAGCCTGTGACTGGAAAGTAAAAGAGAAGTAGCAGATTGATGAGCCTATCTCTCTGCCACACCCCTCTCTCCTCCTATCAGCATGTCCCTTGTGAGCACATGAGCACAGCAGCACAACTGACAGGTTCTTTGTGCTGTTTTCCCCTCGTACAGTTCAAGCTCTGTTGTATAAGGAATTCCAAGTCAAATTCAGGTACTTACACTTGCAATAAATAAAAAATAAAAAGGTTAAAAGATGTATTAAGAAATACAGAGCTACATTAATTTGTCTTATATCTTCCTGGAGTTCCCTTGGAGTTCATACATCAACACAACGCATAGTTTAAATTGACCCTTAAACTTTGTTTTCACCACCTCCATCAGACTGTGTATATACTAAGTCCCCATGGAATGACCAGCTTGGCTGTATAAAGGTTATCGGGGTTCTTGAGTCATTGCAGGTGCCCTTCGCAGGTAAGAAGTCCTTGGACATTGCTATTTCTAGGGCACAATGAAATAAACAGCAGAGGTGGGGACATTACATGGCTCACTTCACCTTCTTTATTGCACCGACTGTAGTCAGATCTGACAGATAAGTCACAGACTAGGCACTGGTTAGTCAGTATGCAGAGAATGCACCGTGACAGCCCTCCGCTATCTCACTTAGATCAGACTTTATGGGTAATAGAGGCCATAACCACTTCTGATCTCAGGCTGATAACCAAGGCTCTCAAAACCTGATTAAGTGCTGGTGGTGACTTGAAATATTAAGGGGCCATAATTTAATGAGCGGAGTTTAGTTATTACAAATTGTTAACTCCTCGTTGTTCCATAATGAGGCATTCTTTCATGTCCTGCCAGAAAGGATCATGTGAAATGAGAAGGAGACATTGCTTGCCAACAGCTTGCTGGTTCCTTGTATTGGAGTGGTCATAGATGGGCAGATAATTCACCAAGAACATTAGAGGAACTGCCTGTTATTAGAGGGAATGTGATGTGCTTTTGTATATATTTGGTTTATTTAATGACTGTATTTAGGACTTAAAGTTGAAGTTTAATTTGCTTATATTTTGCTTTCCCTGGTTGCTCTTTTCCTGCCTCATTACTCCGGATTATATTTGGAGCCACTTACATGAATGCTGGGGTTTATTATTGCAGATGTTTAAACAAATGCTGGGTGTTTACTGTGGCTATATACACCAATGCTGGGGGTTATAACTATGGCCACTGACACCTATTCTGGGGGTTATTTTTGTGCCCACTTACACCAATGCTGGGGGTTATTACTATGGCCACTTACACCGATGCTGGGGGTTATTACTATGGCCACTGCCACCATTTCTGGGGGTTATTTTGTGCCCACTTACACCAATTCTGGGGTATGTTACTATGGCCACTTACACCAATGCTGGGGGTTATTACTATGGCCACTTACACCGATGCTGGGGGTTATTACTATGGCCACTGCCACTATTTCTGGGGGTTATCTCGTGCCCACTTACACCAATGCTGGGGTTTGTTACTATGGCCACTTACACCAATGCTGGGGGTTATTACTATGGCCACTTACACCAATGCTGGGGGTTATTACTATGGCCACTGCCACCATTTCTGGGGGTTATTTTGTGCCCACTTACACCAATTCTGGGGTTTGTTACTATGGCCACTTACACCAATGCTGGAGGTTATTACTATGGCCACTTACACCGATGCTGGGGGTTATTACTATGGCCACTGCCACTATTTCTGGGGGTTATCTCGTGCCCACTTACACCAATGCTGGGGTTTGTTACTATGGCCACTTACACCAATGCTGGGGGTTATTACTATGGCCACTTACACCAATGCTGGGGGTTATTACTATGGCCACTGACACCTATTCTGGGGGTTATTTTTGTGCCCACTTACACCAATGCTGGGGGTTATTACTATGGCCACTTACACCGATGCTGGGGGTTATTACTATGGCCACTGCCACCATTTCTGGGGGTTATTTTGTGCCCACTTACACCAATTCTGGGGTATGTTACTATGGCCACTTACACCAATGCTGGGGGTTATTACTATGGCCACTTACACCGATGCTGGGGGTTATTACTATGGCCACTGCCACTATTTCTGGGGGTTATCTCGTGCCCACTTACACCAATGCTGGGGTTTGTTACTATGGCCACTTACACCAATGCTGGGGGTTATTACTATGGCCACTTACACCAATGCTGGGGGTTATTACTATGGCCACTGCCACCATTTCTGGGGGTTATTTTGTGCCCACTTACACCAATTCTGGGGTTTGTTACTATGGCCACTTACACCAATGCTGGAGGTTATTACTATGGCCACTTACACCGATGCTGGGGGTTATTACTATGGCCACTGCCACTATTTCTGGGGGTTATCTCGTGCCCACTTACACCAATGCTGGGGTTTGTTACTATGGCCACTTACACCAATGCTGGGGGTTATTACTATGGCCACTTACACCAATGCTGGGGGTTATTACTATGGCCACTGACACCTATTCTGGGGGTTATTTTTGTGCCCACTTACACCAATGCTGGGGGTTATTACTATGGCCACTTACACCGATGCTGGGGGTTATTACTATGGCCACTGCCACCATTTCTGGGGGTTATTTTGTGCCCACTTACACCAATTCTGGGGTATGTTACTATGGCCACTTACACCAATGCTGGGGGTTATTACTATGGCCACTTACACCGATGCTGGGGGTTATTACTATGGCCACTGCCACTATTTCTGGGGGTTATCTCGTGCCCACTTACACCAATGCTGGGGTTTGTTACTATGGCCACTTACACCAATGCTGGGGGTTATTACTATGGCCACTTACACCAATGCTGGGGGTTATTACTATGGCCACTGCCACCATTTCTGGGGGTTATTTTGTGCCCACTTACACCAATGCTGGGGGTTATTACTATGGCCACTTACACCAATGCTGGGGGTTATTACTATTGCCACTGCCACCATTTCTGGGGGTTATTTTGTGCCCACTTACACCAATTCTGGGGTTTGTTACTATGGCCACTTACACCAATGCTGGGGGTTATTACTATGGCCACTGCCACCATTTCTGGGGGTTATTTTGTGCCCATTTACACCAATGCTGGAGATTATTACTATGGCTACTGACACCCATTCTGGAGGTTACTTTTGTACCAACTTACACCAATGCTTGGTGTTATTACAATTGCCACTTACACCAATGCTGGAAATGATTACTATGGCTACTGACATTGGTTTACACCAATGCTGGAGATTATTACTATGGCTATTGACATTGGTTCTAGGGGTTATTTTTGTGCCCACTTACATCAATGCTGGGGGCTATTACTTTGGCCACTGACACCAATTCTGGGTGTTATTTTTGTGCCCACTTACACCAATTCTGGAGGATATTTTTATGTCCACTTGTCCTGCCAGAAAGGATCATGTGAAATGAAAAGGAGACATTGCTGGTCAACGGCTTGCTGGTTCCTTGTATTGGAGTGGTCATAGATGGGCAGATAATTCACCAAGAACATTAGAGGAACTGCCTGTTATTAGAGGGAATGTGATGTGCTTTTGTATATATTTGGTTTATTTAATGACTGTATTTAGGAATTAAAGTTGAAGTTTAATTTGCTTATATTTTGCTTTCCCTGGTTGCTCTTTTCCTGCCTCATTACTCCGGATTATATTTGGAGCCACTTACATGAATGCTGGGGTTTATTATTGCAGATGTTTAAACAAATGCTGGGTGTTTACTGTGGCTATATACACACCAATGCTGGGGGTTATTACTATGGCCACTGACACCAATTCTGGGGGTTATTTTTGTGCCCACTTACACCAATGCTGGGGGTTATTACTATGGCCACTTACACCGATGCTGGGGGTTATTACTATGGCCACTGCCACTATTTCTGGGGGTTATCTCGTGCCCACTTACACCAATGCTGGGGTTTGTTACTATGGCCACTTACACCAATGCTGGGGGTTATTACTATGGCCACTGCCACCATTTCTGGGGGTTATTTTGTGCCCACTTACACCAATGCTGGGGGTTATTACTATGGCCACTTACACCAATGCTGGGGGTTATTACTATTGCCACTGCCACCATTTCTGGGGGTTATTTTGTGCCCACTTACACCAATTGTGGGGTTTGTTACTATGGCCAGTTACACCAATGCTGGGGGTTATTACTATGGCCACTGCCACCATTTCTGGGGGTTATTTTGTGCCCATTTACACCAATGCTGGAGGTTATTACTATGGCTACTGACACCCATTCTGGAGGTTACTTTTGTACCAACTTACACCAATGCTTGGTGTTATTACAATTGCCACTTACACCAATGCTGGAAATGATTACTATGGCTACTGACATTGGTTTACACCAATGCTGGAGATTATTACTATGGCTATTGACATTGGTTCTAGGGGTTATTTTTGTGCCCACTTACATCAATGCTGGGGGCTATTACTTTGGCCACTGACACCAATTCTGGGTGTTATTTTTGTGCCCACTTACACCAATTCTGGAGGATATTTTTATGTCCACTTGTCCTGCCAGAAAGGATCATGTGAAATGAAAAGGAGACATTGCTGGTCAACAGCTTGCTGGTTTCTTGTATTGGAGTGGTCATAGATGGGCAGATAATTCACCAAGAACATTAGAGGAACTGCCTGTTATTAGAGGGAATGTGATGTGCTTTTGTATATATTTGGTTTATTTAATGACTGTATTTAGGAATTAAAGTTGAAGTTTAATTTGCTTATATTTTGCTTTCCCTGGTTGCTCTTTTCCTGCCTCATTACTCCGGATTATATTTGGAGCCACTTACATGAATGCTGGGGTTTATTATTGCAGATGTTTAAACAAATGCTGGGTGTTTACTGTGGCTATATACACCAATGCTGGGGGTTATTACTATGGCCACTGACACCAATTCTGGGGGTTATTTTTGTGCCCACTTACACCAATTCTGGGGGTTATTACTATGGCCACTTACACCGATGCTGGGGGTTATTACTATGGCCACTGCCACTATTTCTGGGGGTTATCTCGTGCCCACTTACACCAATGCTGGGGTTTGTTACTATGGCCACTTACACCAATGCTGGGGGTTATTACTATGGGCACTTACACCAATGCTGGGGGTTATTACTATGGCCACTGCCACCATTTCTGGGGGTTATTTTGTGCCCACTTACACCAATGCTGGGGGTTATTACTATGGCCACTTACACCAATGCTGGGGGTTATTACTATGGCCACTGCCACCATTTCTGGGGGTTATTTTGTGCCCACTTACACCAATGCTGGAAGTTATTACTATAGCTACCGACACCCATTCTGGAGGTTACTTTTGTACCAACTTACACCAATGCTTGGTGTTATTACAATTATCACTTACACCAATGCTGGAGATTGTTACTATGGCTACTGACATTGGTTTACACCAATGCTGGAGATTATTACTATGGCTATTGACATTGGTTCTGAGGGTTATTTTTGTGCCCACTTACATCAATGCTTCGGGTTATTACTCTTGCCACTGACACCAATTCTGGGTGTTATTTTTGTGCCCACTTACAATAATTCTGGAGGCTATTTTTATGTCCACTTACACCAATACTGGGGGTTATTAATGGCCACTGACACCAATTCTGTTTTTTTGTACCCACTTAAACCAATGCTGGGGGTTATTTTTTGTGCCCACTTACACCAATCCTAAAGGGTTGTTACAATGGTCACTTACACCAATGCTGGGGGTTATTGCTATGGCCCCTGCCACCAATTCTGGGGGTTATTTTTGTGCCCACGTATACCAAACCTGGAGGGTGATACTATGGTCACTTACACCAATGCTGGGGGTTATTACTATGGCCAATGCCACCATTTCTTGGGGTTATTTTTGTGCTCATTTACACCAATTCCGGGGACTAATACTATGGCCACTGACGCCAATGCTGGAGGTCATTACTGTGACCATTTGCACCAGTACTCGGGGTTATTATTGTAGTCACTTGCTGTTTGTTGTTTTGTGGTCACTGTCACCATTGCTAGGGATAGTAATGTGGTTGCAATATAAACTCATGGCATTGGTGTCAGTGGCTGCAATAGTAACCCCCAGTATTGGTGATCAGTAGATGCAATAATAACCAACCATGGGGCTTATTTTAGTCCATTTTCTCTACTGTGTGCCTACAAGCCCCTACTATGCCTGAACATACTGAATCAAAGGGGAAAAGATGCCACATTACAATTCATATGAAAAGTCAGACATGTAAAAATAAGAGACTGATGAAATCGCAGCGGCTGACACACAAAACTGATGATATACATTTTCCGGTCTGTCAGAACATAGGTATTGTGATGCTCCAACAGTTCCCAGGTTTTTTCAGTTTAGAACTTTTAACTTTTTTAGGCCCCCTTGTCCTCTGAGATATTCACTGACAAACTCGCCCACACAAATTGCAGAAAAAGTCTGGGCCACTTTTTGATCTCCTTTATTGCTACATGATGTAAGGCCCTGATGACACCTGTTCAGGGACTGGCTGACCAGCCTTTCTCAACTAGAGTTCCAGGTAATCCTAGGGTTCTTCCAACTGCTGCTAAGGGTTCCTTGAGGTTGAATACATGTCTGCCTCTCGTATAAAGTACCACTAACACCAATAATCTTTTTAGCTATCTGTAAGGGATCATTCTTTCCAGTGACCACTAATGTAAGGAGCATTCTTCTTTTTGAACAATCCATGTAAGGAGCATTCTTCCCACTCACCACCAATGTAAGGAACATTCTTCCCACTGACCACCCATATAAGGAGCATTCTTTCTATTGACCACCAATGCAAGGGGCATTTTTCCCACTGACTAACCAATGTAAGGAGTATATTTCCTAATGACCACTAGTGTAGGAGGTATTTTTCCCACTGACCACCAATATAAGGAGTATATTTCCAACTGGAATCCTAATGGAATCCTGTGGGTTGGTGGCAGAATGATTCGATGGCTGAGAAATTTACAGAAACTTCATAATACTATGAAGTCAGTCTGGCCCAAAACACTCCATAATATAATATTCCATAAGTAACTATAATGTACAATAACTGTTTTACTTTGTGGCCCTATTGCTCTTTAAGTCATTCTTGACCAAAATGGAATTCTGAGCGGTGGTGGCGGAACAGAGAAGATTCATAGTATGAATAGACTGACAAATTTGCAGGAACTTCAGAATACTATGAAGTCGGCCTGGACCAAAACTGAAACACTCCAAAATTGAATAAATTATAAGCAAATTCCATGTACATTTTTAACTCTGAGTGTGTACCAAAACAGAAATACTCCAAAACTGAAAATTCCATAAACACCTTCCATGTACAAAAATAACTCCCAATATGTATTTTTTTTATTAATGGCTCCAACTTTCATTACTCATCCTGTCAGGACCCAAATCCGAACCTGCAACCTATGCTTTGTCTGGCAGTGTCTCTTTATGCTGAGCTACCTGAGATGCTGGAAAACTCTGTCTGATTACTTAGACAACCTTGCCTTGTGTCTTGTTTCTCTTGAACCCTTTGCTCCTCCCGTGAGCTTCCTACTCAAGCCATGATTTTGCTCTTCCTGCTTGCCAGATTATCCTGTTCTCTCCAGCCAATATATCACTTTTGTCTCTCCTGTTGCCATTGGCTCGTTACCGCCCATTGGCTTGTTCCTCAACAACGCTTCTGCTTGACCATAACCCGCAACCACTTGTTACCGACCTTTGGCTTGTTTACTGACTATGCTTCTGCTTGATCCCATCCTGCTATATCTGCTACTCTACCTCAGCCTGCTCACCTCCTAGTGGGGCCATCCTAAGGACTGCAGCCTGGTACTAACATGTAACAAAGCCCATCTCCATCATCAGGGGTGAATACTTGTTAGTGTTTAGACCCCAAACCTCGGGTGAGCCTGTGTCATTCGCCAGGGTGACCTGCTTGTATACCTATCCTGCTGTTTGGTGGGAGCCAAACAGCAGGATAGGAATATACTGTTATATCTACTAGTGTCCGAGCCTGATCCCTGGCCATGGCAGATCCTTGACCAAAATGGAATCCTGTGGGGTGGTGGTGGTGGAATGCAGGGATTCATTGTATGAATCTGTGGCTAACTAATTTGCTGGAACTTCAAAATACTTTGAAGTCAGCCTGGACCAAAATGGAAACACTCCAAAATGATTCTTGAGAAGTCATCCTTGGCCAAAATGGAATCCTCTGGGATGGTAGGAGAACAGGGAGATTCGTAGAATGGATCCATGGCTAACAAATTTGCAGGAACTTCATAACACTATAAAGTAAGCATGGACCAAAAAGAAACATTCTGAAAGGGAATATTCCATAATCAACTTCCATTTTCAATATTAACTCCCAATATATACTTCTATAATTATTGGTCTTAACTGTCATAAGCTCATCCTTGACCAAAAATTGAATCTTTTGGGGTGGTGGAACAAAGGGGACTTGTAGTATTAATAGGATGACCAATTTGCAGAACTTTGTAATACTATGAAGTCAGCCTGGACCAAAATGGAAACATTTCAACTTAGAATATTCCATAAACAACTTCCATGTACAATATTCTCTCGAAACGTATACTTTATCTGTTGCCCAAACTTTTATAAAGTCATCCTTGACTCAGATGAAATCCTCTGGGATGGTAGGAGAACAAGGGGATTTGTAGTATGGATCCATGGCTAACAAATTTGCAGGAACTTTGTAATACTATAAAGTAAGTATGGATCGAAACAAAAACTTTCCAAAATGTAATAGTCCATAATCAATTTCAATGTACAATGTTAACTCCCTAACAATATGTAATTAATTAGTGGTCACAATTCTCATCAACTCATGCTTGACCAAAATGGAATCTTGTGGAACGATGGTGGAACAAAGGGGACTTGTAGTATGAATAGGCTGACCAATTTGCAGGAACTTTGTAATACTATGAAGTCAGCCTGGACCAAATTGGAAACATTTCAACTTAGAATATTCCATAAACAACTTCCATGTACAATATTCTCTCGAAACGTATACTTCATCTGTTGCCCAAAATCTTATAAAGTCATCCTTGACTCAGATGGAATCCTCTGGGATGGTAGGAGAACAGGGGGATTTGTAGTATGGATCCATGGCTAACAAATTTGCAGGAACTTTGTAATACTATAAAGAAAGTATGGATCGAAACAAAAACTTTCCAAAATGTAATATTCCATATTCAATTTCAATGTACAATGTTAACTCCCTAAAAATATGTAATTAATTAGTGGTCACAACTCTCATCAACTCATGCTTGACCAAAATGGAATCTTGTGGGATGGTGGTGGAACAAAGGGGACTTGTAGTATGAATAGGCTGACCAATTTGCACTTGCATTTGAACTTTGTAATACTATGAAGTCAGCCTGGACCAAAATGGAAACATTTCAAATTGGAATATGCTGTAAGCAACTTCCATGTACAATATTATCTCAAAATTTGTACTTCTTTATCTGTGGCCCAAACTTTTATCAAGTCATCCTTGATTAAAATTGAATCCTCTGGGATGGTAGGAGAAGAGGGGGGTTCGAAGTATGGATCCATGGCTAACAAATTTATAGCAACTTTGTAATACTATAAGTAAGCATATACCAAAACAGAAACATTTCAACATGGAATATTCCATAATCAACTTCTATTTGCAATGGTAACTCCCATTATATACTTTTTTAATTAGTGGTCCTAGCGCTCAACTCACCGTTGACCAAAATGGAATCTTGTGGGGAGTTGTTGGAACAAAGGGGATTCATAGTATGAATAGACTGACCAATTTGCAGGAACCAGAGGATGGTGGTGGAAGGATTGGGGCTGCATAGTATGAATCTGTGGCTTACAAATTTGCAGAAACTTCATAATACTATGAGGTCAGCCTGAACCATTATGGAAACATTTCAAATTGGAATACTCCGTAACCAACTTCCATGTACAGTAATACATTGAAATTTGTATTTCTTTATCTGTGGCCCCAACTCCAAACAAGTCATCCTTGACCGAAATGGAATCCTCTGGTAGCAGAATGGGGGGATTCGTAGCATGGGTTATTTCTAAAAAGTTTGTAGGAACTTTGTATAAAGTAAGCATACACCAAAACAGAAAAAAATCAATATGCCATAATCAGCTTCCATGTACAATGTTAATTCCCAATATTTACCCCTTTAATTAGTTAGAACTCTCAACAACTCACCCTTGACCAAAATGGAATCTTGTGGGGTGTTGGTGGATAAGAGGGGATTCATTGTCTGAATAGACTGACCAATTTGCAGGAACCAGATTCTAGGGATTGTGGTGGAAGGATTGGGGCTTCATAGTATGTACTTCTTAATTCTATGAAGTCCACCTGGACCAAAACAGAAACACTCCAAAATTGAATATTCCGTAAGCAACTTCCATGTACAATACTAATATGCACTGATGGAAAACACGCTGCAGTTAAAGGATTCCATGAGGTGACTGCTAAATCTATAATTTCATAATAAAAGCCGCAAATAAGAAAGTAAAGATTTAGTGTGTCCATTAAGGTTAGGGATTTACAACATGGAAGATTTTAAATTAAAATGCCAATTTCCTTAAATGATGTTGTAGAAATTAATCTGATGCCCTAGAGCCAACGAAGCGGTAAGTCGCTGCCGTCCCTGACCGGGTCATTTTATAGGCCTTTTACTGTGCCCAGGGGGCTGGAGGGAAAGTCATGCCTGAAATGACATTTGTACACCGGCAGCCATGCAAGATCAAACAGGAGTGGATCGGAGATAAGGTAAGGAAGCAAATCTCCTATTAAGAAATGTAAAACACTGCCAATGAGACCAATCAGGAATATAATGAACTGGGCTATTGTTCCAACTCCCCGCTGATATTAAAGGCTTCTATTTCCTCCTCTGAAATGCCCCAGAGGGGGGCGCTAATCTATTTAGGGAGGGTGGAGGGGGACAAGGGACACGTAGCTAAATGACTGACTTGTCAATCCACAGTATAAATGTTTTTGCTTATTAGGAAATATTTATTCCTCTGTAAAATGAAAATCCTGTGCAAATGAGGAATGATCCATAGACAGTGCTGCTAACTATTTTTAGCAAAATTGTTTGTCGTGTTATTACTGTTCCTACCTTGTGAGCTTACACTCTAATGCTCCACTGCAGTCAGACACTGTTATCACTATGTGTTTATATACGTAGCTCTGACATATTCTGGAGCACTGTACAGCATGACACAGCCATCCACATTATTCACAGAAACAGAGGAGCTTACACTCTAATGCCCCCCCCCCCTCCTCTTCCCAAAATACATTAGTAATATACATTGTTATCACTCTGACATATTCCGCAGTGCAGTACAGAGAAAGCTGAACCCGTCACATATACTGCAGTGCTGCTCAGAAAATGTTCATCCATTCACATCGGTCTCTGTGAACCAAAAGAGCTTACACTCTCATGTCCCAAACTTTGATTATACATTTATATAGCTCTGGCATATACTGCAGTGCTGTACAGAGAACATTGTACCATTTACATCAGCATCTGCACCAGAGAAGCTTACACTCTAATATCCCACCACAGTCACAAAAGGAACTTACACTCTAATATCCCACACTTTTATTATACATTTATATAGCTCTGACATATACTGCGGTGCTGTACAGAGAACATTCAGCTATTCTGTGAACCAAAGGAGCTGTGAAGTTTCAGCTCTGTAGCATGTCCAGAACCAGAAAAAAAAGATAATTTTTCTTAGAATTTTTATTAGCGCAGGGATGGGGTTCCGCTACTTTCACACCTGGGCGTTTTTGTTTCAGGCGTTTATTGGGCACTTTTTGGGCGTCTTTGGAGGCAGGCATGACATCTGAACTTCTGTATAGGGGTATATATACACACACACATATATATATACACATACACACATATAGGTGTGATAGGAGTGCAACCCCATCCCTGCAAATAATTTCATTAGCGCAGGGATGGGGTCCCGCTACTTTCACACCTGGGCATTTTTGTTTCAGGCGTTTATTGGGCATTTTTTGGGCATCTTTGGAGGCAGGCATGACATCTGAACTTCTGTATAGGGGTATATATATACACACGCACACACATATATATATATATATATATATATATATATATATATACACATACACACTTATAGGTGTGAAAGTAGTGGAACCCCATCCCTGCGCTAATGAAATTATTTGCAGGGATGGGGTTGCGCTCCTATCACACCTATATGTGTGTATGTGTATATATACATATATGTGTGTGTGTATATATACCCCTATACAGAAGTTCAGATGTTATGCCTGCCTCCAAAGACGCCCAAAAAGTGCCCAATAAACGCCTGCAACAAAAAATCCCAGGTGTGTTGTTGCAGGCGTTTATTGGGCATTTTTTGGATTTGACATCTGATAGTATCTTCCGCCTTGATCCCCCAGCTCTGCTGATTCTCCACCACTCAGTCCTATCTTTTGGGCCCTGCTCACCTTCCGCTATACCGTTTCTATGTTGTGCACCACGTGTGCCGTCTGCTAGCTGCTCTGCTCTGGCTCGGATACTGCTTAAATTCCAGTTGCTCCACACTGCACACCCGATGTGACGTCTGCACCAGAAACTCCCAGAATACATACACATGAACCGAATATGTAAACAAGGCAGACCGCCGTTCTATGAGAGAGGAAGATGGAGATCTTGTGTTTCTGCTAAGCAGGAATACAGATCTCTGTCTTCTCCTAGTCAGAGCACCTCCCCCCCCATTAGCAAGCACTCCCAGGGAACATATTTAACCCTTTTATCGCTCCTGATTTTAACCCCTTCCCTGTCATTAGTACAGTAACAGTGCATGTTTTTTAGCACTGATCACTGTATTGGTGTCACTGGTTCCCTATAAAAAGTATCAATTAGTGCTCGATTTGTCCGCCGCATGGTCGCAGTCTCGCTATAAGTCGCTGATCACCGCCATTACTAGTAAAAAATAAATAAATAAAAAGTCCATTAAAATATCCCATAGTTTGTAGACGCGATAACTTTTGTGCAAACCAATCAACATACGCTTGTTGGGATTTTTTTTTTTTACCAAAACTATGTAGCATTATACATATCGGCATAAATTGATAAAGAAATTAGAATCTTTACATTTTGGTATTGGATGTGTTTTAGAGCAGAAAGTAAAAGATTTTTTTTTTTTTCAAAATTGTCGCTCTTTTTTTGTTTATATCACAAAAAATAATAACCGCAGAGGTGATCAAATACCACCAAAAGAAAGCTCTATTTGTGGGGAAAAAAAGGACATCCATTTTATTTGGGTACAGCGTCGCATGACCGCGCAATTGTCAGTTAAAGTAACGCATTGCCGTATCTCAAAAAATGGCCTGGTCATTAAGGGGGGAAAACTTTCCGGGGCTGAGGGGGTTAAAAAGGCGTGTCCAATACCACATTTCGAAGCAAGTATAAAAGAGCCCTGAAAGGGCTACCTTAAAAAAAAAAACGCATGAAAAAATACGCATTAATGTTTTACCGGTTTCCGACCGTCCGCCGCAGTTTTACGAAGCCCTATGTCGGTTGCGCACGTGGTGCTGGGGGGCAAGCACAAGTCCCTACCCCATACAGTTAGAAAACACCCCCTAGGCTCACATTTAACCCTTTGATCACCCCTGGTTTTAACCCCTTCCCTGCCAGTGTCATTATTACAGTGCATATTTTTAGTACTGATTACTGTAGTAATGTCACTGGTCCCCCCAAAAGTGTCAGATGTCAGTTAGGGGTCCGATCTGTCCGCCGCAATGTCACAGTTCTGCTAAAAATCGCAGATTGCCACCATTAAAAGTAAAAAAATAAAAAATAAAAATGACATAAATCTTTCCCCTGGTTTGTAGACACGATAACTTTTGCACAAACCAATCAAAATACGCTTATTGCGATTTTTTTCTTTTTTTCCCAAAAATATGTAGCAGAATACAAATTTTCCTAAAAGTATGAAACATTTTTATTTTTATTTTTTTTTTTGGGGGAATGTTATATAGCAGAATGTGAAAAATATTTTTTTTTTTTCAGAATTGTCGCACTTTTTTGTTTATAGCGCAAAAAATTAAAAATGCACAAATGATCAAATACCACCAAAATAAATCTCTATTTGTGGGAAAAAAAGGACATCAATTTTATTTGGGTACAGCGTCGCATGATCGCGCAATTTCCTGTTACAATAACGCAGTGACATATCACAAAAAATGTCCTGGTTATTAAGAGGGCAAATCCTTCCGGTCCAGAACTGGTTAAGCACAACGCACTAGTACGCCAAGGCCTGAATAGACCCTCCATGTGCCGCTAGCTACTCGCCACATGCGCCTTTCCTGCTCAGAGAGTCTCCAATCGCCAGGAACCGTGCGGGGGAGAAGAGGTCGCACTGAAACCCTAGTTATCGCCCAGATATTCATCCCCCTCTAATGTGTTCTGTGCTGCCATTCGATTGATAATCCCTCTGTACACAGTCTTTATGCCGGCACAGGAGGACAATCCGATCCATCCCCGGCCGAAAACGGACAAATCTTAAATACAAATAATGAATCTGAAATAGAGGGCACGTCAGGCAAATTGCTATTTATACACTGTGATACAAGCTGGAGAAGAGCACAGAGGCTTAATTCATCATATTCAGGAATAATAGAGGCAGGAACTGTCACAACTTGGCAAAGCTTTAGGTATTGATGTACCATTTCCATTTGTATTGCCTTGTGTATGAGCTTAGATCATCTTCCTCCGGTGCTGCTCAGTAATCTTACATAAAGGGAAGAAGCCAATGTTTTATCACTCCGTACTCATCATCAGTTATTCTTGTATAGATTTCCCAAAAGCAATTTTGATGTGACAATCATATTTTGCTTCCTTGTTCCATAATTCATGATCGTATTTCCTGTACATTGGGTGTTGGCTATATGGTTACTACTCCTATAGCAGCTATTCTCAACTAGCCATGGGACCATAGGGTTCCTCCAGAGGTTGCTAAGGGTTTTTAGAACTATGGCACATATTTTATGGGGCCTGCATAGCTCCGGGGGCAGACACCATTTAGCAGAGCTAACTGCATGACACCAATGATCTTCTTGGTCTGTAAGGGAGGCATTCTGACCATCACTGTAAAGGGGGCATTCTTCTCATTAACCACCAATGTAAGGGGCATGACTATCAATGTAGGGAGCATTCTTCCCATTGACCACCAATCAATGTAAGAGGCATGACCATCAATGTTGGGAGCATTCTTCCCATTGACCACCAATGTAAGAGGCATGGCCATCAATGTGAGCAGCATTCTTCCCATTGAAAGAGAAACCCCCTTAGGTTGTGGGACTTTAAGGGTAACAGTAAAGGCTCTCATAAGAGAAATTTTAACGTGAAGTTATTATAAAATTATTTATTTTGTAAAGTTGTGGTTGTAACAGACAATCATCATAAACTGTACATGTTTGAGTCATAGAATCAAAAAAGCATGAATGATACAATACAGTTGTAGGTACATAGCAGAGTCCAACGCGTTTCAAACTGTTTGTTTTAGTACATAAATCTTCCTCAGGGAGTCTGCATATGTTCCTGAAATACATGGTCAAATGTAAGTTCCAAGAAACAGAATATATCTAGACATTTTACAGTGAAAACTTTTTTATACATGTAAAAAATATATTATTAGCATCTGCGACCACATGTTGCCCTTAAAGAGGTCCTGGAAAGCCTCATGCTGGTCCAGGATACTCCTAGAGAGGAAACCTACTCCCAAAGATTGAAAAGGAAAAAAGGAAAAAAGGGGGGGGAAAAAAGGGGGAAGAAGAGGAAGGGGGAAAAAGACAAAAAGAAAAAGAGAAAAAAGAGGGAAAGGGGGGGAAAAAAAGAAAAAGAAAAAGAAAAAGAAAAGAAAAGGGGGAAGGATGAAAAGACCCCTTGTGTTAAAAGGACATACCTGCAAAACAGTAGAGCCCAAAAGAAGGTTCCCCTTCGGGGGGATTTGAACTCCCATGCGTTGAGAGCTAGAGTCAGGTATAAGGATTTATTTTGTATCTGAAACAGTGAGTATATTTACAACTGTCAGAGATCCAAGGTTAATGTAAGTATATATATAAACATTATTACAGAGAATATTCATGTAAAGTTCACCTGTTATGATGATTTTCATGTAGACATATAAAGAGGGGAAAAAAAGAGAAAACGAAACCAGGAAAAATAGGGAAAAAAGGGGAAAAAAAAAAAAAAAAAAAAAAAAAAAAAAAAAAAAAAACTAATTTTTCAGGAAAATATTATCTTCCGATGTATATATCTCTTGGATTTATTGAAGTGGGATCCTATCAGGGGAAAAGGAGATATATCTTTTCAGCTTTGGTAGATCAGGATAATGTATATATTATATTTAAGTAATATGATTAGAATAGCTCTTACCTCACTAATTTATTGGAGGGTGTGAGGTATCTCATCAGTTTCCAAGAGTTTTGGGGAGACCTATATCTTCCCAAAGGGAATATAAGTCCTTGCCTGAAAGGTATAGGACAAGGATAATATGCCTATATAGGTATACATTTTGCATATCTTATTATTAGTTAAAAGTAGGTATTCCACCTGAGACGATCATACCGTTCTGATTGAAGCCTGTCGTCACCGTATCCAATGAGGACAGCAACATATCATCCTATGAGATATAGGATGTGATCTAAGATTACTCGTCCTATGAATCCTGATAGTCACATAGAGAAAAAAATAAAAATAAGATAAAACCCTCTTGTAATAAGTTGCCTTCATAGTTAAGAAAAAAGTTTTTGGTTATATAGGTCTCCTCCAGAGTACTCACTGTTATGTATGGATATCGGCGCAATAGGCGTTCGGTGTTGCATCGGAGAGATAGCTCTCCGTTCTGGCTCTCGGCGTCCCCTTAAGTACCCAAGTGTCCAGAGTCTCGTGGTGATTCTCGCGGGAGTTTTGTAAGTAGTTACGTCATATCCGTCTTTTACCACCGGAAGTTCCCCGGACTGGCGGTGACATCACATCCGCCCAAATCAAAGGCTCCGACGTGTGTCATTTCCGCCTGAAATGCCCGGAGATTATTCCGCTGGACTGGCGGTGACGTCATATCCGCCCTTTTCTCTAATAGACTCCGCTAATATGTCCGCCTAAGTTGTAGCGGTATAGTCATGCGGTAGATACATAGAGGGGGGATAATTTTAATTAATTTTAATTTGTAATTGAAGGTGAAATAAACATTGTGGATGGAATAAATAATACCTATCTATATTGTATATGGAGACTACTAGTGGACACTTGTTTTAAAGAAAGGGGAAATCTGTAGAAGATAACGCCCCAGGCACGGGTGATGCGTATATCCCCTGGAAAAGATTGACCAGGGGTTTCAGGATGAGACATATGGAGCATAGCAACCAAATGTTAACGTCCCGGAAACGCTTGTTTCTCCAGATGTTTGATGGGCCTAATGGTGGTCCCCATAGGAGATGTCTCACCCGTGCCGGGCTCTCATTTGCAGGGGAGCCCCCCGAGGGGAAAAAGAAAAAAAGGGGATGATATAAATGCCATGTTGGTGTCAATTACATGGACAGGGATACAAGTTGGCTGGTAGGCCTACACAATGGGAAGAAAGAAAGAGATAACAGAATCTAGAAAAGGGGGGGTTTTTTCAAAAAGAGGGAAAGGAAAAGCCTCTAGTGCACAGGAGAGGGGGGGCAGGGGGGGCAAAAATTCCCCAATCAGGGGATATTTGCACAGAGAAGACCCAAGACCGGTCTGTAGTTGTAAACCCACCCCCAGCATTGACCTGTGACAAAAGGAAAAAATGTTAGTCGCAGAATGCATCACATATTTATTTTGGACAATTTAAATGTATATCCAATTTAGGATATAATAGTATATTAGTAATGTTGATGATTTTGTGACCCACTTAGAGATCTGATATCTCATAAAATTTTTTTGTATCTTAGTACTATCACATAATCACGATGGAGGGAGGGGGGGGGGGGGGGATGAGAGGGGGAGGGTTTTACAATGTCGTAATGGTCCTAGTTTGAATAAGGAGAAGGTATTTGAGATCTAAGTGAGAAATTTATCCACTTTTATATGAAGTGTGGAGTATATTTCCCAAAGGGAAAAAGGACATAGAGAGTAAGGACCCTCAGTCTGTCTTCCCCGAGGAAAATCCCTCTAGAAAAGGCCTATAGCTTTCCGCCTCATTTAGGCCAGGGGGGGTGGTTGCCGCAAGCCTAGCAATCCAGCGCATTTCCCGCTGGAGTAGCTGCTTGTTCCAATCACCCCCCCTGGCCGGTATATGTACCCTTTCAAGGGCATAAAAAGTTACCTTGGGGGTTCTGTATTTGTGCGTAATTGCCATATGCCTACCAAGTGGTAGATAAAGGTCTCCAATATTGAGACTCTGCATATGCTTATTGATGCGTTTTCCTAGTTCTTGCTTGGTCTTCCCGACATAGAAGGCCTTACATTCGCAACGCATCAAATACACGACCCCCTTAGTTTTACAATTTACAAAATGTCTGGGTTGAAAAATTTCACCATTGGGCAGTGTGGTTGTTTTGCATCTGACTATCACTTTGCATTGATCACATCTACCACAGGGGAATGTGCCTTTTTGTTGACATGGGTCCTCTCTATTGGGGCCTTTGTACTCGCTTTGTACTAGAGTATCTTTTATAGAGGTGGCTCTTCTGTATGTGATGGCTGGGGCTGGTGTCACTATATGTTGGAGGATAGGATCCTCCCTGAGTATAGCCCAATGTTTTTTTAGAATTCCATAGATATTCTCATGTTCAGTTGAATAATTTAAAATTATTCTTGGTGGATTCCTGGGGGGTATTTCTTCCTGTTTCTGAGGTTTGAACAGTAGATCCTGTCTTTTTAAGATTTGTACTTTATTGTAATTTTTCCTGAGACATGATCTGGAATATCCCCTTTCTAAGAGTCTCTGTGTCAATTTATTTGCCTTTTCTTTGAAGTTTTTCTCAGAGGAACAATTTCTTTTAATTCTTAAATATTGTGAGTATGGAATAGATCTCTTAAGGGGTTGAGGATGAAAACTTTCTGCATGAAGCAGTGTATTGCCAGCTGTGGCTTTTCTGAATAAAGTGGTTGATAGTTGACCATCATCTTCTTTGATGATGGTAATATCAAGGAAATCCACAGATTTAAAGTCATACTTCATAGTGAAAAATAAGTTCATATTATTCTCATTCAGTTTAGTAAGACACTCTTTAAGTAAATCCACCGGGCCATCCCATACCATGAAGATGTCGTCGATGTATCTCTGCCACAAAAGAAAGTGGCAAGAGTACATCGACAAGTCTTCATTGGTAATGATTTTATGCTCCCACTCCCCCAGGTACAGGTTCGCGTAGGATGGGGCACAGCAAGTCCCCATTGCTACTCCCTGTACCTGGAGGTAGTGGGAGCCTTGAAAAGAGAACACATTGTGTTCTAAGATAAATTTTAACAAATCCACAATAAATTTATTGTAGTTTGGTTCTTGTTGTCCCCTTTGTAGCAGAATATTTTTGATGGCCAAAAGGCCTTTGTCATGTGGTATAGAATTATAGAGGCATTCTGCATCTATGGTTACTAGAATAGCGTTCAACGGAATGGTAACATTTTCTATAATTTGAAGCATATGAATAGTGTCTTTAGTGTAGGATGTTAAACCAATTACATGGGGTTTGAGGTGGGCGTCCACAACACGGCTGGCAGTTTCTGTTATACTACCGTTACCCGATATTATGGGGCGGCCGGGTGGATCTCTCAAGTTTTTATGGACTTTAGGTAAACAGTAGAATGTGGGAGTACGTGGATGTGATATCCTCATGTACTCCCACATCTCTGTAGTAATGGTGCCAGTAGTTCTGGCATCATCAATGATAGCATAGTATTCTTTATTGAATTGTTGGACTATAGAGGCAGAAATTTTTTGATAACACGTTGTATTGTTTAAAAGTTTATAGCACATCTTCTCATAATCCCCATTGTTCATTAGAACAATGTTCCCCCCCTTATCACTTGGTTTTAAGGTGATGTTATTATCTTTTTGGAGGGTTTTAAGGGCTTTACGTTGGTTTGGGAGGAGGTTATCTATAGTAGGGTTGACGTTTAGTTTGTTGATATCTTTTGAGACTTGTCTCACAAACAAAGCTATTGTGGGATTTTGATTTAATTGAGGAAATTTTGGAGATTTTTTCTTGAATTTTTTAGTTGGAGCTGGATCCTTTTTTTGTGTTTGTATGGATTCCTCATCAGAAGAACTGCTGAGGTTTTCCCAAATTTCTTGGTCATCGTAACCACTCTCCTGTAACAAAATATTTAAATCCCTGAGGGCTCGATATTCTGCCGCTTTTAATTTGGAGTCAGGTCTCTGCATTTTATCCGCTTGTTTGAAAAATTTGCTTTTGAAAAAAATATCCCTTGCAAAAAGATTAATGTCTTTAATGACACTAAATTTATCTGTTTTCTGACTTGGGCAGAAAGATAATCCTAAATTAAGTAAATCCTCCTCCTCCTGGGTTAGAATATGAGAAGAGAGGTTTATAATGGTTAATCGATTTTGTCGGTTATCTTTACTGCAAAGGAGTCCATGCTGGCTTGTGTTTTGACTGCCAGTCGCGTGTGAGGCTTCCCTAAAAAAATCCCCTTATTTATCGTGCCTTGAGTTTTATTGCCTGTCGTCCCTTCAGGTTGTGATCCGCTAGGATCTTGGTTCTCGTTAGGGCCACTCATATTTTCACTAGTTGTAGCGTCGTTATTTCTAGATTGTGATGTTTGTCCTCGTGGTGTGTTGGTTTTAGTCTTAGTTTTATCTTTGTTTTTTCTCATTTGTGGATAGTCCGCTCGAGGACGACCACGTGAGTTAGATTGAGAGGAATTAGAGGCAGATGAGTCAGAGGAATGATAATCACTCCTCTTGTATTCATTTCTGCGTCTTGTATTCCGCTGTCCTGAATTCCATTTATATGCTTTACCTTCATTAAAGGCTATCCGATCTCTCCAGTATTTTTTCTCCTTTCTTTGTAATATTATTCTGTTATAGTCCTCCAGGTAAGTTTTTAGTTTTACCTCTTGTTCTATATAAAGAGGAGATGTTTTTAAAGGAGTAAGTTGTTTATTAATAGTAGAAACCTCTGATTCTATATGTTTCAATTGTTTTAAATATTCCGTTTGGAGAAGAACCATTAAATTTCTTGAGCATTCATTAAGAATCCTCTCCCAATCTTGTTTCAATTCCTGCGAAATATTTTCCAACGTTGGGAAGATCTGAATCCTCAATCCTAGAGGATTCAGACCTTCCTTCACATATTTATCGAATGTTTTAATATGCCAGTGTAGCGCTGACTTTTTTTCTAAAAATCTTTTTAGAGTAGAAAATAGAGTGTAGATATCTGATTCTATTTGTTCCTTTTGTTGGAATTTGCTCTCAATACCTGACATTAACTCCTCCCATCCATCCCCCTGAAACCCTCCCATCTTGAAGATGCGGTATAGGGCAGGCTATATAGATAGCCTGATAGAGGGTATATAGGGGAAATCTATTATGGAAACTATTTCCCACCTTAGCCCTTTTAAAATGTAAGAAAACTAGTAAATTAATTAATCTCAAAAAAGTGGGTTACCAGGTAGTTATCTAAAAAGATGGGGGTAGGGTGTGTTATCCACCCGAAACGTAAAGTGTAAAATGATATAGATAGCTACCAGGTAATTGGTTACCATAATCCCGTCATAAATTGAAAGAGAAACCCCCTTAGGTTGTGGGACTTTAAGGGTAACAGTAAAGGCTCTCATAAGAGAAATTTTAACGTGAAGTTATTATAAAATTATTTATTTTGTAAAGTTGTGGTTGTAACAGACAATCATCATAAACTGTACATGTTTGAGTCATAGAATCAAAAAAGCATGAATGATACAATACAGTTGTAGGTACATAGCAGAGTCCAACGCGTTTCAAACTGTTTGTTTTAGTACATAAATCTTCCTCAGGGAGTCTGCATATGTTCCTGAAATACATGGTCAAATGTAAGTTCCAAGAAACAGAATATATCTAGACATTTTACAGTGAAAACTTTTTTATACATGTAAAAAATATATTATTAGCATCTGCGACCACATGTTGCCCTTAAAGAGGTCCTGGAAAGCCTCATGCTGGTCCAGGATACTCCTAGAGAGGAAACCTACTCCCAAAGATTGAAAAGGAAAAAAGGAAAAAAGGGGGGGGAAAAAAAGGGGGAAGAAGAGGAAGGGGGAAAAAGACAAAAAGAAAAAGAGAAAAAAGAGGGAAAGGGGGGGAAAAAAAGAAAAAGAAAAAGAAAAAGAAAAGAAAAGGGGGAAGGATGAAAAGACCCCTTGTGTTAAAAGGACATACCTGCAAAACAGTAGAGCCCAAAAGAAGGTTCCCCTTCGGGGGGATTTGAACTCCCATGCGTTGAGAGCTAGAGTCAGGTATAAGGATTATTCCCATTGACCACCAATGTAATAGGCATGACCACCAATGTAAGGAGCATTCTTCCCATTGACCACCAATGCAAGGGGCATGTCCATCAATGTAAGGAGCATTCTTCCCATTGACCATCAATGTAAGGGGCATGACCATCAATAATAGGAGCATTCTTCCCATTGACCACCAATGTAATAGGTATGATCATCGATGTGAGGAGCATTCTTCCCATTGACCAACAATGTAAGGAGCATTCTTCCCATTGACCACTAATGTAAGGGGCATGACCATTAATGTAAGGAGTATTCTTCCCATGGCCACCAATATAAAGGGCATGGCCATCAATGTAAGGGGCATTCCATCCATTAACCATCAATGTAAGGGGCATGACCATCAATGTAAGGAGGATTCTTCCCATTGACCACCAATGTAATAGGCATGACCATCAATGTGAGGAGCATTCTTCCCATTGACCATCAATGTAAGGGGCATGACCATCAATAATAGGAGCATTCTTCCCATTGACCACCAATGTAATAGGTATGATCATCGATGTGAGGAGCATTCTTCCCACTGACCACCAATGTAAGGAACATTCTTCCCTTTGACCACCAATGTAAGGGGCATGACCATCAATGTAAGGAGTATTCTTTCCAATGGCCACCAATGTAAAGGGCATGACCATCAATGTAAGGACCATTCCTCCCATTAACCACCAATGGAAGGGGCATTTTCCCATTGACCACCAATGTAAGGGGCATGACCATCAATGTAAGGAGCATTTTTCTCATTGACCACCAATGTAAGAGGCATGACCAGCAATGTAAGGAGCATTCTTCCCATTGACCACCAATGTAAGGGGCATGACCATCAATGTAAGGAGTATTCTTCCCATTGGTCACCAATGTAAAGGGCATGACCTTCAATGTAAGGAGCATTCTTCCCATTAACCACCAATGTAAGGGGCATTTTCTCATTGACCACCAATGTAAAAGGGGCATGACCATCAATGTAATGAGCATTCTTCCCATTGACCACCAAAGTAAGGGGCATGACCATCAATGTAAGGAGCATTCTTCCTATTGACCACCAATGTAAGGGGCATTTTCCCATTGACCACAATGAAGGGGGCATGACCATCAAAGTAAGGAGCATTTTTCTCATTGACCACCAATGTAAGGGTCATTTTTCCACTTACCTCCCGTGAATTGGTTTTAGCAGGTGTTCCCCAAGACCTTAAAATTATTTTAACCGCTTGCCGACCACCGCACGACTATTTACTATGGCGGTCAGCCCCTCACAGGCAAAGTGACGTAGTACTACGTCGCTCGCCTGTGAGGCTCTAGGGGCGAGCGCGCGCCGCCGGAGGCACGCTCCGGCCCCCGATCGTTCCCTAAGCAGTCCGCGCGAGTGACCGGCGGACCCGATGTCTGCCGGTCACTCGCAATCTCCCCGTGGAGAGGGAGAAAGGCAGGCGGCTAATGTAAACACAGCCACCTGTCATTCTCCCCTGTGTAAGAACAGAGATCATACGGTCCTGCTATGTAGGATCGTATGTCTCTGTTGTTACACCACTAGCCACACCCCTTTACAGCTAGAAGCACGCCCCTAGGGACACACTTAACCCCTTGATCACCAATAAAGTTAACCCCTTCCCTACCAGTGTAATTTTTACAGTAACAGTGCATATGTATAGCACGGATTACTGCAGTAATGTCACTGGTACCCCCAAAAGTATAAAAAATGTCAGTCAAGGGTCCGATCTGTCCGCCGCAATGTCGCAGTCCCGCAAAAAAAATCGCAGATCGCCGCCATTACTCGTTAAAAAAAAAAACACCAAAAATGACAGAAATCTTTCCCTTAGTTAGTAAACGCAATAACTTTTGCGCAAACCAATCAAGAGTGGAGACTGATGTTAAAGTGGTACTGTAGCCAGCATATTCCCTTGTGCAGTTTGCGGTTAGGGTAGAGAAGTGTTGGGAGCGTGTAGTTCACACTATACAGATTTCCCTTTATTTCCTGTGATGTCACTGGAATAGGAAATAAAAATGACCTCTGCAACAGTGACATAAAAAGCAATAAACAGTAAGGCTTTTATTTAGTGGAGCAGGAAAGGGTTTGAACTTTACTGTCTGTATCTCTGTTGGGGAGATTTTGCCTCTTGGGGTCCTACATTTACAAATCTATTACATTTGAGGATCTCAGAACAGTGGCACATCGACACTTGGTAATCCAGAACAATGACTCACTGACATTGGTGACTTGGAACAGTGACACACTGACACATGGCATCCCAGATCTACAATATATGGGCTTTAGGAGGCCCAGATCTACAATATTTGAGGATCTCAGAACAACGACCCAATGACACTTGGGGAACCGCAACAATGACCCACTGACACTTGGGGAACCGCAACAATGACCCACTGACACTTGGGGAACCGCAACAACGACCCACTGACACTTGGGGAACCGCAACAATGACCCACTGACACTTGGGGAACCGCAACAATGACCCACTGACACTTGGGGAACCGCAACAATGACCCACTGACACTTGGGGAACCCCAACAATGACCCACTGACACTTGGGGAACCCCAACAATGACCCACTGACACTTGGGGAACCGCAACAATGACCCACTGACACTTGGGGAACCCCAACAATCACCCACTGACACTTGGGGAACCGCAACAATGACCCACTGACACTTGGGGAACCGCAACAATGACCCACTGACACTTGGGGAACCGCAACAATCACCCACTGACACTTAGGATCCCAGAACTATGATATAGTACTGACACTCAAGGCTCCAGAACAATTACTCACTAACACATGGGGACTCGCAACAATGGCCCACTGACACAGGAGCTCCTTGAAAACTGACCCTCTGACACTTATGGTTCCAGAAAAATGAAACACTAACACATGGGGGTCCCAGAACAATGACACACTGGTACTTGGGGATCCTAGAAAAATGACCCACTGAGACTTGGAGTGCCAGAATGATAAAACACTGAAATCTTGGATCCTAGAACAATGACACACTGAACTGGTGGTTCCAGAACAATGACACACTGACACTTAGGATCCTAGAACAATGATACACTGACACTTGGGATCCAAAAACAATGACACACTGACACTTATGGATCTAGAACAACGAAACCCTGACTCATGGGGGCCCCAGAATAATGAAACACTAACACATGGGGATCCCAGAACAATGACTTACTGGTACTTGGGGATCCTAGAACAATGACCCACTGACACTTGTGGTTCCAGATCAATGAAATACTGGCATTTGGCAACCCAAAACAATGGCACACTGGTACTTAGGGATCCTAAAAGAATGACACTCTGACACTTGTAGTTCAAGAACAATGACCCATTGGTAATTGGGGATCCTAGAAAAATGACCCAATGACACTTGGGGTGCCAGACTGATAAAATAATGACACTTAGGGTTCCAGAACAATGACTCACTGACACTTGGGATCCTAGAATAATCACACGCTGACACTTGGGATCCTAGAACAGTGACACGGACTGTTACTTGTTCCAGAACATTGAAACACTTACACTTGGGGGTACCAGAAAATGGACCCACTGGCACTTGTGATTCCATAACAATTAATCACTGGCACTTGGGAACCCAAAACAATGACACACTATCACATGAATACCCTGGACATTGACACACTGACAGTAAGGATCTAGAATAATGATACTCTGACACTTGGGAACCCAGAACAATGACCCACTGACACTTGGGAACACAGAACAATGACCCACTGACACTTGGGAACCCAGAACAATGACCCACTGACACATGGGATCCTAGAATAATCACACACTGACACTTGGGACCCTAGAACAGTTACACACTGTTACTTGTTCCAGAACATTGAAACACTTACACTTGAGGGTCCCAAAAAACTGACCCACTGGAACTTGTGATTTCATAACAATTAATCACTGGCACTTGGGAACCCAAAACAACATGAGTACCCTGGACATTGATACACTGACACTTGGGAACCCAGAACAATGACCCACTGACACTTGGAAACCCAGAACAATGACCCACTGACACTTGGGAACCCAGAACAATGACCCACTGACACTTGGGAACCCAGAACATTGACCCACTGACACATGGGGGTCCCCAGAACAATGACCCACTGACACAGTGTCCCAGAACAATGACACACTGATACATGGGGATCCTAGAACACTGACACACTGACACTTGTGGTTCCAGAACAATGAAACACTGGTGTTTGGCAACCCAAAACAATGACACACTGGTACTTGGGGATCCTAGAACAATAACACTCTGGCACTCGTAGCTCCAGAACAATGAAACACTGACACATGGCTGTCCCAGAACAATGAAACCCTGACACATGAGTGTCCCAGAACAATGGTTCTTGGGGATCCTAAAAAAATGACCGACTGACACTTGGGGTGCCAGACTGATGAAATACTGACACTTAGGGTTCCAGAACAATGACACACTGACACTTGGGATCTTAGAATAATCACACACGGACACTTGGGATCCTAGAACAGTGACACGGACTGTAACTTGTTCCAGAACATTGAAACACTTACACTTGGGGGTACCAGAAAATGGACCCACTGGCACTTGTGATTCCATAACAATTAATCACTGGCACTTGGGAACCCAAAACAATGACACACTATCACATGAATACCCTGGACATTGACACACTGACAGTAAGGATCTAGAATAATGATACTCTGACACTGGTGGTTCCAGAACAATAACCCACTGGCACTTGGGAACCCAGAACAATGACCCACCGACACTTGGGAACACAGAACAATGACCCACTGACACTTGGGAACCTAGAGCAATGACCCACTGACACATGGGATCCTAGAATAATCACACACTGACACTTGGGATCCTAGAACAGTTACACACTGTTACTTGTTCCAGAACATTGAAACACTTACACTTGGGGGTCCCAAAAAACTGACCCACTGGAACTTGTGATTTCATAACAATTAATCACTGGCACTTGGGAACCCAAAACAATGACACACTATCACATGAGTACCCTGGACATTGATACACTGACACTTGGGAACCCAGAACAATGACCCACTGACACTTAGGAACCCAGAACAATGACCCACTGACACTTGGGAACCCAGAACATTGACCCACTGACACATGGGGGTCCCCAGAACAATGACCCACTGACACAGTGTCCCAGAACAATGACACACTGGTACATGGGGATCCTAGAACAATGACACACTGACACTTGTGGTTCCAGAACAATGAAACACTGGTGTTTGGCAACCCAAAACAATGACACACTGGTACTTGGGGATCCTAGAACAATAACACTCTGGCACTTGTAGTTCCAGAACAATGAAACCCTGACACATGAGTGTCCCAGAACAATGGTTCTTGGGGATCCTAAAAAAAATGACCGACTGACACTTGGGGTGCCAGACTGATGAAATACTGACACTTAGGGTTCCAGAACAATGACACACAGACACTTGGGATCTTAGAATAATCACACACGGACACTTGTGGTTCCAGGACATTGAAACACTTACAATTGGGGATCCCAAAAAACTGACCCACTGGCACTTGTGATTCCAGAAAAAATAATCACTGGCACTTAGGAACTCAAAAAAAATGACACACTGTCACATGAGTACCCTAGACATTGACACACTGACACTTAGGATCTAGAATAAAGATACTCTGACACTGGTGGTTCCAAAACAATGACCCACTGACACTTGGGAATCCAGAACAATGACCCACTGACACTTGGGGAACCGCAACAATGACCCACTGACACTTGGGGAACCCCAACAATGACCCACTGACACTTGGGGAACCCCAACAATGACCCACTGACACTTGGGGAACCGCAACAATGACCCACTGACACTTGGGGAACCGCAACAATGACCCACTGACACTTGGGGAACCCCAACAATCACCCACTGACACTTGGGGAACCGCAACAATCACCCACTGACACTTAGGATCCCAGAACTATGATATAGTACTGACACTCAAGGCTCCAGAACAATTACTCACTAACACATGGGGACTCGCAACAATGGCCCACTGACACAGGAGCTCCTTGAAAACTGACCCTCTGACACTTATGGTTCCAGAAAAATGAAACACTAACACATGGGGGTCCCAGAACAATGACACACTGGTACTTGGGGATCCTAGAAAAATGACCCACTGAGACTTGGAGTGCCAGAATGATAAAACACTGAAATCTTGGATCCTAGAACAATGACACACTGAACTGGTGGTTCCAGAACAATGACACACTGACACTTAGGATCCTAGAACAATGATACACTGACACTTGGGATCCAAAAACAATGACACACTGACACTTATGGATCTAGAACAACGAAACCCTGACTCATGGGGGCCCCAGAATAATGAAACACTAACACATGGGGATCCCAGAACAATGACTTACTGGTACTTGGGGATCCTAGAACAATGACCCACTGACACTTGTGGTTCCAGATCAATGAAATACTGGCATTTGGCAACCCAAAACAATGGCACACTGGTACTTAGGGATCCTAAAAGAATGACACTCTGACACTTGTAGTTCAAGAACAATGACCCATTGGTAATTGGGGATCCTAGAAAAATGACCCAATGACACTTGGGGTGCCAGACTGATAAAATAATGACACTTAGGGTTCCAGAACAATGACTCACTGACACTTGGGATCCTAGAATAATCACACGCTGACACTTGGGATCCTAGAACAGTGACACGGACTGTTACTTGTTCCAGAACATTGAAACACTTACACTTGGGGGTACCAGAAAATGGACCCACTGGCACTTGTGATTCCATAACAATTAATCACTGGCACTTGGGAACCCAAAACAATGACACACTATCACATGAATACCCTGGACATTGACACACTGACAGTAAGGATCTAGAATAATGATACTCTGACACTTGGGAACCCAGAACAATGACCCACTGACACTTGGGAACACAGAACAATGACCCACTGACACTTGGGAACCCAGAACAATGACCCACTGACACATGGGATCCTAGAATAATCACACACTGACACTTGGGACCCTAGAACAGTTACACACTGTTACTTGTTCCAGAACATTGAAACACTTACACTTGAGGGTCCCAAAAAACTGACCCACTGGAACTTGTGATTTCATAACAATTAATCACTGGCACTTGGGAACCCAAAACAACATGAGTACCCTGGACATTGATACACTGACACTTGGGAACCCAGAACAATGACCCACTGACACTTGGAAACCCAGAACAATGACCCACTGACACTTGGGAACCCAGAACAATGACCCACTGACACTTGGGAACCCAGAACATTGACCCACTGACACATGGGGGTCCCCAGAACAATGACCCACTGACACAGTGTCCCAGAACAATGACACACTGATACATGGGGATCCTAGAACACTGACACACTGACACTTGTGGTTCCAGAACAATGAAACACTGGTGTTTGGCAACCCAAAACAATGACACACTGGTACTTGGGGATCCTAGAACAATAACACTCTGGCACTCGTAGCTCCAGAACAATGAAACACTGACACATGGCTGTCCCAGAACAATGAAACCCTGACACATGAGTGTCCCAGAACAATGGTTCTTGGGGATCCTAAAAAAATGACCGACTGACACTTGGGGTGCCAGACTGATGAAATACTGACACTTAGGGTTCCAGAACAATGACACACTGACACTTGGGATCTTAGAATAATCACACACGGACACTTGGGATCCTAGAACAGTGACACGGACTGTAACTTGTTCCAGAACATTGAAACACTTACACTTGGGGGTACCAGAAAATGGACCCACTGGCACTTGTGATTCCATAACAATTAATCACTGGCACTTGGGAACCCAAAACAATGACACACTATCACATGAATACCCTGGACATTGACACACTGACAGTAAGGATCTAGAATAATGATACTCTGACACTGGTGGTTCCAGAACAATAACCCACTGGCACTTGGGAACCCAGAACAATGACCCACCGACACTTGGGAACACAGAACAATGACCCACTGACACTTGGGAACCTAGAGCAATGACCCACTGACACATGGGATCCTAGAATAATCACACACTGACACTTGGGATCCTAGAACAGTTACACACTGTTACTTGTTCCAGAACATTGAAACACTTACACTTGGGGGTCCCAAAAAACTGACCCACTGGAACTTGTGATTTCATAACAATTAATCACTGGCACTTGGGAACCCAAAACAATGACACACTATCACATGAGTACCCTGGACATTGATACACTGACACTTGGGAACCCAGAACAATGACCCACTGACACTTAGGAACCCAGAACAATGACCCACTGACACTTGGGAACCCAGAACATTGACCCACTGACACATGGGGGTCCCCAGAACAATGACCCACTGACACAGTGTCCCAGAACAATGACACACTGGTACATGGGGATCCTAGAACAATGACACACTGACACTTGTGGTTCCAGAACAATGAAACACTGGTGTTTGGCAACCCAAAACAATGGCACACTGGTACTTGGGGATCCTAGAACAATAACACTCTGGCACTTGTAGTTCCAGAACAATGAAACCCTGACACATGAGTGTCCCAGAACAATGGTTCTTGGGGATCCTAAAAAAAATGACCGACTGACACTTGGGGTGCCAGACTGATGAAATACTGACACTTAGGGTTCCAGAACAATGACACACAGACACTTGGGATCTTAGAATAATCACACACGGACACTTGTGGTTCCAGGACATTGAAACACTTACAATTGGGGATCCCAAAAAACTGACCCACTGGCACTTGTGATTCCAGAAAAAATAATCACTGGCACTTAGGAACTCAAAAAAAATGACACACTGTCACATGAGTACCCTAGACATTGACACACTGACACTTAGGATCTAGAATAAAGATACTCTGACACTGGTGGTTCCAAAACAATGACCCACTGACACTTGGGAATCCAGAACAATGACCCACTGACACTTGGGAACACAGAACAATGACCAACTGACACTTGGGAATCCAGAACAATGACCCACTGACACTTGGGAACCCAGAACAATGACCAACTGACACTTGGCAATCCAGAACAATGACCCACTGGCACTTGAGAACCCAGAACAATGACCCACTGACACTTGGGAATCCAGAACAATGACCAACTGACACTTGGGAATCCAGAACAATGACCCACACACACTTGGGAATCCAGAACAATGACCCACTGACACTTGGGAACACAGAACAATGACCAACTGACACTTGGGAATCCAGAACAATGACCCACTGACACTTGGGAACCCAGAACAATGACCAACTGACACTTGGCAATCCAGAACAATGACCCACTGGCACTTGAGAACCGAGAACAATGACCCACTGACACTTGGGAATCCAGAACAATGACCAACTGACACTTGGGAATCCAGAACAATGACCCCCACACACTTGGGAATCCAGAACAATGACCCACTGGCACTTGAGAACCCAGAACAATGACCCACTGACACTTGGGAATCCAGAACAATGACCAACTGACACTTCGGAACCCAGAACAATGACCCACTGACACTTCGGAACCCAGAACAATGACTTACTGACATTTAGGAACCAAGAACAATAACAGTCTAACACATGGGGACTCTTAGAGAAGGTGAGAGTCCAACCTTCCCAATACACATGTCCATTCCAGTCTTCTGTGGAGGATGCCATACATCAGTCTCTTATCTGCCGCAACATCTGCAGCATGTGCAAGTGACAACAAATTGTTTGCTGTTTATCCTTTGTAATGTGTCCTCTTGACCTGAACAAAGCTTCTTCTGGAATACATTGAGTGTGTCTGCAGGGGACAGAGCTGTGTGTTTGTTCACCCCTACCGCTGGGTTATCCTTCTCCTGCAGAGATCCCATCCTGCCCCAGGTCATACTTTCCATCTCTGTACAGGAAAGCTGTCTACACAATCACTTCTAATCCCTGTGAAGTTAAAGGATCAGTCCACCCAAAAAGAGAGACTTCATGTTTTTGCTGGAAAGTCCAACTCTTGGCAAAGCTATTTTTTACTTTTTTAAACGCTTAACGACCGCCCAGCCGCAGAAAGACTGGCCCTTCTGCGCGAACCACCGTAGGTATATGTCGGTCACGCTCCTGCAGCTAGGCGGCATGCTCCTGCCCTCACTCACAGTGGGGACTCCGATGCAGTGGGCAGGCGGCTCCGATTGCAGCCTGACACCCGCGATCGTTCCCCGCTGAGAGAGAAGGACGGTCGGATGTTGTAAACACAGCTGACCGTTCTTCTCCCTGGAATGAACACAGAGTGCCTGTGATCCTTCTATATAGGAACACAGGTCTCTATGGTCATTTCACAAGCCCCACCCCCATACAGTTAGAAAACACTTCCTTAGGTACACATTTAACCCTTTGATCGCCCCTGGGTTAACCCCTTCCCTGCCAGTGTCATTATTACAGTAACAGTGCATATTTTTAGCACTGATTACTGTAGTAATGTCACTGGTACCCCCAAAAGAGTCAAAAATGTCAGTCAGGGGTCCGATCTGTCTGTCGCAATGTCGCAGATCGCCGCCATTACTAGTAAAAAAAAAAAAAACCAATAAAAATGATATAAATCTTTCCTGTAGTTAGTAAACGCGATAACTTTTGCGCAAACCAATCAAAATACGCTTATTGCAATTTTTTTACCAAAAATATGTAGCAGAAAACAAATTGGCCCAAAATGTTAAAAAATTTAGATTTTTACTTTTTTTTGGGGAATGTTATATAGCAGAATGCGAAAAATTGAGTTTTTTTTTTTTTTTTAGAATTGTCGCTCTTTTTTTGTTTATAGCGCAAATAATTAAAATCGCACAGGTGATCAAATACCACCAAAAGAAAGCTCTGTTTATGGGGAAAAAAAGGACATCAATTTTATTTAAGTACAGCGTCCCACGACCGTGCAATTGGCAGTTAAAATAACGCAGTGCCGAATCACAAAATATGGCCTGGTCGCTAAGGGGGAAAATCTTCCGGTCCAGAAGTGGTTAAATCTTTTAATTCTGACATTAAACCGGTCATTTTGGCTTTCTTCTGCATTGGGACAGCGTCTGTGATGAAGTGTCGGCATCTGTGATGAAGTTCCGGCGTCTGTGATGAAGTTCCGGCGTCTGTGATGAAGTTCCGGCATCTGTGATGAAGTGTCGGCATCTGTGATGAAGTTCCGGCATCTGTGATGAAGTTCCGGCGTCTGTGATGAAGTTGCGGCGTCTGTGATGAAGTTCCGGCATCTGTGATGAAGTTGCAGCGTCTGTGATGAAGTTGCGGTGTCTGTGATGAAGTTCCGGCGTCTGTGATGAAGTTGTGGTGTCTGTGATAAAGTTCCGGCATCTGTGATGAAGTTGCAGCGTCTGTGATGAAGTTGCGGTGTCTGTGATGAAGTTCCGGCGTCTGTGATGAAGTTGCGGTGTCTGTGATGAAGTTCCGGCGTCTGTGATGAAGTTGCGGTGTCTGTGATGAAGTTCCAGCATCTGTGATGAAGTTGCGGCTTCTGTGATGAAGTTCTGGCTACTGTGATGAAGTTCCGGCATCTGTGATGAAGTTCCGGCGTCTGTGATGAAGTTCCGGCGTCTGTGATGAAGTTCCGGCATCTGTGATGAAGTGTCGGCATCTGTGATGAAGTTCCGGCATCTGTGATGAAGTTCCGGCATCTGTGATGAAGTTCCGGCGTCTGTGATGAAGTTCCGGCGTCTGTGATGAAGTTCCGGCATCTGTGATGAAGTGTCGGCATCTGTGATGAAGTTCCGGCATCTGTGATGAAGTTCCGGCGTCTGTGATGAAGTTGCGGCGTCTGTGATGAAGTTCCGGCATCTGTGATGAAGTTGCAGCGTCTGTGATGAAGTTGCGGTGTCTGTGATGAAGTTCCGGCGTCTGTGATGAAGTTGCAGCGTCTGTGATGAAGTTGCGGTGTCTGTGATGAAGTTCCGGCGTCTGTGATGAAGTTGTGGTGTCTGTGATAAAGTTCCGGCATCTGTGATGAAGTTGCAGCGTCTGTGATGAAGTTGCGGTGTCTGTGATGAAGTTCCGGCATCTGTGATGAAGTTGCAGCGTCTGTGATGAAGTTGCGGTGTCTGTGATGAAGTTCCGGCGTCTGTGATGAAGTTGCGGTGTCTGTGATGAAGTTCCGGCGTCTGTGATGAAGTTCCGGTGTTTGTGATGAAGTTTTGGCGTCTGTGATGAAGTTCCGGCGTTTTGACTCCACCATTCAATAAGCACAGCACAGGGATGGCACTGCTGGCAGTTGGGCTTCAAATCTCCTAACCAGGGCTGGGTCTGCCATATGGTACAGTAGGCCCGTGTCTGCAGATGGCACAATAAAATAGGAATTCTTTTCATCCTTTTCCCCATCAATAGTAGAACTAAGCTTTCGGGTTAGCCACTACCAGGAGTTCCAGGTGAATCCTGGGGGGTTCAAAATCCTCAGTCCTAGCAAATTTATGTTCCAATCTGCCTGGGATTATTATTTTCAAACCATAAGGCACTGCATGGTCTCTGAACTATAGGCAGGAGGCTTCAACGTGCTGATAGGGCGGCTTATAGTTATGGGAAGAAGGGGAAGAAGGAGTTAATTAGAGCTGATCAGGGTGAAGTAAGGGTTAATAAGGGGTTCAATGGGAACACTTTTTATTTTCTATTCGCCAGGGTGTTCCACCAGACATTGTAATGTATGCTGAGGAAAGTTCACCCCGGGATTTGCAGATCAATAACAAAGAGAAGATACAAAAGTAACAAAGTTATTTTAGTTTAATAGTTACATAGTAGGCAAGGCTAAAAAAAGATGAAACCAGGATGGACTGGACGTTGTATCTCTCTATCTCCTGTCTGAACAATGTTTATAAACAATATTATGGTGTATCTCTCTAAAGTCTGAGCAATGTTTATATACAATGCTATGGTGTATCTCTATCTTAAGTCTGAACAATGTTTATAAACAATATTATGTTGTATCTCTCTATCTTCAGTCTGATCAATGTTTATAAACAATGCTACTTTGTGTATGCTTTCTGATCATTTACCCTCCCTCTCCTCCCCTCCCTCCCCCTTCCCCCCCCTCCCTTCCCTCCCTCAACCTTTCCCCCCCCCCCCCAGCCCTCTTATTCTCCCTATCTTTGTTGGATATTTCTTTGTGATGTTCCCCTTGGGTTCTTCTAGAACCACCTATAACCAGACATTGCACTAATTTTGATTCCCTCTCTCTGCGAAGGGAACTTTCAATAGGCCTAGATGAGGTCCCGTGCTTGTACATGTTGTACCCACTCAGTCGACCGGTGGCCACTGGTGGTCGCGGGGGAGTCGCACCCTTTCTGTTCCTCGGGATGGGACTGTCTCTCCTTCTGCTCTGCTGCTGGCTTTCGGTCGCCTGTTTAGAAGGAGTTTATCCTTCATTTATGTTACTCTTTTATCAGTACCTTAACGGTTTACTGATCCATGGTTTATCTTACTTGTTAAACTTTGATCTTTATAGTTTTGCCTTTTTGAGTTTTCTTTATTTATTAACGTATATCCACAGACGTTTCAATGCCTACAGTTATCCAGAATGCCTTTTACTAGCGTGTGTAGACCTCTCCCAGACACAGGTTATCCCTGAGTTACACAACCTAGACCTACATCCCCCAGGTCCGCCCTCACTTACTTCACGGCCCCTCCGAATTTTGAACTATACGGACGTGCTCTTAGACACCTCGATCACCCTAAAATTACACCATGGTAACTTTTACTTTCTCACCTCAAAATGACCATCAGAATAATCTCACATAACGTGCAGGGATTCAACTCCCCTAATAAACGCAGGAAAGCTTTTCACCAGTTCAAGCGTTTGGATGCCAAAATCCTATTGCTCCAAGAGACGCATTTTGCTGAACACAATCACCCCAAATACTTCCATAAGACTTATAACCAGGCCTTTTATACCACACACTCCTCTAAAAGTAGAGGTGTAGCAATATTCGTTCACAATTCTTTCCCACTAGATGTCCAAGAAGTATATAGGGACACTGAAAGTCGCTTTATAGTAATTAAGGGACGCATTTTGGGGAAGGAATTAACAATAGCCAATATATATGCCCCTAATGGAGCCACAGTTAAATTTTTCACTGATTTTTTTAACATATTGGAAAAATATCACTCTTCCCACATTATCCTAGGCGGTGACTTTAATATGGTCTCTCATCCCACCATGGATAGGAGCAACCCAAACTCGGCTTCCAAAACGTTCCCCAGATCCTTAGAGCGTAGACTCAATAATTTACAGTTGGTAGATACATGGAGATGTCTTAATATGGGCTCCAAAGAGTTTACGTTCTACTCTAACCCACATAATTCTTCGGCTAGGATCGACTACATTTTTTGCTCACAAGTGGTCTTAGCCAATTCGATCTCGGCTAGCATTGTTCCATGTGTGTGGTCGGACCACCATATGGTACTTTATGACACTTCAGGGATAGGTCTCTCTCCTACTCCCTTCTCATGGAGACTTAATGACTCCCTGTTAACTAACCCGATAGACTCTCAGGAGCTCTCCGATTCCATATCCGAATTTTTTAGATTAAACCCCACTGAGGACACTACAATCCCAAACACATGGGTCACTCATAAGGCCTATATAAGGGGTAAACTAATCTCATTAGCGGTTAAAAAAAAACGTACACGTACCGCTAAGATTCAAGATCTCACTAGGGAATTACAATTATTATATAGAAACCATAATAATTTACATGATCAATCCACCAGACTTTTAATCGACCAAAAGAGAGCAGAATTAAATAACATTCTTTCAGATTATGCTGAAAAATCCATCAGGCACTCGAGATCCAAATTCCTACTATATGGAAACACCGCTTCCACAATGCTGGCAAGAAAATTGAACCAAACGATAAAACCCCCTCACATATATAAATTAAATACACCATCAGGAATGACCACCTCTCATCCCAAGGAGGTCTTGAGCATTTTTGAAAAATTTTACTCTACACTACTTTCCCCCCCCCCCCCAGACGCCACGCCAATACACACACAAGCCTGGTTTGATGAAATCCCTATCCCATCACTCTCTCCCTCGGATATAGAGCGGTTGAATGCCCCTATCACAGAAACAGAAGTAACCCATATGATTAAAACCCTCCGTAATTCATCTGCACCGGGCCCAGATGGCTTCAGTGCTTCATACTATAAAAAGTTTACTTCTATTCTATCCCCTAAACTTACAATACTCTTCAATCACATACTTAAGGGAAACGACTTCCCAGAAGAAATGTCCCTGGCAAACATGACTCTTCTCCCCAAACCGAACAAAGATCTCTCTTGCCCCCAAAACTTTAGGCCAATTTCGATTATTAATAACGACCTTAAATTATTCAGTAAAATCCTCGCCTCTAGATTATCCCAAATTATCCCAAAACTCATCTCCTCATCGCAGTCAGGATTTATCCCCAACCGTCAAATTACGGATAACATCCGACTTGCATGCAACATTATACAAGACGCAAATTTATCTAAAAAACAATTGTTACTATTAGGTCTGGACATACACAAGGCTTTTGACAGCGTCACCTGGAGCTATCTTGGAAAATTACTACCCAGATTCGGCTTCTCTAAGGAATTTTTGAATGGCTTTTCCGCTCTATATAAAAATCCTAAAACGAGAATTAAGATCTCGGGCTGTAACTCATCTTTTTTCCCTTTGGGTAGGGGCACAAGACAGGGATGTCCATTATCACCACTTCTGTTTGCCCTTGCCATAGAACCACTCTCGATTGCGATTAAAAGACACGCTGGAATTTCGGGATATAGAAAAAACGCAGAGACATTCAAACTAAACTTATATGCTGATGACGCTCTCATGTACATACCAGACCCTTTCATCTCATTACCCAATCTATTGAATACTTTAGAAAATTTTGCAGGGGTTTCAGGTCTCAGTATTAATTTATCTAAATCGGTAGCCTTACCAATTAACTTCTCAGAGTCTGACACCCTACATCTGAAGACCCTTTTCCCCTTTGTCTGGGCCTCTGAGAAGATTTCATATCTTGGAATTCAACTTAATAAAAACTACAACTCTATTTTTAAATCAAACTATCCCCCGTTGCTTGACAAGATACGAGGAATGCTCCAAATGTGGTCCTCTTATCAACTATCTTTTTTAGGTAAGATCACAGCGATCAAAATGACCATTCTTCCGAAATTTATATACCTGTTCCGTGCGCTTCCCATTTACCTTACCAAAGCATACATCACCAAATTACAATCTATAATCAATAAATTCGTTTGGGGCAACAAAAAACCCAGATATGCAGCAAGCATACTATATCATCACCAACGTACTGGAGGTCTGGGCCTTCCTAATATATGGTTTTACTATATCAGCAGTAGACTGGCCCAATTAGCTCGTTGGCATGATCGTTCCTCAGATCTGCCTTGGATCAACTTCGAGAAAAACTCGATCGCCCCATATCACTTAGCAGGGCTACTATGGGACCACACAGTCCCTATACGCAAAATTTCCTCCCGTAATAAAATAATTTCTGATGCTCTCAGGATGTGGAGACTTGTCACCAAAAAATGGCCCTTCGCATCTCTTCCCCCTCTCGGTGCCTCCTTCTTAGGAGACCCCAGATTTCCTGAAGCATTTATTACCCCCGAGAGATTCGCGTGGTGGTTCGAAAATAATTTGACTTCATTACTAGACCTATATGATGGTGGGACTTTCCTCTCTTTTGAAGTATTACTACACACCAAAAAGATCCCACAATCAGAAAAGCCCAACTATGACCTTATTAAAAACTTCTTTAAATCACATTACCCTGAGCCTTCAGGATCTCCTCTCAGCACATATGAACGTATTTGTCTTAAAGATCTCTCAAGTACGGGACATATATCTACAATATATTCCTTACTTAACAACTGGGATCCGGATACAAAACTTAGTTACATGGTTAAATGGGAGTCAGAACTACAAACTGCTATATCGATAGCAGACTGGCGAGACATGTGGATAAATATGTGTAAGACAACCAAATCCCTAGGTGTGAGGGAAACGGCTATTAAAATATTCACAAGATGGTATTATACCCCCAAAAAATTGAATAAATTCTACCCTGAGATCTCCCCAAATTGTTTCAGAGGGTGCGATGAAGTGGGCTCTATATTGCATATTTTCTGGGAATGCCCCAAAGTTAAAGATGTCTGGCAGGAAGTATTCAATCTAATAGAGAGAGTTACAAGATGTAAATTCCCACTCTTGCACCTGCAATGTCTACTTTTCAAAAATATTCCAGAAATCACCACAGATCTCACACGCCTAACTCACACCATCTGCATTGCTATGTTATGGGTTATCTCCAAACACTGGAAAGAAGCTTTTATACCCTTTGATCAGATCATCAGTAGAATAGAAGATATAAGACTAATGGAACAATACCATCATACCATCACAGACACTAAGACCAAATTTGACCAAAAATGGACTCCTTGGTACATATACAAATGTTCCTTAACCTCATGAATATTGCATTAACTTAACCAACCAACGTATGTTGTCTCTACAATTACATAATATCTCGGTTTTCCATCACACCATATTCATGGTTTTAAGCTAGTTGGGCGCCTCTTACTGAGGCGAAAGAGGTAACCTTCTTATTGATTATATCTCACGTATTCTGTTAACTTGCTCACTCAAACTCTTAGATATTTCATTATTCATACAATGTTATATTTCTATCAAGGACGGATATACATCCTCTATTTTGTTTAATTTTTGTTTTTTTTTATCGCTTGTATGCTTTTTCACATACTTATTACTTGAAATGCTTTATTGATGAAACACCTTTATGTAAATTTTACATTTACTATTCTATTTGTACTTGAATATATTTTTCAATAAAAGTTTATAATCAAAAAATAAACAATGCTACTTTGTATCTATCTCCTGTCTGAACAATGTTTATAAACAATATTTTGCTGTATCTCTCTACAGTCCGAACAATGTTTATATACAATGCTACTTTGTATATGTCTCCTGTCTGCTCAATGTTTATTAACAATGTTACGTTGTATCTCTCTATCTCTTGTCTGAACAATGTAAATAAATAATATTACTTTGTATATCTCTATCTTAAGTCTGAACAATGTTTATAAACATTGTTACATTTTATCTTTATCTACAGTCTGAGCAATGTTTATAAACAATGCTACTTTGTATCTGTCCCCTGTCTGATCAATGTTTTGTTAACAATGTTACGCTGTATCTCTCTATCTCTTGTCTGAACAATGTTTATAAACAATGCTGCTTTGTATCTGTCCCCTGTCTGATCAATGTTTTGTTAACAATGTTACGTTGTATCTCTCTATCTCCTGTCTGATCAATGTTTATAAACAATGTTACTTTGTATCTATTGCCTGTATGAAAAACGTTTATACACAATGTTCCTTTGTATCTCTCTCTCTATCTCCTGTCTGAACAATGTTTATAAATATTGTTACTTTGTATCTCTCTATCTTAAGTCTGAACAATGTTTATAAACAATACTATGTTGTATATCTCTATCTACAGTCTGATTAATATATATAAACAATGCAACTTTGTATTTGTCCCCTATCTGATCAATGTTTATTAACAATGTTACGTTGTATCTGTCTATCTCCTGTCTGAACAATGTTTATAAATAATGTTACTTTGTATCTCTCTATCTTCTGTCTGAACAATGTTTATAAATAATGTTACTTTGTATCTCTCTATCTTAAGTCTGAACAATGTTTATAAAAATATTATGCTGTATCTCTCTACAGTCTGAACAATGTTTATATACCATGCTATGGTGTATCTCTCTATCTTCAGTCTGAGCAATGTTTATAAACAATATTACTTTGTATCTCTCTATCTCCTGTCTGAACAATGTTTATAAATATTGTTACTTTGTATATCTCTATCTTAATGCCCCATACACACGTGCAGATTATCTGCAGACTTTTGTCTGCAGACTTACCAAAACCATATAATATGAGGTCAAACCTAAACACTTTCAATTTGTATGCAATCCGGCAGGCCCTTGCACTACATAGAAAAGGTAAGTCTGCAGACAAAAGTCTGCAGATAATCTGCACGTGTGTATGGGGCATAAGTCTGAACAATGTTTATAAAAAATATTATGTTGTATGTTTCTATCTACAGTCTGAGCAATGTTTATAAACAATGCTACTTTGTATCTGTCTCCTGTCTGATCAATGTTTATTAACAATGTTACGTTGTATCTCTCTATCTCTTGTCTGAACAATGTTTATAAATAATGTTACTTTGTATCTCTCTTTGGTAAGCCTGAACAATTTTTATAAAAAAAATATTATGTTGTATCTCTCTATCTACAGTCTGAACAATGTTTATAAACAATTTTACTTCGTATCTCTCTATCTACAGTCTGATCAATGATTATAAACAATGTTACTGTATATCTTTCTATCTCCTGTCTGATTAATCACTTGAGCTCCAGAGGGTTTTACCTCCCTCATGACCGGGGCATTTTTTTTGCTACTCAGCACTTTGCTCCTTTAACTGACAATTGTGCGGTCATGCAACACTGTACACAAATGAAATTTATATAATTTTTTTTCACGCAATTACGCTTTCTGTTGGTGGCATTGATTTTTTTTTTCAATATAAATATATAAAAATGACTGAAAATTTTGAAAAAAAACCCCAAACAAATATTTTATTTCTGTTATAAAACATATCCAATATAAAAAAAAAAAAAAAAAAAGAAAATCAAAATTTCTTCATAAATTTAGACCAATATGTATTCTGTTACATGTCTTTGGTAAAAAAAAAAAAAAAAAAAAAAAAAAAGAAGTATATTACTTGGTTTGTGTTAAAGTTAAAGCATCTACACACTATATATATATACAGTGGGTACGGAAAGTATTCAGACCCCCTTAAATTTTTCACTCTTTGTTATATTGCAGCCATTTGCTAAAATCATTTAAGTTCATTCTTCTTCCTCATGAATGTACACATAGCACCCCATACTGACAGAAAAACACAGAATTGTTTACATTGTTGCAGATTTATTAAAAAAGAAAAACTGAAATATCACATGGTCCTAAGTATTCAGACCCTTTGCTCAGTATTTAGTAGAAGCCCCCTTTTGATCTAATACAGCCAGGAGTCTTTTTGGGAAAGATGCAACAAGTCTTTCACACCTGGATTTGGGGATCCTCTGCCATTCCTCCTTGCAGATCCTCTCCAGTTCTGTCAGGTTGGATGGTAAACGTTGGTGGACAGCCATTTTTAGGTCTCTCCAGAGATGCTCAATTGGGTTTAAGTCAGGGCTCTGGCTGGGCCATTCAAGAACAGTCACGGAGTTGTTGTGAAGCCACTCCTGCGTTATTTTAGCTGTGTGCTTAGGGTCATTGTCTTGTTGGAAGGTAAATCTTCGGCCCAGTCTGAGGTCCAGAGCACTCTGGAGAAGGTTTTTGTCCAGGATATCGCTGTACTTGGCCGCATTCATCTTTCCCTCGATTGCAACCAGTCGTCCTGTCCCTGCAGCTGAAAAACACCCCCACAGCATGATGCTGCCACCACCATGCTTCACTGTTGGGACTGTATTGGACAGGTGATGAGCAGTGCCTGGTTTTCTCCACACATACCACTTAGAATTAAGGCCAAAAAGTTCTATTTTGGTCTCATCAGACCAGAGAATCATATTTCTCACCATCTTGGAGTCCTTCAGGTATTTTTTAGCAAACTCCATGCGGGCTTTCATGTGTCTTACACTGAGGAGAGGCTTCCGTCGGGCCACTCTGCCATAAAGCCCCGACTGGTGGAGGGCTGCAGTGATGGTTGACTTTCTACAACTTTCTCCCATCTCCTGACTGCATCTCTGGAGCTCAGCCACAGTGATCTTTGGGTTCTTCTTTACCTCTCTCACCAAGGCTCTTCTCCCCCGATAGCTCAGTTTGGCCGGACGGCCAGCTCTAGGAAGGGTTCTGGTCGTCCCAAACATCTTCCATTTGAGGATTATGGAGGTCACTGTGCTCTTAGGAACCTTAAGTGCAGCAGAAATCTTTTTGTAACCTTGGCCAGATCTGTGCCTTGCCACAATTCTGTCTCTGAGCTCTTCAGGCTGTTCCTTTGACCTCATGATTCTCATTTGCTCTGACATGCATTGTAATCTGGAAGGTCTTATATAGAAAGGTGTGTGGCTTTCCTAATCAAGTCCAATCAGTATAATCAAACACAGCTGGACTCAAATGAAGGTGTAGAACCATCTCAAGGATGATCAGAAGAAATGGAAAGCACCTGAGTTAAATATATGAGTGTCACAGCAAAGGGTCTGAATACTTAGGACCATGTGATATTTCAGTTTTTCTTTTTTAATAAATCTGCAACAATGTCAACAATTCTGTGTTTTTCTGTCAGTATGGGGTGCTATGTGTACATTCATGAGGAAGAAGAATGAACTTAAATGATTTTAGCAAATGGCTGCAATATAACAAAGAGTGAAAAATTTAAGGGGGTCTGAATACTTTTCGTACCCACTGTATATATATATATAGATAGATAGATAGATAGATAGATAGATAGATAGATAGATAGATAGAGAGATAGAGAGATAGATAGATCTCTCTCTCTCTATATATATATATACACACATACATACATACATACTGGAATCTTTGCAGTTTGATTGCCAGTATCACTCCATCTACTTCCTTTGAGCCCAGGTCATCCTTGACTTGTCCCCAGCCTGTGATTGGACAGTGAAAGGAGAAGCAGCACATTGATGAATCTATCAGTCACTCTGCTCCTATTGGTGTGCTTCTTCCCAGCACATGGACGGATTGGTTCCTTGTGCTGCTTCTTGCTCTCATACTGCAGACGTGCTTCACAGGGACTGCTAGAGGCTGATATCAGCTCACATTCAGGGGGTTAAAAAATAAATAAATAAATAAAAAAATAAATATATATATATATATTATTTTATATATTTATATAATTTTTATATTATATATATATTTATATTATTATTATAAAAATATATTTAAAAAAAAATAAATAAAAAGAGAAAATTTATGTCTACAAACATTTTATTCAAATCTGCAGCTTTCACTAGAATAATAGCTGGTGATCCTGCCATACAGGTCTCTATTCAGGCACTTCCTGTAATAGGTGGCTTCTAAGGATTCTTTGGGTCTAAATCTGATCTCCGGCCTCGCCATCCGTTGTAGCGGTTCCTCTCCTGGACCGAAACGGCTTCCTCTGATTTCACTGCACACTGTGAGCTTCTCACTGTGTGCATTAGAAGCTGCAGCAAGTCAGATAGAAACCCCACCTTATTTCCTGGCTGGAGGACATCCAGCGTCATCTAGTTCTTTCTTCCTTAGCCCAGCTGTCTCTGGCCCCGCCCCTTTTATTAGTCGGATTTCAGTTCTTTCAATCATGGAGGCTCAGCATCACATGTGGGAGTTACCTAGGGAGGTCTGCATGCAAATGCAGTCTGCCTAGGAATGCCCAATCCTCTACCCATCCAGGCAATTTGATATTTGCAAAACTCCTCCCAAGAGCAAGCCCACTGCTTGCATTAGGACTGAGGGCTCTAGAGAGGAGTACTGAGGCAGGGTGCTGTGATGTTTCAGCAACCTGCTGGCTCCTCCCACCAGCCACAATCTGCCTGCATTGCATAGGGAAGCACAGAGTCCCAGTCAGGCATAAATGGATCCAAAATAAGGTATGTAATTAAAATAGAAAGGTTTAATTTTAAAATGTCATTAGCATGTTGATGAGGGAGGGGAGGAAGGAATTAGGGAGGGTAAAATTTTAATGGATTAAACCTTAGCTTTAAATTGGCTCCTGAGGATTACTAAAGCTTGTTTATATCCAGGACCTCTTATTATGATTATTATAAAAAAAAAAAAAACCCTCATCAGCCTAATTTTTTTTTTCCTTACATTTTCTTTACAGAAAGCCTAAAATAGGGGAAAAAAATAAAAATAAAATGGCAGTACATAAATAAATATACACGAAAAAAGGAAAATAAAAACAAATATAATACTAAACTGGTATTAATATTATTATTATTATTATTATTATTATTATTATCATTATTATTTTAATTCTACAATTAAATATACACAAACATGGGAAAACCCCACACATTAAATATTAAACTATTATTATATTATGTATACAATTAAATATACTCAAAAATTTTACCCATCCAAATGTTATACTAAACTATTATTAATATTATAATAATAATTATACAATTAAATTTACACATAAAATGGAAAAAAAACACACACATTGAATACTAAACTATTATTATTGCTTTATTATTTAATGAATCATACAACTAAATATACACAAAAATTTAACCCACCCAAATTTCATACTAAACTATTATTAATATTATATTATTTATACAATTACATATACGCAAAAAAGGGGGAAAAACACACATTGAATACTAAACTATTATTATTGTTATTATTATTATTATTATTATGTTAATGATACAATTAAATAAACACAAAAATGGGAAAAAGCCACACATTAAATATTCAACTATTATTATATTTATTTTACAATTAAATATACACAAAAATTTAACCCACCCAAATTTCATACTAAACTATTATTAATATTATATTAATTATACAATTGCATTTACACAAAAAAGGGGAAAAAGCACACATTGAATACTAAACTTTTATTATTTTTATTCATATTATATTAATTATACAATTAAATATACACAAAAATTGAACCCACCCGAATTTCATACTAAACTATTATTAATATTATATTATTTATACAATTAAATATACACAAAAAAGGGGAAAAACACATTGAATACTAAACTATTATTATTGTTGTTATTTTTATTATGTTAATTATACAATAAAATATACAAAAATGGGAAAAACCCACACATTAAATATTCATCTATTATTATATTAATTATACAATTAAATATACACAAAAATTTAACCCACCCAAATTTCATACTAAACTGTTATTAATTTTATATTAATTATACAATTGCACTTACACAAAAAAGGGAAAAAAGCACACATTGAATACTAAACTATTATTATTGTTATTCATATTATATTAATTATACATTTAAATATACACAAAAATTGAAACCACCCAAATTTCATACTAAACTATTATTATTGTTGTTATTTTTATTATGTTAATTATACAATTAAATATACACAAAAATGGGAAAAACCCACACATTAAATATTCATCTATTATTATATTAATTTTACAATTAAATATACACAAAAATTTAACCCACCCAAATTTCATCCTAAACTAATATTATATTAATTATACAATTGCATTTACACAAAAAAGGGAAAAAAGCACACATTGAATACTAAACTTTTATTATTTTTATTCATATTATATTAATTATACAATTAAATATACACAAAAATTGAACCCACCCAAATTTCATACTAAACTATTATTAATATTATATTATTTATACAATTCAATATACACAAAAAAGGGGAAAAACACATTAAATACAAAACTATTATTATTGTTGTTATTTTTATTATGTTAATTATACAATTAAATATACACAAAAATGGGAAAAACAAACACATTAAATATTTATCTATTATTATATTAATTTTACAATTAAATATACACAAAAATTTAACCCACCCAAATTTCATACTAAACTGTTATTATTGCTATTATTATATTAATTATACAATTAAAAATACACAAAAAAAGAAACAAAATACAGATTTATTACTAAATTCTTTTTCCTCTTCTTCTTGTTATTATTATAGTAATTATACAATTAAATATATCAAAAATGGAAAAAACACAAATTAAATAATAAATACTAAAATATTATTATTATTGTATTGATTAAATTTACACACAATAGGTGGTAAAAAAAACCACAAATGTATTACTCAATTATTATTACTAATTTATTTATACCATTAAATATACATAAAAAAAGGAAAACCCTACACATATAAAACTAAATTCAGTAAATTATGTACAGACCCCCCCCAAAAGAAAAAAAAAAAAAAAAACACATTAGAAAAAATGACCTTTTTTTTTTCAAGTAAATTTTGGCAGCTCGGTGTGTGAAAATGAGAGTTTCTGCTTTAGTGAAATTTTAATGAATTTGGTCATTTTGCCAAAAACACCCCACAGTCATCCCTAGTTGTCAACCTGTCACATCAGCTTCCAAGCAGCCATGATGATGCTCATTAGAAAAGGCATGTTCCCTCATTGTCACTGAGCAATGCCATACAGCCAGGAAGTGGCTGTGAAGGGGTCGCAGGAAATCAGCAGCACTGTGAAGCAACAAAGGATTAAATAAAACAGAATTTCTCAAAAGGGGGTTCTTGTTTAGGATACACAGGACTTTAGCAAACCAGATGTCATTGAGTTAGGGTTTACCTCCACTCCAAGAGGCTGAGCATTTTCTCTAGCTGGTTATTTTGTGGTTAATGGACATTCCTGCCCATTATCTGCCATTCTGGTATTACTGCTAAATACCACATTGTAGTATAACCTGCCACTAATCAGCTCCATGGCGGAGGGGGTCAGTGATTATCTCACCCCGAGGGGCTCCTCCAAGTCACTAACCCCCCCGCCCTCCAGGGATGGGACTAGTTTGTCTTCCTCCGGGGGTCGTCCCATGCTGGGGCAGATGATCACTTGAGAAATACAAAACTAACTTCACATAGGGATAACGGCCAAAAACACCTCCACTTCAAAGGAGAGCAGGAAGGCCGAAGGGCCCCTTTGATGGCAGGATTTGTGTTTTCACTGAGTTAACATGAATACAACAAATGAGATGTGAATGGACTGATAATGAGAGGGAGGGCATTGATGTGAGAAGCTCGAATCTCACAGATTACCGTCATTGTCCATGGTCTGTCAGCAGAGCAAATATTAAACGCCGACCTCCGGCTGGGCACTGACCGGCTGCCAGCTGAGGGACCAGGATGCCATTGATTCTTAGGGAGCACCGAGAGAGTCTTCTGGCATGTTATCGACTAGCAGGTCCTCCTTGTCTTCCATCATACCTACTATGTGGCTAAAAATATGGTAGAGATTCTCCAGATCACTAAGTTCAGGTGTTTCCGATGAAGGGTACAAGTCCTGTGAAAAAATGAGTGGGAACTCACCCAAGAATCTCCCCCTAAAAAAAAAAGCGTGTGTGTGTATATATCTATATATATCTATATGTCTATCTATATATATATATATATATATATATATATATATATATATATATATATATATATATATAGAGAGAGAGAGAGAGAGAGAGAGATTATGTTCTCCTTTTTTAACAAATAAAGGGCAACAATTATTGTAAAGTGCCGGTTTATGCAGTAATAACCCCTAGTAATGGTGCCAGTTTATGAAGTAATAACCCCTAGTATTGGTGCCAGTTTATGCAGTAATAACACCTAATAATGGTGCCAGTTTATGCAGTAATAGCCCCTAGTATTGGTGCCAGTTTACGTAGTAGTAACACCTAGTAATGGTGCCAGTTTATGCAGTAATAACCTCTAGTATTCATGCAAGTTTACGTAGTAATAAAGCCTAGTATTGGTGCCAGTTTACACAGTAATAAAGCAGTAATAAAGCCTAGTATTGGTGCCAGTTTACGCAGAACTATCCCCTAGTCTTGGTGCCAGTTTACGCAGTAATGAAGCCTAGTATTAGTGAAAGTTTACGCAGAAATATCCCCTAGTATTGGTGCCCGTTTACATAGTAATAAAGCCTAGTATTGGTGCCAGTTTACGCAGTAATAACCACTAGTATTGGTGCCAGTTTACGCAGTAATAACCCCTGGTATTGGTGCCAGTTTACGCAGTAATGAAGCCTAGTATTGGTGCCAGTTTATGCAGTAATAAAGCCTAGTATTGATGCCAGTTTTCATAGTAATAACCCCTAGTATGGGGGCATTAAGCAGCAATAAAGCCTATTATTGATTCCAGTTTACGCAGTATTAACCCTTAGTATTTATGCCAGTTTACACAGTAATAACCCCTAGTAGTGGTGCCAGTTTGCTCAGTAATAAAGCCTAGTATTGATGCCAGTTTACACAGTAAAAAAGCCTAGTATTGGTGCCAGTTTACGCAGTAATAAAGTCTAGTATTGATGCCAGTTTAAGCAGTAATAAAGCCTAGTATTGGTTCCAGTTTACGCAGTAATAACCCCTAGTATTGGTGCCAGTTTACACAGTAATAACCCCTAGTATTGGTGCCAGTTTACGCAGTAATGAAGCCTTGTATTGGTGCCAGTTTATGCAGTAATAAAGCCTTGTATTGGTGCCAGTTTATGCAGTAATAACCCCTAGTATTGGTGGCAGTTTACACAGTAATAAAGGCTAGTATTGGTGCTAGCTTACGCAGTAATAAAGGCTAGTATTGGTGCCAGTTTACACAGTAATAAAGCCTAGTATTGGTACCAGCTTACCTAGTAATAAAGCCTAGTATTGATGCCATGCTCTCAGCGCAGAGGAGGTAGGGAAGAATAGTTAGACCTGCCAACCACAGTGCTGAAAGTGTTAAGGCCAGCCACGACAGTGGCAGCAGTCTCAACCCTTTTATCAACTTCACAGGAGATCTTCATGATTTCACAGCGGGTCTCCTAAAGCGCTACAGTATGGCACACCTCAAACCCCGGACTCCTTCCCTCCTCCACACACTGCGACAAAACTAAGGGGAAAGGCTCCTACAGTGCACCTCTCTATCCGGCTCCCCTTCTGTTTTTTTAAGTGGATCGGATTGGAGATAGGCGGGTGTAAATGCCCACAAGTCCATTTACATCTGCTGCTCTCTAGAGGTGAATTGAGTGTCTGATTGGGTCCACCTGAAAAGACAGGTGGACCCAATCAGACCAATCATGTGAAAGGGGCCTGAGGCTGCTTTCACACAGATGCACTGCGGTTTACCTGCACCTCAACTGACTTCAACCTTCACTTCTTCTTCAGGATTCTTGAAGGTATCGGTGGCTGCTGCTGGCTGTATTATAGGGCTGGTACTGCTGGCTGGTACTGCTGGTGGGTACTGTTTGCTGGTACTGCTGGTGGGTACTGCTGGTGGGTACTGCTGGCTGGTACTGCTGGTGGGTACTGCTGGCTGGTACTGCTGGCGGGTACTGTTGGTGGGTACTGCTGGCAGGTACTGTGGGCGGGTACTGTTGGTGGATATTGTTGATGGGTACTGCTGGCTGATTCCCGACCCATTATCCCCGAGCATCAGTGTGACAGGAACCGGCACTAGAGGAAGCATGCAGCTACAGTAGAGAGCAGAGCCGATGCTTCCCGTATCGCTCCTGTCACAGGCTGAGACTGAGGTGGAGTACATTTGGTATCACTCTGCCTGTGACAAGAGCTGGCGCTATGCAGGAAGCATCGGCTCTGCTTCCTCTAGTGCCGACTCTGTTCTTCACACTGATGCTGGAAATGGCGGGTTGGAGATAAGGGCACTATGGGGGCAGTGTGGGAGGTTGAAAGGCACCATAGGTAGGCTAAGGGGCACTGTGGTCCACTATGGGAAGTTGGGGGGCACTATGGGAGCTGGGAGGCACTGTGGTCAGGGCATCTGGAGCTAGCTGGAGGCCTGGCAGGAGGGAGTCTGCGGCCTGGCACTGTCCATTGCCCAGTGGGGGAGAACCACTGAACTAGTGTCTTTTTTTTCTACCTAAGTATGTAACCATGTAACACAATGCACAGGACACAAAGGTCTGAATGAACCCTAAGGGTAAAAGGACACTTTTGGAGTTGGGGGCACTATGGGAGGCTGGAAGGTCTTCAGTATGCTGGGGGGGGGGGGGGCACTGTGGAAGGTTAGAAGGCACTGTAAGGGGGGGGGGGGGGGCTGAGGAGCACTGTGGTCCACTATGGAAGGTTTGGGGGCACTATGGGAGCTGGGAGGCTCTGTGGAAGGTTAGAGGATGTGAAACTGGCTGGAGGTCCGGTAGGAAGGAGTCTATGGGCTCAGGGGAGGACTGGGCCAGGGGGCAGGGGGCAGGGGGGAAATTGCCCCCCAGGCTGCTTTGATGCCCTGTAAAAAGGCTGCGCTGCTTCTGCCACGGACATGCCTAAATGATTCCTGGTGAAGAGAAGTACAAAGTCCCCACTACTGACCTACTGAGTGTGGGATGAAGACAAGTACAGAGTGCAGGCCTCCCCCCCCCCCCCCCTGCATGGATGGTGTAAACTGTGTCTGAGCAGAGGCCGGTTCCATGCCCCACTGGAGACTCTCCTCCCCTGACCAGCCCTGATTGAGCTGTCCAAGCTCCCCCCAACTGCCCCCTGTTGGCCAGGTAGTGAACACGGTTTTGGCCGGTGAGTAGAGAGTACCTGGAGCTGAGCTTCAGCCTGGAACGGTGGTCAGGAGGAGGCAAGGAAGAGGGAGAGTGGGAAGGGGGCCGAGTCACTGCACCATAGGCCTCTAGTTTGTACTTGCCCCCTGGGCCGAAAGTTGCCAGTCTGCCCCTGTATGGGCTAGAACTGGCCATAGCCTAGTGGTGGAGAACCACTGAACTAGTGTCTTTTTTTCGACCTAAGTATGTAACCATGGGACACAATGCACAGGACACAAATGTCTGAAATAACCCTAAGGGTAAAATGACAGTTTTGGAGTTGGGGGCACTATGGGAGGCTGGAAGCTCTGCAGTATGCTGGGGGGGGGGGGGGCACTGTGGAAGGTTAAAAGGCACTGTGGGGGGGGGGGGGCTGAGGAGCACTGCAGTCCACTATGGAAGGTTTAGAGGCACTATGGGAGCTGAGAGGCTCTGTGGAAGGTTAGAGGATCTGCAACTGGCTGGAGGTTTGGTAGGAAGGACTATGGGGGCAGTGTGGGAGGTTGAAAGGCACCATAGGAAGGCTAAGGTGCACTGTGGTCCACTATGGGAAGTTGGGGGGCACTATGGAAGCTGGGAGGCACTGTGGCAGGTTAGGGCACCTGCAGCTAGCTGGAGGCCTGGCAGAAGGGAGTCTGCGGCCTGGCACTGGCCATTGCCCAGTAGTGGAGAACCACTGAACTAGTGTCTTTTTTTCGACCTAAATATGTAACCATGTAACACAATGCACAGGACACAAAGGTCTGAATGAACCCTAAGGGTAAAAGGACACTTTTGGAGTTGGGGGCACTATGGGAGGATGGAAGGTCTTCAGTATGCTGGGGGGGGGGGCACTGTGGAAGGTTAGAAGGCACTGTAAGGGGGGGGGGCTGAGGAGCACTGTGGTCCACTATGGAAGGTTTGGGGACACTATGGGAGCTGGGAGGCTCTGTGGAAGGTTAGAGGATGTGAAACTGGCTGGAGGTCCGGTAGGAAGGAGTCTATGGGCTCAGGGGAGGACTGGGCCAGGGGGCAGGCGGGAAATTGCCCCCCAGGCTGCTTTGATGCCCTGTAAAAAGGCTGCGCTGCTTCTGCCACGGACATGCCTAAATGATTCCTGGTGAAGAGAAGTACAAAGTCCCCACTACTGACCTACTGAGTGTGGGATGAAGACAAGTACAGAGTGCAGGCCCCCCCCCCCCCTGCATGGATGGTGTAAACTGTGTCTGAGCAGAGGCCGGTTCCATGCCCCACTGGAGACTCTCCTCCCCTGACCAGCCCTGATTGAGCTGTCCAAGCTCCCCCCAACTGCCCCCTGTTGGCCAGGTAGTGAACACGGTTTTGGCCGGCGAGTAGAGAGTACCTGGAGCTGAGCTTCAGCCTGGAACGGTGGTGAGGAGGAGGCAAGGAAGAGGGAGAGTGGGAAGGGGGCCGAGTCACTGCACCATAGGCCTCTAGTTTGTACTTGCCTCCTGGGCCGAAAGTTGCCAGTCTGCCCCTGTATGGGCTAGAACTGGCCATAGCCTAGTGGTGGAGAACCACTGAACTAGTGTCTTTTTTTCAACCTAAGTATGTAACCATGGGACACAATGCACAGGACACAAATGTCTGAATTAACCCTAAGGGTAAAATGACAGTTTTGGAGTTGGGGGCACTATGGGAGGCTGGAAGCTCTGCAGTATGCTGGGGGGGGGGGGGCACTGTGGAAGGTTAAAAGGCACTGTGGGGGGGGGGGGCTGAGGAGCACTGCAGTCCACTATGGAAGGTTTAGGGGCACTATGGGAGCTGGGAGGCTCTGTGGAAGGTTAGAGGATCTGCAACTGGCTGGAGGTTTGGTAGGAAGGACTATGGGGGCAGTGTGGGAGGTTGAAAGGCACCATAGGAAGGCTAAGGTGCACTGTGGTCCACTATGGGAAGTTGGGGGGCACTATGGAAGCTGGGAGGCACTGTGGCAGGTTAGGGCACCTGCAGCTAGCTGGAGGCCTGGCAGAAGGGAGTCTGCGGCCAGGCACTGGCCATTGCCCAGTAGTGGAGAACCACTGAACTAGTGTCTTTTTTTCGACCTAAGTATGTAACCATGTAACACAATGCACAGGACACAAAGGTCTGAATGAACCCTAAGGGTAAAAGGACACTTTTGGAGTTGGGGGCACCATGGGAGGCTGGAAGGTCTGCAGTATGCTGGGGGGGGGGCACTGTGGAAGATTAGAAGGCACTGTAAAGGGGGGGGGGGCTGAGGAGCACTGCAGTCCACTATGGAAGGTTTAGGGGCACTGTGAGAGCTGGGAGGCTCTGTGGAAGGTTAGAGGATCTGCAACTGGCTGGAGGTCTGGTAGGAAGGAGTCTATGGGCTAGAACCGGCCATAGCCTGGTGGTAGAGAACCACTGAACTTGTGTCTTTTTTCCATATAACTATTGCTGAATGGGCCCTAAAAAAAACTAGTACTGAGTCAAAAAAACGCACCAAATATCCACCCCAGTTTACGTTTATTTCCTGACTGCCCGTCATAGAACCTCCTTCAAAGGACCGAATCCCCACTGCTAGCTTAATATGATGGGAGAATGAAGTGATTAGGACAAGAGAGCTGTCAGGAGTTAATGAGGGGACAGATTAGGGCCCCAGCACTCAGTGCCAACTCAGCGAGCACCATTCTTCTCTCCCCTACTGGAGAGGATAAGATGGTCAGTGAGCGGGATCCGGACATGATCCCATACAAAGGAGAGCGATCCATTGAGAGCCCATAAACACAACCTAATCCCAGTGAAAGGGCTGCTGACAACCTCATTAATTAGAGCCCTGGACACAATGCATTCGGGATAAGCTTTCTCCTTAGTGTCATATTAGCAGTTTAAAATTAAAGAGTCGAGGTGACCGTATACGTAAAGATTGGGATGCCAGAGTCAAATCGCAGGGTCAACCCTTTAATTACTAACCAACAGAGACTGTACAGGTTCTGTGCAGAAATCCAATTTAAACTGGCGCTAAAGTATATATCCTTAACTCAAGAAAGTCCCTTCTATTGCTCTCGGCCTACTGCAAATTCCTTTTTTTTTTTTTGCTACTGTGCATAATAATAAAAAAACATTGTAAAAAAAAATAAAAAATAATACAGTATATAAAAATATAATAAAATCTACTGACCATCCTCTCCTCTACTGACCCTGTCCTTTTCCCTACTGACAAAGTCCACTGCCCTACTGACACCATCCACTGTCCTACTGACTGACCCTGTCCACTACCCTACTAATTGACCCCATCCACTGCCCTACTAAAACCAACCTCTGCTTTACTGATACGTCCACTGCCCTACTGATTGACCCCATCCATTGCTCTACTGAAACTAACCTCTGCCTTACTGATACGTTCACTGCCCTATTGATTGACCTCCTCTACTGCCCTACTTACTGACTCTGTCCACTGCCCTACTAACTAACCCTGTCCACTGCTCTACTGACTGACCCTGTCTACTGCCCTGCTGACTGACCCCATCCTCTGAGCTACTGACTGACCCCATCCACTGCCCTACTGACCGATCCTGTCCACTGCCCTATGGACTGACCCTTTCCACTACCCTACTAACTGACCTCATCCATGGCCCTACTGACTAACCCTGTCCATTGCCCTACTGACTAACCCTGTCCACTGCTCTAATGACCGACCCTGTCCACTGCCCTACTGACTGACTACGTCCACTGCCCTACTGACCAACCCTGTCCACTGCCCTACTGACCGACCCTGTCCACTGCCCTACTGACTGACCCTGTCCACTGCCCTACTAACTGACCCCATCCATTGCTCTACTGAAACTAACCTCTGCCTTACTGATACGTTCACTGCCCTATTGATTGACCTCCTCTACTGCCCTACTTACTGACTCTGTCCACTGCCCTACTAACTAACCCTGTCCACTGCTCTACTGACTGACCCTGTCTACTGCCCTTCTGACTGACCCCATCCTCTGAGCTACTGACTGACCCCATCCACTGCCCTACTGACCGATCCTGTCCACTGCCCTATGGACTGACCCTTTCCACTACCCTACTAACTGACCTCATCCACGGCCCTACTGACTAACCCTGTCCATTGCCCTACTGACTAACCCTGTCCACTGCTCTAATGACCGACCCTGTCCACTGCCCTACTGATTGACCACGTCCACTGCCCTACTGACTGACACTGTCCACTGCCCTACTGACCGACCCTGTCCACTGCCCTACTGACCGACCCTGTCCACTGCCCTACTGACTGACCCTGTCCACTGCCCTACTAACTGACCCCATCCATTGCTTTACTGAAACTAACCTCTGCCTTACTGATACGTTCACTGCCCTATTGATTGACCTCCTCTACTGCCCTACTTACTGACTCTGTCCACTGCCCTACTAACTAACCCTGTCCACTGCTCTACTGACTGACCCTGTCTACTGCCCTACTGACTGACCCCATCCTCTGAGCTACTGACTGACCCCATCCACTGCCCTACTGACCGATCCTGTCCACTGCCCTATGGACTGACCCTTTCCACTACCCTACTAACTGACCTCATCCACGGC